>NC_047092.1:90416658-90729944 GCF_902459505.1 Geotrypetes seraphini
CTCCGCCCCCCTGTCCAATCCTTTCTTAAATCCCAGTACTGTACTCTGCCTTATAACGTCCTCTAGAAGCAAAACAAACAACAAAGATTACCATACCAGTGCCAGTGTAGTTTTAGTTCTATGCAAGCCCCAAACATCTCTGAACAAATCCCCCTTTCCTTGCCTTCCCACCTATTTGCTCAGGATTTTAACTCTGAATCCTTTCCATACGTATATAAAAGTGTTCAAATGCATTGTAAAGTAGTGATACTGTCCAAAACATAAGTCTGTATTAATAACCAAGTTTGCAACTCCTCTCAACTGCCTCACTCTGTCATCCAACTTTAACCCATATGTATGTATAAACAATCAAATCTGGTACATTCCACTCCATGAATGTTAATTTGTAACAAAACAACATGGCAAGCGGTCCACCAAAGAATCCAACGTGGAAGAAAAGAAGATCGGCAGACAATAAGGAGATTCAAATCAGGTTCATTTAAAGTGCTCCCAGGAACCATGCATGATGCATTTCGCCAAATAAGGCTGTCAGTGCTAACAGAAAACTTGTCTTTCATACACACAGGACACAGAGCCACCCTCACCCATTATGAAATAAATAATCACAAACTAACCACCCCCCCTTTTTTACAAAAGCACGGAAGAGGTTTTTAGCACTGGCTGGCAGGCTGAATGTCCTGCACTGTTCTGATGATATAGGAATTCTATGAATATCGGAGCAGTGCAGAGCATTCAGCATGCTGGCTTGTGCTACAAACCGAAGGCACTGTACAGTTTAGGGGGTAAAGAAGCAGTGGTGCATATTAGAGAATGACACGGTGACGGTTTACCCGCGGCCACCGCATTTAAGCCGCGGGTCACCGCCGAAAACGGGGAAGAAAACTAGCAGTCGCTGCGGTGACGGGGACAAGGCCATTCACCGACCGCGGAAACGGTGAACAGGTTTGTCCCCGCGGGCCAATGTACCCCCTTCTAGGAACCGCTATTTACCGCCCGACGCCCGATTCACCCCCCCCAGCAGGACCGCTCGCACCCCCACCCCGAACGACCGCTCGCACGCGCTCCCACCCGCACCCGCGATCGGAGCAAGAGGGAGCCCAAGCCCTCTTGCCCGGCCGACTCCCCGACGTCCGATACATCCCCCCCCCCCCCGGCAGGACCACTCGCACCCCCACCCCGAAGGACCGCCGACTTCCCGACAATATCGGGCCAGAAGGGAGCCCAAACCCTCCTGGCCACGGCGACCCCCTAACCCCACCCCGCACTACATTACGGGCAGGAGGGATCCCAGGCCCTCCTGCCCTCGACGCAAACCCCCCTCCCCCCCAACGACCGCCCCCCCCAAGAACCTCCGACCGCCCCCCCAGCCGACCCGCGACCCCCCTGGCGACCCCCACGACCCCCCCACCCCCCTTCCCCCTTCCCCGTACCTTTGGTAGTTGGCCGGACAGACGGGAGCCAAACCCGCCTGTCCGGCAAGCAGCCAACGATGGAATGAGGCCGGATTGGCCCATCCATCCTAAAGCTTCCGCCTACTGGTGGGGCCTAAGGCGCGTGGGCCAATCAGAATAGGCCCTGGAGCCTTAGGTCCCACCTGGGGGCGCGGCCTGAGGCACATGGGCCCAACCCGACCATGTGCCTTAGGCCGCGCCCCCAGGTGGGACCTAAGGCTCCAGGGCCTATTCTGATTGGCCCACGCGCCTTAGGCCCCACCAGTAGGCGGAGCTTTAGGATGGATGGCCAATCCGGCCTCATTCCTTCGTTGGCTGCCTGCTGGACAGGCGGTTTTGGCTCCCGTCTGTCCGGCCAACTACCAAAGGTACGGGGAAGGGGGGTGGGGGGGTCGTGGGGGTCGCCAGGGGGGTCGCGGGTCGGCTGGGGGGGCGGTCGTTGGGGGGAGGGGGGTTTGCGTCGAGGGCAGGAGGGCTGCAGTGCAGAACATAAGCCTTTCATTAAGACAATCCTGGTTCGCTTTTCCAAGTTAAAACAATTAGAAAAATATTTCTGGAGTGCTGTAATAAATTAAAATTAATAGTGCTCAGAACCCCCAAGGTAACTTCAGGCATCATTTTGAAGCTGGGGGGGGGGGGGCGGTCGTGGGGGGGGGGGGGGTTTGCGTCGAGGGCAGGAGGGCCTGGGATCCCTCCTGCCCGTAATGTAGTGCGAGGTGGGGTTAGGGGGTCGCCGTGGCCAGGAGGATTTGGGCTCCCTCCTGGCCCGATATTGTTGGGGAGTCGGCGGTCCTTCGGGGGGAGGGATGTATCGGACGTCGGGGGGGGGCATCAGGCTTTCAGGATGGGGACAGACCTTCAAGGGGGGACAGTGCAGGGAAGTCAGGGAATTTATATTAATTAATTTTTTCTCTGCGTGTTTTGTTTTTGTATAGTTATTAACTAATATTTAACTAAGTTTTAAAGTTTTAAAGAATGTTTCCTTTATACGTAAATAAAGAAAAGTGAATGGGATTGCAGTGGCGGTGACGGGGCGGTGAATGGGGTGGCAGTGGCGGTGACGGGGCGGTGAAGAGGATGGTGAGACGGGGACGGGGCGGTGACGGGGATGGTGAGACGGGGACGGGGCGGTGACGGGGATGGTGAGACGGGGACGGGGCGGTGACGGGGACCAATTTTTTCACCGTGTCATTCTCTAGTGCATATCTCCCAATACTGAACAAAATATAAATATAGCAAATGTAAATTTGAAAAAAGAGAAATAACAAATCACTTTACAAATTAACAGCTAAAAATAAAACAAAAAATGGAAAATAAGATATTACCATTTTATTGGACTAATACATTTTAATTAGCTTTTAGAGGTCAAACCCTCTTTCCTTAGATCAGTAAAGTATACTACTGTTACAGTATACTGTCCTAACCCGAGGAAGGAGCATTTGGTCTCTGAAAGTTAGTCAAAAATCTATTAAAATTAGTCCAATAAATGATCACCGTATTTCCATTTTTTATTTCTAAACATTTATCAACACAGCTACAATACTACTTTATCCTAAAGCAAAAAAATTGAATTTTTTCTACCTTTGTCATGTGGTTTCTGCTTTCCTCATCTTCTTGTCATTCTCTTTCTTCCATCCACCTTCAGTCCCTTCCACAAACTGTCTGTCTCCCCCTGCCATCTCTCCTCTTGACCCCCCCCCCCACCCTTTGGTCTAGTATCCATCATCTTCCCTCTGTTCCCTCATGGTCTGACATCTCTCTCCTTTCATCTATCTTTCCCTCCCCCTTGTGGTTTTTAGCATCTCTCTCTTCTCATTTCCTCCGCTCAGATCTGATATCTGTCTCCTTCCCCAGGCCCAGGTCCCTCCCTTCCTCTCATCTTTCTTTTCGATTTTGGCAACGAACTGCCCGGGCGGACACTGCATCAGAGGGGAAGCTTTGGGCTGAGCACCGCGTTGCTGATCTGAAGTGCTGTTGATACCAGGGGAGGAGGAGGAGGCATGTTGCTGATCTTGAGTGCCATCTCGGGGGAGTAGGGGGGGGAGGCCTGTTGCCGATCTTGTGTGCTGTCGCGAGGGAGGGGGAGGCCAGTAGCCATTCTTGAGTTCTGTCACAGGGGGGTGTCCGTTGCCAATGGTACCCATCGCCGTTTGAAAAAAAAAAAAAGCTCTCTCTTTGCCCTCCTTCATAAGAAGATAAGAACATAAGAATTGCTACTGCTGGGCCTATCCTTTAATCCGGTCCTGTGTGCCTTCCCATTGGGGATGGGGTGGGGGGTTCAAGTCCCATCAATGATTTTGCACTTCCCTCCCCAGGGAACCAGGCTTCACTGTTGTAAGAAGGTTGACCTGGTCATTAAAAAGCAGATTTATCATTCATGGAAGATCAGTTCAAATGTCTCAGTCAAAATACACCATAAGATTAGCACCTCAACTAGTGATAGTACATATAAATACTAGTCTTTAAGCCCGTTACATTAACGGGTGCTACAATAGATGTGTGTGTCTTTATTTCTTTCTTTC
This sequence comes from Geotrypetes seraphini, assembly GCF_902459505.1. Taxonomy (NCBI): domain Eukaryota; kingdom Metazoa; phylum Chordata; class Amphibia; order Gymnophiona; family Dermophiidae; genus Geotrypetes; species Geotrypetes seraphini. Next base: position 90,420,632 of record NC_047092.1, read on the forward strand.
TTTTTCTCTCTCTCCTCTTCGCCGCTTTCTGTCTCTCTCTTTCCTCGGCTGTCAACCATCACCCCTTGCCTGTTCCACCTGTCCAGCAGTAGGTCTTCTCCCTTCCTTTTACCTCCCCCTGTCCAGCAGCACTCCTTACCTGCTCCCCCTGTCCCTCTTCCCTGCTCCCCCTGTCCAGCAGCACTTCTTCCCTGCTCCGCAGTCATTCTTCCCTGCTCCCCTGTCCAGCAGCACTTCTTACCTGCTCCCCTGTTCCTCTTCCCTGCTCTGCCTGTCCAGCAGCACTCCTTATTTTCTCCCCCTGACCCTCTTCCCTGCTCCCCCTGCCCAGCAGCACTCCTTACCTGTGTCTCTCTTTCTCCTTAGTGTTTTGTTATTTTTTTCAATCTGTCTCTTTAGCCCCCTGTCCTTCTGTGAGTGTCTGTGTGTCTCTGTCCTTGTGCACTGTTGTTTGTTTGTTTTTTTTTAATCTCCTGATACCCTTTGTTTGTCCTTGTGCACTGTTGTTTGTTTGTTTTTTTTAGCTCCTGATCCCCTCTGTTTCCATGGCAACCCTGTTCGCGGATGTGAGGGCCGTTTTGTGGTGCCGGGTCTGGCGGCGCCATGTAGGTCGGAAGCTGAAGACGGGCCTCAGCGTTTTGTATGGCTGGGTCTGGCGTCGCCGTGTAGGGCGTAAGTGGGAGGCGGGGCCTCAGCAGCGGTCGGGCGGCGTCTGGCGTCGGCGTGTAGGGCGGAAGCGGGAGGCGGGGCCTCAGCAGCGCGGCCCCCAGGAGCTCGAGGCCGGCGGCGGACATGGCTGGCATGTAGGGCGGAAGCGGGAGGCGGGGCCTCAGCAGCGGGCGGGCGGCTCGCGCCGCCGGCCCCCAGGAGCTCGAGGCCGGCGGCGGACATGGCTGGCTTGGCATGGTGGAGTTCGGTGACATAAAACCCGCGCATGCGCAATCGCGTTTCCGCGATGGATCAGGGAACACGATTTTTTAGTGCGCATGCGCGTCCTACCATTTTATTATATTAGATAAGGAAGCCTCAGAGATCTTGAAATCAGGCGATAAAATGCCAAGATTCCAGATCAATCAAAATCTCAATCATTGGCTCTACCTTTTAAATATAGAATATAATTTTTAAATTTTTTAAATTTTGAAACTTTTTGTAAACTTTTTATATTTCAAAATGTGATATAGAAAAAAGATAGTGCAAAGACTTTCAAAACCAGTACAAGCATGGAAATATACTTACATCTCTTGTAAAGGATGCTTGTGCATTATATTGCACTGTTAGTCTCTCTCAGGCTCTACTGTACCTTAAATAGCTTCTTCTGTGGCCTGGGAGGACAAACTATCTGCACTCCTTGTGCAGAAATAGGCTGACAAGCAGCCTGGAGTCAGCATGGTAAAACTTTGGTTGCCTGCACCTAGTTGCTATCTTTCCCAATGTGTCCCTGCATGTATGATGTAATGATTGTCATATCCACATGTAAATTTGGTATTACATTACATTAGTGATTTCTATTCTGCCATTACCTTGTGGTTCAAGGCGGATTACAAAAGGAGTTATCTGGCCATTTCCAGAGGAATTGAAGAGCAGAGCGGGTTGCTTCAGAGAATTGGGACGAGTCTTGCAGTGTTAGTTTGTCTTCAAGGATTTCTTGAATAGTATGGTTTTTATTTCTTTTCTGAATGATTTGTAGTCTGGGGTCGTTATCAGTAAATTGGAGAGTCGGTAGTCTAGTTTTGCTGCATGTGTGGCTAGAAGGCCATTGTACAGTTTGTTTTTTTTTGTTTCTGATTGGGAGATGCGTGAACAGTTTGTGGGTTCTCCTATGTCTGGTTGAGGTAGTTTGGATTAGGCGGTTGTTTAGGTAGGTTGGGCTATCTCCGTTTATGGTTTTAAATAGTAGGCAGTAGAATTTTAATAGTACTCCTGCTTGTATTGGGAGCCAATGTGAGTCGAGGTATGCCGCAGTGATGTGATCGTGTTTCCTCAGTGAATAGATAAGTCTTAGTGCTGTGTTTTGAACTGTTTGTAATTGTTTTATCATGGTTGCGGGGCAGGGGAGATATAATATGTTGCAGTAGTCTAGAAGACCTTTACTAGGGATTGGATCAAGAGTTGGCTTAAGTTTCTCATGACCGCAAATGATTTTTGTATTGTTTTGTTGATTTTTGGTTGCATCTGTCTATCATCATTCCTAGAAGCTTTAGAGTGGGTTGTATGGGGTATGTGATTGAGTTTATTACTAGATTTGTTATGGTTGGGGTTTTATTATTTTTGAGGAGAATTAATTTTGTCTTGTCTGGGTTCAGTTTTAGTTTGTGATTTTTCATCCATGTTGCTACTGTTTCAAGTGTCCTGTGTAGTGTATCTGTCATAGAGGACGTTGGTTGGTCAAAAGGAAGGAGAATGGTAATGTTGTCTGCATAGCTATAAGAGGTTAAAGCCTAATTTGTCCAGGCAGTTGCCGAGGGATGCAATGTAGAGATTGAAGAGAGTTGGGGATAGTGGAGATCCTTGGGGTATGCCGCAGGGGTTGGACCATGGTTCTGATTTTTCTTTGTTCAACTTTACTCTGTAAGTTCTGGATTGTATGAATCCTTGAAACCATGTGTGTACCTTATCTGTGATTCCAATTGTTTCTAGTATTTGTAGTAGGATGTTGTGGTCCAACAGGTCAAATGCTGCGGTGAGATCCAGTTGTATAATCAGCATTTTTCTACCTGTGCTGAGGTGTTGTCTAGCTGTGTCCAGAAGGGAACCTAGTAGTGTCTTTGTGCTGTAGTTGGTTCTGAAACCAGACTGTGTAGGGTGGAGTATGTTGTGGTCTTTTAGGTAGTTGGTGAGGAGTTTGGCTACTAGGTCTTCCATTAGTTTGACATAAAGTGTATTGAGGCTACGGGTCTGTAGTTGGATGGTTGATCTGTTGCTCCTTTAGGTTCTTTTAGGATTGGGGTGACGATCATTTCACTGAGGTCTTGCAGAAAAAGGCCATCTGCAAGCATGGTTTGTATCATTTTAAGAGGAGAGCGCGGAATTTGGTACTGGAGGATTTTAATAGGTATGGAGGGCAATGGTTGAGGTCGCAGGCTGCGTGGCTGTATTTTTTGTAGAGTTTAGAAACATAGACACAGACGGCAGATAAGGGCCACGGCCCATCTAGTCTGCCCACCTCAATGACCCACCCTCTACCTTTCTCTGTGAATAGATCCCACGTGTCTATCCCATTTGACCTTAAAATCAGGCACGCTGCTGGCCTCAATAACCTCTAGTGGAAGACTATTCCAGCGATCAACCACCCTTTCAGTGAAAAAGAACTTCCTGGTGTCCCCGTGCAGTTTCCCGCCCCTGATTTTCCATGGATGCCCTCTTGTTGCCGCGGGACCCTTGAAAAAGAAGATATCTTCTTCCACCTCGATGCGGCCCGTGAGTTACTTAAATGTCTCAATCATGTCACCCCTCTCTCTGCGTTCCTTGAGTGAGTACAGCTACAACTTATCCAGCCATTCCTCGTACGGGAGTTCCTTGAGTCCCGAGACCATCCGGGTGGCCATTCTCTGGACCGACTCAAGTCTCAGCACATCTTTACGGTAATGCGGCCTCCAGAATTGCACACAGTACTCCAGGTGGGGTCTCACCATGGATCTATACAATGGCATAATGACTTCAGGCTTACGGCTGACGAAACTCCTGCGTATGCAACCTATGATTTGCCTTGCCTTGGATGAAGCTTGCTCCACTTGATTGGCAGTCATCATGTTCTCACTGACCATCACCCGTAAGTCTTGTTCTGCTTCAGTTCTTGTCAGGATCTCACCATTAAGGGTGTAAGTCTTGCATGGATTTTGGCTGCCCATGTGCATGACTTTGCATTTTTTGGCATTGAAGCTGAGTTACCAGGACCTAGACCAATGTTCCAGTAGGAGTAGGTCGTGCGTCATGTTGTCGGGCATTGAATTTATGTCTGTTGTGCTTTTGCCCACTATGTTGCTTAGTTTGGCATCATCGGCGAATAATGTTATTATGCCTCGCAGCCCTTCAGTCAAGTCTCTTATAAAGATGTTGAATAGGACCATTGTATAGTGGGGAAGTGGGACCAAGTTCTGTCTGCCGCAGTTGATTCTTTTTCTGTGGGGGGCAATGTGATCTCTTCTAGGTGGGTTGGGGTTCCGGTGTGGGTAGTCCTGGCAGTTGTGATTTTGTTTCTAAAGTATTTCGCTAAAAGAGTTGCTGAGGGGGGAGGGGTGTCATTATTGGCCAGATAGGGTTTGGTGTCTGAGTTCTTTTAGTATTTGGAATAGTTTTTTGTGTCGTGGGTTTCTTTGCTTATTAGGTTGGCGTAGTGTGTCTTTCCAGAACTTGGAGGCTTAGTGGATGGCTGCCTAGCAGTTAAGCTCTCTCCTTTTGAACATCAATTATTAGACTTAAAGGTTTCACTAGTGGCCAGATCGGAAGCCCTTTCCAGCAGGGCACCTAACATCATCTATACCCCTCCCCCGTTCCAGCAGGGGAGAGAATTACAAGAGGAGCAGCGCTGACGGTGCTCGGCACCAACTGCCAGTTTCACTAGTGGCCAGATCGGGAGCCCTTTCCAGCAGGGCACCTAGCATCATCTACACCCCTCCCCCATTCCAGCAGGGGAGAGCCGACAGTTAAGAGCTGCAGTCTGACGCTCAAACCAACAGGGCTTCTTTCTCACTAACTCACCACCCTCCCCCTCCTTGGCTTATCGAGATCCACTGGGGCCAAATTTTATTACTGTCTATACTCTTGTTTTAGCTCCATATTTTTTATTATTGTCCATGCTCTTGTTTTAGTTGCCTAAGTTTATTACTGTCTGTGCTTTTGTTAAGTGCCAAATTGTATTACTGCCAAAGGTTTCGCCTTTCTTCCCTACTCTTGATTATGCACTTAGCCAGCCTAATTAAGTCCCCTGCCCCTTCCTTAGCTAACACTAATCCCCCCCCTGCTGCAGACTTTCACACACCAATCATCCGGCCCTAATCCCACCATGAATCCTTTCTTCTGGTACCTTCTCCTCCTATTCTGCTCACCTCTCTACTCTTCCCTCTGTCTGATACCCCCCTCCTCCAACCTACTCGACCCACCAAACACCAAACACCAATAATATTTGCTCTGGCCTCAGAATCCCCACGCTGATACGCACCAGAATTCCCCCTTTCAAGAAAAATCTCTGAAAAGTCAACCTAAACTCACTAAAGCCCCTGCCCCCAGCCAATCTTCCCAATGCTGTCTCTGACTCTCTCATCCCAGTCCCGACTCTTTATTGCAATGCCAGATCAGCATGCAATAAGACCCAAATCTTGAAGGACCTTCTAGATGAGTTCGACCCTGGATTCCTGTGCATCACGGAATCATGGATCGCCAAAGATGATCTTTTTACACAAAACGAACTCCTCCCCCATGGTTATCAAGGCCTCTTCTCCCCCAGATCCAACTGAAAAGGAGGCGGACTGGCACTGCTCTACAAATCTTTCTTTGACGTCCAGCTCCTCGAGAAGGGCACTCATGCCTCTCTAGAATATATGCTTGTCTCTGTCAATGATGAACTCCGCACTCACCCATTGGGCATCTTATTACTATACCGCCCACCCACCCCTTGGAACAACTCCTCCAATCTCGTCTTTGAGGCTATAACAAACACCTTTCTTAAATTTCAAAGACTACTGATTGTTGGTGATATTAATCTCCACCTTGATGACACCAACAGCAAGGACACGATCGAATTTAACAACTTCCTTACCTCTCTAGGTTTTCCCTCAACTACCTCTTCTCCAACCCACAAAAAGGACATACACTAGACTTCACCACTTTCCTCGACCTTACTGCCTTCAAAACTTCAACCGATGACACCCATTGGGAACAATTCCCTTGGTCTGACCACTTCTTAGAGGCTACTTGCCTCCCCATTTTCATGTCACACCTTGAATCCCCATCCCATTCCTCCCATTCAATAACCTTCCGCAAGAAAATTTTGAGTAATCTTTTCTGGTCCAAATTTCTCAACCAACTCTCCTCCAATCCTAAGCCTACAGACTCTGAATCCTGCTGGTGCAATTGGATCTCCCTCTCCGAATCCATCTATCACTCCCTAGCTCCAATATCCACAAAAACTATCTCCTACCCCCGAAAGGCCCCTTGGTATCTACCGCTCCATAGAGAGCTGAAACAGAAATGTCGCACTTTGGAGCGCAAATGGAAAAAATCTAAATCCCCCTCAGATAGACAGACTGGAGGGTCAATATTAAACTTTACAATTCATTACTAAAAAAAGCCAGGAAAAATGTACAAAACCGGCCCCGGAGGGAATAGAGAGCTGGCTAGGTCTTTTGCTTTGGGGAGGATAAAGAAGGGGGCCATAGAAAAAGACAAAGAAAGGCAGGCAGGCAAGGGGCTATGGAGAGATAGAAGGACAGCGGACAGGGAGACAGAAAGAAAGAAATACAGACAAACAGACAAAGAGGGAGGGAGAGAGATAGAAATAAAGAAAGAGAGACAGTGGGAAGGAGAGAGACAGAAATAAAAAAAGAAAGAGACAGGGGCAGGGACTAGCACAGACAGAAAGACAGACATACATATATTCTAGCACCCGTTAATGTAACGGGCTTAAACACTAGTAAGTTACATAAACAATTTAATTTAATTAATAATGCTTTCTTTATAACTTTAACTAATGTATTGATAGCCATATCATTATTATATAACCAAAACCAAGGGTTTTTTTTTGTTTTTTTAACTTATTCTCCTTCTCTCTAAACTATTATTTTATCCAAATAACTTCAGTAGCTTTCCCCTTCATCCCATCAAGACATATTAGAACCTAAGACTATTATTAATTATTTCCCCTTTATAAAATATCATTAATTAAACAATTCCAAAGACATATTTCTAGTGCAAATAAACCAATTTATACTCTGCCTATAACGTATAAAAATAGCATACTGTATTGTTTAAAGCAGCACTTCAGGAGACACATTCTACATACTTAAAGCTAGCAGCTTCTATACTAATTTTCCTTGCATTGTACATCACTTGTACCCCTAACTATCTGTCTTAAATATGACTTAAGCAAATTACATAGAAGGGGATGTTATAATACAAAGATAGATATTAATGAACAATACTAGCACTTCTTGATGCCCTCTAATACTCATTCTTCATCCAGAATACCCAGGGCTCTTCCAATATATCTACTTCTGAAAAAGTCTTTTAGTCATGACCAAGACACCCCCTTCTTATGGCAACTAAATAAAAATTCAAAAACTGCAAGGGAACTCACTTATCCAAGGTGATACTGTTAAATAACTCCTTCACTAATCACCATTTTTCTTTACATCAAACACTGTTACTTAATTCAACACGTAGCTGATGTGGTTAAGTGAACACTCAGACCCACAGCTGAGGTCCCAGTGAAAAAATCACGGAGCAGCTATATAGGAGACCATCATAGTTGTTCACAGTCTCCTCCACCATGCAAAGACTGAATAACATTAAATTCAAAATAAAATAAAGTAAAGTAATACATAACATCAACTTAACTTTGAATGGTGTGGGTAATAAGCACAACTGCTCCGGGCTCCTCCTTTATTCTTAATACCGACCCCCCAACCTAGGTTTCACCCGCTGGCTTCTTCAGGAGGGCTGCTGAAATTACAAGATGACTCAAATCAACACTAAACCACACAGCTTACTCTACCTTCTCAATAAACTAGAGAGTTGCGCGGGGACAGAAATCCCACCCGTCCCCACCAAAGTCCCACCCGTCCCCACCCGTCCCCGCGAGGAATTCCACCCGTCCCCACCCGTCCCCGTGAGGAATCCCTCCGTCCCCACCCGTCCCCGTGAGGAATCCCCTCCGTCCCCACCCGTCCCCGCGAGAATCCCCTCCGTCCCCGCCCGTCCCTATAAACTTCAGAAATAGTTATTTCATTTAATTATGCTACTGAAATAAAGGCTCTGGTAGAAATCCGTTTACAAATAAGCAAAAAGACTTTATTAATTTGAAAATATTAATTGGGAAGAATACATACTTTGTAAACGGGTTTCTACCAGAGCCTCTAATGTTTATAAATTTTTATCAACACAACTAATATACTACTTTATCTTGAAGCAAAAAAAAAAAAAAAGAAATAGAATTCTTTTCCTAACTTTGTTGCCTGGTTTCTGCTTTCCTCATGTTCTCATTCAATTCCTTCCATCCACTGTCTTTCTTCCTTCTGCATCTTCCATTTGCTCTGTTACTGTGCCTCTCCCTTTCTTCCCCCTTCCAAATTGGTCTGGCACCCATCTTCTTCTCTCTGCTCCCCCCATAGTCTGGCATCTGTCTTCTTCCCTGCCAGCGTCTTCTCCCTACTCTCTCTTCCTCATTTCCTTTCAATGTCCTTCTCCCCCCATCTTCCCCATGTCCTTTCAGCGTCCTTCTCCCTCTCTGTCTTCCCCATGGCCTTTCAGCGTCCTTCTCCACCCCTTTGTCTTCCCCATGTGCTTTCAGCATCCTTCTCCCCCCTCTGTCTTCCACAAGTGCTTTCAGAGTCCTTCTCCCCCCCGCCCTTCCCATGGCCTTTCAGCGTCCTTCTCCACCCCTTTGTATTCCCCCATGTGCTTTCAGCGTCCTTCTCCCTCCTCTGTCTTCAAGTGCTTTCAGAGTCCTTCCCCCCCCTCCTGTCTTCACCATGGCCTTTCAGCGTCCTTCTCCCCTCCCTCCTTCTCTACCGCCCCGGGTGCAGCACAGCCGGCCAGGTCCCCTTACTTTTGTGGCACTTCCCCGACCGACCGACAACAGCCCCGGTCCGACAAACCTCCCTGCCCTTAACCGCTAATCTAAATTACCTTCTTACAGCTGCTGTAAGAAGGTAATTTAGATTCGCGACTACAGGGCAGGGAGGATTGTCAGACCCGGGCTGTTATCGGTCGGTCGGGGAAGTGCCACAAAAGTAAGGGGACCTGGCCGGCTGTGCTGCAACTGGGGCGGGGCGGACCGCCCCCCTCCCTTGGTAGCCACTCGAACCGTGAGGCTACTCTCCTTCTCCTTACCTGCCCTGCCTGCAGCACAGAGCCGAACGGAAGTCTTCCCGACGTCAGCGCTGATGTCAGGAAGACTTCCGTTCGGCTCTGTGCTGCAAGCAGAGAAGGTAGGGAGAAGAAGAGCCGCGCGACAGAGTACATCCAGCCCCGCAGGAGCCCCGCGACCCTCGGAGGCATCCCCATGGGATCCTCGCGACCCTAGGGGGCGTCCCCATGGGATCCCCGCAACCCTAGGGGCGTCCCCACGGGATCCCCGTGAACCAAAGGGGGAACCCGCGGGATGCCCGCGGGTCCCGCGGGATTCCCGTCGTCCCTGTTCCCGTGCAGCTCTCTACAATAAACTTGAAAACATTGTAAATACTTGATATACACATACACTCTACGACTTACCGGCGCAAACACTCCATACTGCACACAGACACGCTACTGACGATGGGATACATCCCAGCAGGCCACGCTTTATATACACACACCCCCTATCTAACTCCTCTCTACTAACTTCCACGTCATCACTCCTTACGTCAAAAATGGAAAACTACAATTGAAACGACTCAATTTCATTATTTAATCCTACTGGGGCCTAGGTATGCCACTGAAATATGAACTTCTGTTCCAGGTACAATAAATGTTGAGTAATATTTCCAGTTTCTTTATAAGCACGCATTAAAACGGTATACTGTAAATCCTCAGTCGAATGCTGTTGCTCAAGCCAATGGCTTACCAGGGGAGTAGATACCCGTTTGCATCTTATATTACTCAAATGTTCGGCGATGCAGATTTTAACTGCCTGCTGAGTGTGTCCTATATAATATAGCCTGCAAGGGCATATAATACAATATATTACTGCAGATGACAAACAGTTGGTACCAGTTGTTAAATAAAATTTCTTACCCCCTGTATGAGGAATTAACACTTGGTCAGTGTTGAGGACATGAGAGCAATATACACACTGATGGCAACAAACATGAGGACCCTCTCTAATCTGTTGAGCAGGATCGCGATGTTTCAAAATTTGACCTAAATTACAGCTCTAGTATAGGCGAACAAAGGAATTTCATTCATGCTCTCATGTACCTGCAGCACTGGCTAGTGTTTCAAAACAATTCTTCTAATCTGTTGACTCCGATTAGAATAGGGAAGTACACAAACCAGGGCCCTACTTTTCTCTCTTTGTTGCGGATGGAATAACCACTCTCGCTGATAATTGCGGGCTCTTTTCCATGCCCGTTTGACTACCCGAGAAGGATAGCCTCTCTCGATGAACTTTGTGTATAAAAGCGTGGCCTGCTGGTGAAAATCCCACTCATCAGAGCAGATCCTCCGCAACCTTAAAAATTGCCCAACCGGGATACTGTCCCGGAGGGGTTTTGGGTGGTAACTGTGATAGTGCAGGAGCGTGTTACGATCGGAGGGTTTCCTATTAAGGGTGGTATCATAACATGTTTGAGAATTGATCTGAGATTTCACTACTTGGATATCTAAAAAAGATACCGCATTACTACTTACTTCATAAGTAAGAGTTATGTTAGAATCTACCTGATTCAATTCCTCTAGGAATTCCTCCAATTCGTCACGCTCCCCACTCCACATGAAGAAAATATCGTCAATATACCTTCTCCATAGGCCAACTTTATTATACCACCTAGATGTATAGACATATTTGTCTTCATATTCGGACATGTATAAGCAGGCGACGGAGGTCACTGGGACCTCAGTTGTGGGTCTGAGTGTTCACTTAACCACATCAGCTACGTGTTGAATTAAGTAACAGTGTTTGATGTAAAGAAAAAAGGTGATTAGTGAAGGAACTAAATAAAAATATCTAAAAGGATATACAAAGCCTTCTGGAGAATCTCTCTTCTACTTATAATCTGCAAACCTTCTCTGAAGCTCTTTGGGAAATGTACTGTTCCAATTCTCTATTTGAACTTATTTCTCTGCCTGGACCCATGCTCCTTCCGGCTGCAGCGGCGGGCATGCGGCGGACTCAGGCCCCGCTCGCTGCAGTGAGCACAGGACTTGGCCTTGCTGGCGGGATGGTCCCGAGGCGAGGGCGGTGGTGAAGGTGGCGGTAGGGAGAGCACTCGGGCACTGTTCCTCTGATTGCGGACGGCACGCCGCAGGTCCCAGTTCTCCCGCAGCAGCGCCATCTCCCGGTGCATCTCGGCGCTCTCCCACAATAACCCCCTACACTCTCCCATCAGATCTGCGCCGCATCTCCGGCAGACAGGTGGCCACCACCACCCCGTCCTTCATCAAAGTGAAGAATATGCACATCATCATCACAGCCACTCGTTCTCCTCTGGGCCATACAATCTCCACCACTCCCTTAAAGAAGAAAACAGCTGAACACATCCGCTTGACCTCTGCCGACTCCCACAGCCTCCACCGAACTCCGGAAGAGGAAGACATCCAAACAGGAACCACTAGCATTCTAGGAGATTATTACCAGGAAACTTCCTGGCTGTGCATCAAAAGGAAAACTTCACATGGCCTCATTCAATACTCCTCCCCTTTTCCTTTAGATTCCTTTTGACGTCACGTAAGCATGAATATATTAAAATTTATCTTCTAATGTGCTTTCTCCATTTTATTGTAGAATCCTCTTCTTAGCATTCCAATATTCTTAGCATTCTTAGTATTCTTAGCATTCCAATACAGTTAATAAAACAGTTACAGCAGCCATCTTTATACCATTAAAGTATATGAGAAAAAAATTACAAATTTCTCTATTTTATCCAAACCCATACTATAAAAACAAAAATTCAAACACACTGTCCTTCATCTAAAGTTTTGATTTCATAAATGAATTAAACTCTAATTCATAGATGTTTCTTGAGACGATAAAAATTCCTTAAGTTTTCCTGGATCATCAAACTGATAAAACTTTTCTTTGTATGTAATTCTCATTAGTGCAGGGTAATACAATCCATACTTAGCTCCTATTTCTTTCAGAGGTTGTCTAAGCTGTAAAAACTGCTTTTTAATTTGGACAGTCTCCTTTGCAAAATCTTGGAGAAAGATCAGCTTGGAATCTTTATATGTTAGATTCTTTGTCTCTTTTGCTGCATTTTGGAATCTTTGTAATCTGAATATTACAGTTCTTGGCTTCTTTTTGTTTTGAATTTTTCTCACTCCAATTTTATGAGCTTTTTCAATTTCAAGTGGACCTTTTATTTTAATTGGAAGAATTTTTGGTATAACATCTTCTAAAAAGGAGATCATATTTTTCCCCTCAATTCCTTCTTTAATCCAATTATTCTTAAATTCTGACTTCTAAACCTATATTCCAGGTCTATCAGTTTTTTATTCATTTCCATTAATATATTATGGTCTTCTTTGTTATTTTGTTGTATATGTTCAATTTTCTCCATTCTATTTTCTATCTTGTCCATTCTGATATTTAACAAATCAAATTTACTTTTCATAAGATTCATTTCTTGTTTCATTTCCATTAGATTTGAATTAATTTTCCTTAATTCTTCCATTACCTCAATTATGTCTAAGGCATCCATAGGCAAATGAACCTCACTGGAAGACTTTAGATCTTCTTTTAATCTTTTGATTTTTTCTGTTGATTTAGTAGGAGCTTCTTGTAACTTTTGCTTAGTTAAGGACATTTCCACAAATTTTAACTTTCAGTAGAAGAAAAAATTATTATTTAATTCAAATAAATAATGCTCATGGGAGGGAGATCGGGCCGTTAGCCAGCCATCCACCTAGGCTCCAAGTTCCGGAATCGGGAAATCTTCATTAATGTTTGTGGGGAAAGGTAACACCCAGATTGTCATGGTGACAACTGATAACCTGGTTCATCATAAAGGTTCTTGCAGCCCCTGATAAAGCCAAGGGGAGAGGGGGAAGTGCGTTTAAATCTGTCTGAACATGTCCCTGCCTACTGGTATTGTAATAGTGACAAATGCCTCAGCCTTTAACATGCTGAAAAAAAACAACAAAAAAGCTGTCTGAACATGTCCTGCCCCCTGGTGTCATAGTGATGTATGTCTTACCTCTTTAACAAACATCTGTTAAATCAGAAATAAAAGTTCTCACAGCTGTTAACAACAGAAATAAAGGTTCTCAATCCGTCAAACAAAATGATTGTCATGAATGCTCGTAGATTGAATTACTTTCTTAAAGACCGTGATATAGAAAAAGAGGGTTACCCGATGACAGAAAAACTGTACGAATCAGACAAAGAATACATGGACCCCTTTAACACACAGGTAACTGAACAAAGGCCTACCAAGAGGTCTCATAACTTTCTTAAAGACTGTGATGCAGAGAAAGAGGGTTACCCACTCGCTGAAAAACCGATTGATGCACAGGCAGATACCGGGCAGCATATGCACGAATTAACAGGTTCTGAAATACAAGAGTTTCAAGATGCCCAAAAGCTATATGATTCGGACACAGAAAATGAAAATGCAGGCTTTGAACTACCGGAGAATAATACTTCAGATATTGAGCTTTATGAAGCAGCAGCAGCCGCCGAAGTGACATGTTGGAAAAGCCAGGATCTTCCACAGTAAGAGAGAGAGAAAGAAAGAGAGAGAGAGAGATAGTCACACTTTTCATTGCCAGGGGTTGGTGTTAAAGGGTTTATGAAGCTGGATATGTTCGTGTGTATTAAAAAGGAAAATTTATTTCTGTATGTGGTTTTTTTGTAGGAAGTGGCGGATCTTCGCAATCACAGGAACCTGTGGACAAGGTGTACATACCGATGATAAATCTATCCCGTTTGTGTTTTTTCTGCTAGTTTCAAAGAGAACCAGCGGTGATTGAACGTAAACTAAAATTAAGACCTGAAAATGCTTGTGATTATGGTTGGTGGACTGGCATAGGACTTTCCAAAACACCACCAGAACTTAAAACAGTTATAAAGGTAGCTGTATACTGCATTATAAATAAATGTTTGCAAGATGTGAAGGATGAAGATTGTGAAGCCTGTTTAATATGAGCTGGGAGGCAAAAACACCACGATTACTTGATGTGGAGGCAAAAGGATATACAACAGAAACTCAGGAAGAATTATGACATGCTGTGCCTGGAACATGTGGTAAATCTGGGCACTTTTGTAGGCTATAAAATGAAAATACTGATAATTTGTAATGAAAACATTAATATAATCATTGATTTAATCAGAGATATTAAGACCTTTGTAAATGGGCCATAACTACTCAATAGATTGGTCAATTTCATGAGAGATGGTGAATATGTAGAGATTATAAATGATTTAATTATTGACACCGATTAGAAATCATTCTTCAAAAGAAATGCTTGTTAAAACGTTTTTATTCTTGGGGTTGAGGGAATACATAGAATACATAGAGTATGACGGCAGAAAAGGGCCGATGGCCCAACAAGTCTGCCCACTCAAGGAACCCTCCCCTATGCATTTTCCCGGAGTGAACCCACATGTTTATCCCATCGTCTGTTGAAGTCGAGCACGTTGCTGGCTTCGACTACCTGACATGGAAGACCATTCCAACAATCAACCACCCTTTCGGTTAAGAAGTACTTCCTGATGTCGCCATGAAGTCTCCCACCCTTGAGTTTGAGCGGATGCCCTCTTGTTGCCGTGGACCTGTAAGGAAAAAGATATCTTCCTCCACCTCAGCATGGCCTGTTAGATATTTGAACGTCTCTATCATATCTCCCCTTTCTCTGTATTCCTTGAGAGAATATAACTGCAGCCTGCTTAGATGTTCTTCATATGGGAGATCCTTGAATCCTGAGACCATCTTAGAGGCCATTCGTTGAACCGATTCTATTCTCTTCACATCCCTTTGATAATGTGGCCTCCAATACTGAACAGAGTACTCCAGATGAGGTCTCGCCATGGACCTGTACAACAGCATTATAACTTCAGGCTTTCGGCTGACAAAACTTCTTCGGATGCAACCCAGCATTTGTCTAGACTTGGTTGAAGCTTTCTCCACTTGATTGGTAGGCTTCATATCTTCACTAATGATTACACCCAGGTCCCGTTCTGCGACAGTTCTTGTTAAGGTTTCACCATTCAGGGTGTATGTTTTACAGGGGTTACTGCTACCAAGGTGCATAACCTTACACTTTTTGGCGTTAAAACTCAGTTGCCAAGTATTTGACCATTTTTCCAGTAAAAATAGGTCCTGCCTCATAGTGTCGGGCACGGTTGTGCTGTCCACTACATTGCATAGCTTAGAGTCATCTGCAAATAATGTAATCTTACCTCAAAGTCCTTGGGGCAGGTCTCTAACAAAGATATTAAATAGTATCAGCCCTGCGGCACTCCACTGGTCACTTCCGGCGTTTCTGAGGGAGTACTATTCACCACCACCCTCTAAAGTTTACCACGGAGCCAGTCTTTAACCCATGCAGTCAATGTTTCTCCTAGTCCCATTGTATTCATTTTGTTCAATAACCTACGGTGTGGGACACTATCAAAGTTTTACTGAAGTCTAAATACACTATATCCAGGGGCTCTCCCCTATCTAGTTGTTTCGTTACCCAGTCAAAGAAGCTTATCAGATTGGATTGACAAGACCTTCCCTTTGTAAATCCATGCTGGTGGGGGATCCCTTAGTCTCTCGTCATCCAGAATCATATCCAATCTGTTTTTTTATCAATGTCTCCATAAGTTTATACACTATTGATGTGAGACTCACAGGTCTGTAATTTTCAGTCTCTGACCTGCATCCCTTTTTGTGGAGTGGAATGACGTTAGCAATTTTTTTCCAGTCCAAGGGGACTTTTCCCTTGTTTAGGGACAGATTGAAAAGTGCAGCTAATGGCTCTGCCAGGACATCTCTCAATTCCCAAAGTACCGTGGGGTGTAGATTATCCGGTCCCATGGCTTTGTTCACTTTTATCCTTGATAGCTCATGGTAGACGCTGCTCGTGGTAAATTTAAAGTCCTGGAACAGGTCCTCCAAGCACTCCCTTGTCTGCATCCTCGTTCCGAATCCCAGTACCTCACAGGTAAAGACCGAGCAGAAGTAGCCATTGAGTAGTTCGGCTTTATATGAGTCCGAGTCTACATAGTTACCATCAGGTTTCCTGAGGTGCACAATTCCATCTGTGTTCTTTTTTCTTTTGCTAACATACCTGAAAAATGATTTATCCCCTTTTTTAACATGCCTAGCTATATTTTCTTCCATCTGGAGTTTGGCTTCCCTAACTGCTGTTTTAACAGTTCTAGATTTCACCAGATAGGCTTCTTTAGTTTCCAGTTGTTGTGATAGTTTGTAGGATACAAATGCTCTTTTGTTTTGCTTTACTAGTTCTGAGATCTCTGCGGAGAACCACTGGGGTCTATTATTTCTCCGTCTTTTACTCACAGTTTGTATGTAGAGGTTGGTTGCTTCCTGCAGGGTAGATTTCAGAGCCGACCACAGTACCTCCACATCGTCTGTCGTGTCCTGGTTTTGCAGCATCTTATAGACAAAATCTCCCATGCTTTGGAAGTTAGCTTCCTTAAATTTAAGGACCTTTGTCGATGTATTTGTCCTTGTAACTCCCTTCCTGAGGTGAAACCACACCATTTTGTGGTCACTGGAGGCTAAAGCATCTCCTACTGAAACTTCTGTGACACTGTCTCCATTGGTGAGTAACAGGCCCAGAATCGCCTGATCTCTGGTGGGTTCCAATACCATCTGTTTGAGGCATGCTCCCTGTATGGAGGTTAGTAATCTTCTGCTGCCACTGGTCTTAGCGGTAAGTTTGTTCCAGTCCACATCAGGCATACTGAAGTCCCCCAACAGCACAGTGTCTCCACGCAGTGATGGTCTCGATGTCTTCGATTAATTCTTTGCCTATGTTGTCTTGTATGTAACTGCTGTTGTATGGAACTGTTGTATGTAACTGCTGTTGTCTATGTTGTCTTGTATGTAACTGCTTGATTTTTGTATAAAAGTTTAAACATGTTAAAGTTCAACATTTATTGATGTAAAATAAAGATTTTTTTAAATTACAAATATGTGTGGTGTTTTAGGAATTGCTAACCTTGTGAATTAATGACCCAAACTAAAACAATAAAAGGTGTGACAGGTTATAAGGAACAATGCTCTAGGCACGTAGGGGTCATTTTGATATCTAAAATGACTAACCAATACAAACAAGATCTATATGTAACTGTAGAAGGGGCCATAGACATACAATAAAGCCTTTGTGAATGGATAACTTCTGTAGAAAGTTGTAAGTGTATAAAAATACATTGTGACAAGACCGAGTGTTCTGGTTTTTGTGGATGTTACTCCGGACACCGGATACATCAACCACTAACATGGTGAGTAGAAAAGGGGTTTTTATTATTTGTTTTTAGGGATATCATTTTTTCTATCTCTGAATCTATCATTGCGTTTAAAAACAGGAGCGGGAATCTGTAGACATAAACTATCTCTTACCAGAAAAAGACAACAGAAATTGTTAAAAAGTAAGTACCAGTTGTATTATCTTGCATGTATGTTGTGTTTTTAAAATAGCAGCATCTACAAAACATTCTTTTTACATTATGATTAGACCAAGAAATGGCTGGAGAACTGACACCTTCTATATCAACAAGTTCTAACCAACAGCCAGTTCCTTATTGGAAGCCAAAAGATAAACGAAATAGTAGGTATCCTGGTTTTGTAAGGAGACTAGTTTTAAAAGAAAAATTTCTATACTTTTATAATTGTTGATCAAGAAAATGTTAAGCACAGTCAGAACCCTGAAAAAAATGTGTATTAAAGGTTATGCTATGTTATAAATTGTAGATCAGGAAAATGTTAGAAAGTCGCAAGCAGATACCATGAACCCGACAGAAAAGTCTAACAGGAAAAGATCACATAGTGAAAGCTTCTTAGACGATGAACCAGAGCCCAAAGGTGCTTACCGGAAACTGAAAGATAAATGAAATAGTAAGTATTCTGGTTATGTAAGGAGACTAGTGTAAAAGAAAATGTCATTACTTTCATAATTTCTGATCAAGAAAATGTTAGGCAGTCAGATCCCCAAAAGGGAAAAAAATATGTATTAACGACAATGCTGTTGTTTAAACTGTAGATCAAGAAAATGTAAGAAAGTTGCAAGCAGATACCGTGAAGTCGACAGAAAAGTCTAACAGGTAAAAGACACACAGCGAAAGTGTCTCAGAGCCGGACTGCACAGAAGATGGAGAATGTTATGAAGTTGATAATTATTCTGATAGCAACAATGTGTCAGAGGACAGGTCAAATAATGGAGCATTAGGTCCTTCTGAAGATTCAGAACCAATCAGTTATGTCCAGTTTGTGAAAAGATGGGATCGTACACTGGACAAGTTTCATGGTGTACTTTATTCAGAAGAATTTCATTTCATTAATTTACATTACATTACATTACATTAGGGATTTCTATTCTGCCATTACCTTGCAGTTCAAGGCAGATTACAAAAGAATTATCCAAGATGTATTACAACAAGAACTTACAAAAAAAAAATAATAATTGATCATTTTCAAAAAGAGTAAGAAATGGGTAAGGTTATTTGTTTGGGGTAGTTGGCTTTAGTGAGAGGTGGAGTTTGAGACTTGCAGTATTATTTCTTTTTTCAGAGTTTTCTTGAAGAGTATGGTCTTTATTTCTTTTCTAAAAGTCTTGTAGTCAAGGGATGCTGTCAGTAGATTGGCGATTTGGTTGTCTAGTTTGGCTGCTTGAGTGGCCAGGAGGCCATTATATAGTTTTTTCTGTTTGACCTCCTTAATTGGGGGGTATGAGAATGGGGTGTAAATTTTCCTATGTCTGGTTGCGGTGTTGTGGATGAAGCGGTTATTTAGATAGTTTGGACTGTCTCCTTATAAAATCTTAAATAGTAGGCAGTAGAATTTAAATTGTATTCTTGCTGGGATCGGAAGCCAGTGCGATTGGAGATATGCTTCTGTAATGTGATCATGTTTCTTTAATGAGTAGTTGAGTCTTAGTGCTGTGTTTTGGATAGTTTGTAGTTGTTTTGTTATGGTTGTAGAGCATGGGAGGTAGAGGATATTACAGTAGTCAAGTAGGCCTAGTATTAAGGACTGAACTATGAGCTTGAATTGAGTTTTCTCGAAGAATTTCCGAACTTGTCTTCTCATGACTAAGAATGACTTTTGTATTGTTTTATTGATTTGCGGTTGCATGGTGCAGCATCTGTCGATAGTTATTCCTAGCAGTTTTAGGGTGGTTTGTATGGGGTAGTTGATTGCGTTGATTTCAATGTTGGTTATGGTTGGTATTTTGTTGTTTTCTAGGAGGATGAATTTCGTTTCATCTGGGTTCAATTTCAATTTGTGATCTTTCATCCACAAATTTTAGTGTTTGGTATATTGTGTTCGTCATGGAGAGTTCCGGTTGATCGAAGGGTATGAGAATGGTAATGTCATCGGCATAGCTATAGGAGGTTATGCCTTGTTTGTCCAAGTGAGAGCTGAGGGAGGCTGTATAGAGATTGAAGAGAGTCGGGGATAGAGGGGATCCTTGGGGAACTCCGCAGGGGTTTGACCAAGGTTCAGATTTTTGTTTGTCTGATTTTACTCTATAGGTTCTTGATTTAAGGTATCCTTCAAACCATGTGTATACTTTATCTGTGATACCTATTGTATCCAGGATTTGTAGTAGAATGTTATGGTCCACCACGTCGAATGCAGCGGTAAGGTCTAGTTGTATGAGCATCATTTTTTTTCCTGTGCTGAGATGTTGTCTGGCTGTGTCCAAGAGAGATCCTAGTAATGTTTCCGTGCTGAAGTTGTTTCTGAAGCCGGATTGTGTGGGATGGAGTATGTTATGGTTTTCTAGGTAATTGGAGAGGAGTTTGGCAACTAGTCCTTCTATTATTTGACATAGAGTGGAATAGAGGCAATGGGTCTGTAGTTGGCTATTTGGTCTATCGGTCCTTTGGGGTCTTTGAGGATCGGGGTGATGATGATTTCGCTGAGGTTGGTAGGGTAGTGGCCGTTTATTAGCGAGATTTGTATCCAGTTTAGAAGAAGAGCGCGTGATTTTGTGCTGGATGTTTTTAGGAGATATGGTGGACAGTTGTTGAGGTCACAGGATGCATGGCTGGCTGTATTGTAGTATTTGTTGAATTCAGGCCATTGTATGTTGGGGAATTGAGACCATATTCTATCTGCTGCAGTAGAATCTCTATCTATGGGGAAAATTGTGAATTCGTTAGGATGGGTAGAGGTGTCATTGAGGGTAGCTCTTGCATTGGTAATTTTATTTTGGAAGTGTTCTGCTAATAGAGTAGCTGAGGGGGAGTAGTATTGTTAGTGGTCAGGTAGGGTTTGGTGTCGGTTAGGGTTTTTAGAATTTGGAATAGTTTTTTGGTGTTTTGGGTTTCAGTGCCTATTAGGTTGGTGTAGTGTGCTTTTCTCTTGTCCTTTAATTGTGATTTGTATTGTTTGTTGATTTTTTTCCAGGCGGATTTTGTATGACCCGAGTTCGATTTTCTCCATTTTCTTTCTAGTCGTCTACATTGTCTTTTGAGTTGTAGCAGTTCGGAGTTGAACCATTTATCTGATCTCCTGCTGGGTCTGGATTTGGTTTGCAGTGGGGCTAAATCATCAAGAGTATTGGAGCAAAGTCTTTCCCAATGTAAGATGAAGTCCTCGGGGTTGTTTTCTAGAATAGTTTCATCTATTTTAGACCAGAATATGAAGGGTTTGATGTGTTTGCGTGAGGTGTATGTTACTTTATTGAGTTTTGTTATAGTTTTTTTGTTGTTTTTGGTCCAGTTGATGTTGAAAGTGTAAGTGTAGTGGTCTGACCAGATGGATCTGGACCATATTCCGTTAGACAGGATAACTTCATTACATGAGGCTCAAAATGCCATACGCCAAGGCATTCAACATATCCTGGACGATGTTAGCAACAGAGTTTCGCCCGGTGACTACGTATATGTGCATCTACATCCATCGCTTTTTCACAACTCCTTGTTTTCTGGTAAATTAAATTCCGAATTGCTAGATGCTGATGATTTCTCAGACCAGGTTGCTAAACTCCTTCAAAGTCACAGAGAAATACAGGTCTGTGATTTATTCCGTGTTGTTGTACTTGTAATAAGAAACAAGGGTGGTGGGGCCCGTGGGGTGTTAAAATCTATATTGTTTAGCCAGATTTTACAGGAAAAAAGGATGTATTTAACAGATTTGAATAACACAGGCAATAACCTGTGTTTTGCCAGTAGTCTTATAATACTTATGTCTCCAGTAAAACTCACAGATACTGAGCTGTTAACAGGTGCTGAAAAGCTACATAATGATTTGGGGTGGTCGGTACATAAAAAAATTTATGCTCAATGATGTAGCAACAATTGAACAACATTTAAAGATAAATATAAGAGTTGTGTTTTATAAAAACTCGTGGTGTTGCTTTAAAACATCAGATCAACCCGTGTATCCTAAAATTGTTTTCTTGTTACTACACGATGAACATTTCTACGGCATAACAGATGTCAAAAAATTCTATAGGGAGTGTAATTTCCGTACTTTTTGCCAGAAGCCCTATAGTCACGATCACTCCTGTACATTATGGTGTCGTCTTTGTTTGACACAGATGTGCTTGAACAATGTCAGTGTACAGCAGAGATGTCCTAAATGCAAGATGTGTTGTCGCTCTAAAGACTGTTTAGATAGACATATGCAGCTGGCGCAGAAAAAAAGAAGTGGAATGTTTATCTAAAACACTGTGAAATGCGAGCCCTATGCGAACGAGAAACATAAATGTAAAGGTAGGATGTGTAAACTATGCCGTGAATCCCTAAGAGGTGATGACATACACTTATATTTTATGACTCTATGGTAAACTCAAAACATCTGAAAAGTATATTTTTTTACGATTGTGAATGTATGCAGGAAACAGGGTGGCATGTTCCTAATTACATATATGCGGTGGACTTGTACGAAATAAGAAAATGGAAATTCAAGGGACTTGAGTGTATTTCTGCCTTTATACAGATTTTTTTGTGACAAAAAAATTTAAAGACTATGGGGTTCATAATCAAAACACAAAAACGTCTAAAAAACCGCCTAAGTTGGAGTTTGGACGTCTTACCTGGCAAAACGTTCAAGCGACCATAATCAAAGGTCGGCCAGCTGCACGTCCTATGCCGCAAAACGTCCAACGTAAGTCGTACAAAATGGGGGCATTCTGGGGGTGTTCCGAGGGTGGGTTTAGGCCCCAAACGTACAAATACGATAACCAAAAGTAAATCAGTTTGCTCTGTGTGTTCAAAGTAGCGTTTTGACTTAGATCTGCTTTCACAACGTCTAAGCTGTTCCTGAGTGCGTACCGGCCTGTATACAGGTAAGGGAAGGGTGTGCAATATCGTGTGTTTGTACCCCCTCACTCTGACCATCTCTATCTCAACCTCCACACTTATGTTCTCACCGCTGTGTGTCTCCCCATGTTTCATTCACCTCTGCAAACACCCCTCTCTCATCCCACCTACCTCCTATCACCATCACCAGCTCTTTCTGTTACATCTAGCACAGCTTACTCATGCACTGTGGTCTCTATCGTGTGGCATGAGTGAGTGTTCTCATTCACCAACTGCCTCAATCCCTGGGGGGGAGGGGGGTATCAGGTGGCTGGGGCCTGTTTAGACTGTAATGAGCTCTGCTTTCTTTGCCAGATGCTTTCTTTGTGGGTCATGGAAGAGGTCAATGTGCTGGTTGCTGTTGAATTCCTTCTGCAGGAGGAGCTGGAGAATGACAGGCCCCATCATCGAGTTCACCGTAGGAGGCTGTTTAGGCCTCGCTCCAGCTTCTTTGAGCTCATCGACCAGCAGTGTGTGGAGCGATACCGATTCGACAAGGCCACCATCCAGGATCTCTGCCTCCAATTGCAGCCCCTGCTACAGGCCCGCACTCGCCATAATTACTCAATGCCAGTGCATTTAAAAGTAACAACAGCCCTCACTTTCCTGGCAACTGGGAGCTTCCAGTCTGTATTGGCATCCAGCACTGGGCTCACTCAACCTGCCATTTCCAACTGCCTCACCCAATTTCTTAATTCCTTCCTAACCCACATCCGTGACTACATCTCCTTCCCCACCACTCCCCAGGCCCTACAGGACAGTATGAGGTAGTTCTACAATGTGGCACAATTCCCCTCCGTCATCGGAGTGGTAGACAGCACTCATATTGCCCTCAGACCCCCTCGGGCAGATGAGGCCAGTTACCGTAATAGGAAAGCATTCCACTTCATGAACATGCAGGTGGTGTGCAATGCCCAGGGAGAGATCCTGGATGTGTGTGTCAGATACCCTGGCTCCACACACGATGCCTACATAGTGCAGCATTGTGGCCTCCACAGGAGAGCAACCCAGGGGCACTTCAGCGGCGCTTGGCTTCTTGGTAAGCACCTCAGAGACACAGCTACCCTGTTCCCCCCCATCCTAACACTCTCTTCCTGCACCTGCAAATCACTGCCACTCATCATTGTTCTCTCTCTCTCTCTCTGTTTCTCTATGTCTCATAGGTGACAGGGGGTATCCTCAGCGAGTCTGGCTGATGACTCCGATTGTCCACCCTCACACTGAGCTGAGGAGGAATACAACCGACGTCACAGAGCTACCAGGAGCATCATCGAAATAAATTTGGGCAGTTAAAAAACCGCTTTCGATGCCTGGATCACTCAGGGGGCCAGCTGCTCTACAGGCCTGAGAAGGTGGCTCAGATCTTCGTGGCATGCTGCATGTTGCATAACCTTGCAGTAGGCAAACACCAGCCACTTCCGGATCCCCCACAGCAACAACTGCAGCAGCCACCTGATGGCGATGATGATGACCCTCCCCCACCCCCACAGCACAGAGCTGAGCACAGTGCCAGCCAGGAAGGGTTCAACGCCAGGCACCGTCTAATACAGACCCACTTCCTTTGAAATGGACGCTGTACTCTAGCCACCTGACACTATATCAGTCCAGTGCCATTTAACTGGACTGTACAAGCAGCCTAGGCTAATCTCAGCTTCAGTGTAGATAAGCTGAAGCTTGTAAACAGCACAGACAATAGTCAGCTTCAGTGTACATAAGCTGAAGCGTGTAAACAGCACGGGCACAAGGTTCTTTTAAAGAAACACCTTTATTTTCCCACATTGTGTGTAAACCACCACCCTTACATACACACATCCTCACCAACCCCACCTCCACCCACATACACAACCAATACCAGCCCCTTACCTACCTCCACGTCCCCTTCCCTCGCCCACGTGGTCTCCCACGACCCCCAACAGCCCTCCCAGCTCCACCTCTAGGTAGAGATGAAGCTTCTGGACCAACTGGGGCCACATCAGTGTCTGAGCTGCCACTATCACTGCTGGAGTCAGTGTTCTGCTGTCCAAAAGCTGGCTTGTAACCTGAGTGGAGGAAGGCAGGCGTGGAACAGACCCCAACAGCTGGGGGTGCTTTCTTTTCTCTGTGGCTTTGAGTCCTGTCGCCACTGAGCCAGTGGTGGAGGGAGGTGCAGGCACCTGATCAGCATGCTGGCTTGTGGAGAGAGGACGGTTTGTAGCTCTCAGCTCACTCTGGAGGCCTTCCAGCTTTCCAACGATGGCAGTGTTGGCATGCAAAAGCTGCCTCAGCAGTTCATTCGTCTCCCGTTGGGCCTCCACTGACTGCTGTTTTACCTCCAGTGACAGCTGTTTTGCTGTCTTTTCTCCACACCCTCTCTCAGCATCTGGAGCTTCTGCTGCCGCTATCCCTCCAGGGTCAGATTGTGGCCCAGTAGCCTCTGGGCCAGTCTGAGCAGGTAGCGATGCTGGTGACTGGGTGCCCTCCAGCGGCCAGGCTGTGCGGCCTCACTGCCCTCCTCAGTATTGGCAGCCACATTGGCAAACTGCTCAGGCAGTGGGAGAATTGGCAGCTCCTCATCCCCATTGGCAGGCTCCTGGGATTGGGTGTCCTGGGACTCGTCTGGCCCCTGCTGGCTGACTGTTGCAGCTGTGTCATCCTGCTGTCCCAGCACAGTCAGTGTGTCGATGCCACTGCATCCGGCCTGATCCTCATCAGAGCTGGCATCTACATAGGGGAAAATCACATATGGATGTCACAGCATACCACAGGTAACATGCATCCCAAAGGTGTGTGACCATATACCCAGCTACCATAGGGTGGTGTGTTGGTGACATAATGAAGGGGGTGAAAGCAGTGTATGTGCAGACACCTTACGTGAGCACACCTGCTGATCATAGCAATGATTCCAACTTGTCTGTACAAGGGTGTAGGAATCTAATTCCATGCTCTGCCATCAGCACATGGAGCAGTACCATATAGGTGTTATGGAAAGGTTTGAAGAGCAAGTGTACTCACTGCCCCATTAGAGGAGTAGAAGAAGGAGGATGAAAGAGAGGTCCTCAGAATAGGGGACCTAGCTGTGAGACTGGGGATTAAGACATGTACATACCAGAAGGCAGTGCAGGTGCGTCAGCTGATGTGTCCTGTGTGCCCACACCATAGGTGGAGGTTGCTGACACAAAGGTGAGCACCAGCTGGTCCATGGGGCTGAGGTATGCCATGTCAGCATCTGGAGGCCGGTTGCCCACCTTAGCTCGGACGTCCTTTTGATGGCTCTCCATTTCTTCTTGCAGTCCTCCACATCTCGCTTATGGTGGTAGACTGCATTCAAGCACTGAGCTATTGACGTCCAGACCTTGCTCTTTGAGTATGCCCAGGGTCTCTCACCTTGGGGTGAGAAGAGCTGTTGGTGGTGTGTGTGCACCTCCTGCACCAACATTTTGGTCTAAGCCTGGGTGAAGTTAGGCTTCCAGGACAGAGCTTTGGCCGATTTGGGAGCCATGGTGTCAAAATACCCACACTTTTGATAATATGAGGTAAGACGTATTTAGTGGCAATTAAGCACGTCCAACAAGCCATCAGTTAGACGACTTCACGTAATACGTCCATCTGGTCGGTTATGGACAAATCTGAAACACATCTAGGCCATGGTTATTGGTACGTTTAAATCCAGGGGGCCGAGATACGTCTACATCAGCATGAACATCCATCTCCTATCTGTTCGGAGACACCGTCCTATCTACTGATACAATCCTAACCCGTTTGCTGGATGTTACACATTACATGGTCTGCCTTTTCAAGTGTGTGGCTGTATTCAGGTAAGCAAGTATTCCTGCTTAATCGCTGATGTTCTACATGCTTATAGAGCTGTCAGGGCCTCACGTTGCTGGTTACCATCTGGAAATCCTGTTTGAAACGGCGTTTAGACGAGCAGGGGGGAGCAATCTGCATAGGGGCCATAACAGGTTTAGGGCCAAGATTGGGTGAGCTTCCTGGAACACACATCCTCCCTCTCCCCGTCCTCCATCCCTGCCTAGGAGGGGGGCTCCTTATCCCACAATGCCACCTCCTTCCCCCAATGATTGCTTCACCTTACCCCCCCTCCCCTCCCCTGGGATTCCTTCCTCGCATACCCTTGATCCTGTCCACAGGTGTATGTGTGGCCTTGTTGGTGGCTCAGCTGTTACAGCTTTTTGATGTCATTGGGAGGGGGGGAATACCCTCTCAGTTGACACTGGTCAGCTTCCTAGTGCCTCACCTCACACATGTGTAGCTCTTATGGGATCTAACTGATTGCATATGAACGGCAGCATTGCGCAGCAGTCACCAGCTCCCTTTGACATGAGTCCTCAATCATAATATGTCCCTTCAGTCGAGGGTTAGCACAGGCCTCTAGAAAAAGGGGGAGCTATTCAGACAGTCAGATGTTACATCCATTGCAAATCATGGAACTCACAAATCTACATCTCTCCTCTTTTTCTTGAACTGTGACTAACACAACCTTTGTCTCAGGTCCTGCATGTGACATGGTCCTGGTCTCAGCCAGATCTTACTTACAAGATGGCCACGTTCCCACTTTCAGTTGGCTGCCTGCCTGCCCTTTTGTTAGGTGCAGGTCAGTGACATGATATCAAGGGATCACACATGACACCCAGTTTAGAGGTAGATATCTGGTATTTATTTTGGCCTGTTTATGTAGTCAAGATTCAAATATAAATGCATACATCTTTGTAGAGGTAGACATGAATGGTAGAACACCTGGTCACAAAACAGTCGCCATACAAATATGTACGCATTATGAGAACATACAATATCATACTTATGGTAACAACATGGCACACACCTGTCCAATTGGCCCAACATGCCTAACACTGCTCCAACCTGTGCAAAGTAAGCAAGCAGTTCTGAGCCTCACATACCTTTTTATTTGTGAGGGTCAGCAAATATCTGTGAGGGCTGTCCTGCTGCAGCAACCTCTGTCTCCAGAGGTTGCGGCTTCTAATCTCAATGGTGCTCCCTGTACCCCTGGCCTGGTTACATAGAAACATAGAAAAAGACGACAGATAAGGGCCGCGGCCCATCTAGTCTGCCCACCCTAATAACCCTCCCCTATTTAACTCTGTGCAGAGATCCCACGTGACGATCCCATTTCTTCTTAAAATCAGGCACACTGCTTGCCTCGATCACCTGAAGTGGAAGTCTATTCCAGCAATCAACCACTCTTTCGGTGAAAAAGTATTTCCTGGTGTCGCCGTGCAATTTCCCCCCCCCCCCCCCTGATTTTCCATGGATGTCCTCTTGGCGCCATCGGACCTTTGAAGAAGAAGATATCTTCTTCTACCTCGATACGGCCCGTGAGGTATTTGAACGTCTCGATCATGTCTCCCCTCTCTCTGCGTTCCTCGAGTGAGTAGAGCCGTAATTTGTCCAGCCGTTCCTCGTACGGGAGATCTTTGAGTCCCGAGACCATCCGGGTGGCCATTCGCTGGACTGACTCAAGCCTCAGTACATCCTTGCGATAATGAGGCCTCCAGAATTGCACGCAATATTCCAGATGGGGCCTCACCATAGATCTATACAACGGCATAATGACTTCAGGCTTACGGCTGACGAAACTCCTACGTATACATCCTATGATCTGCCTAGCCTTAGATGAAGCCCGCTCCACTTGATTGGCGGTCTTCATGTCTTCACTGATGATCACCCCTAGGTCCCGTTCTGCAACCTTGCTAGGATCTCGCCATTTAGGGTGTAAGTCTCGCATGGATTTTGATTGCCAAGGTGCATGACTTTGCATTTCTTGGCATTAAAACTCAGTTGCCAGGTCTTTGACCATTGCTCCAATAGGAGTAGGTCGTGTTTCATATTGTCCATTGTGCTCTTGCTTGTTATATTACACAGTTTGGCGTCATTGGCGAATAACGTTATTTTACCGCAAAGCCCCTCAGCCAGGTCCCTTATAAAGATATTGAAAAGGATCGGGCCCAAGACCGAGCCCTGTGGCACCCTGCTGATCACTGCCGTCGTTACGGAGGGGGTGCCGTTCACCACCACCCTCTGAAGCCTACCACCAAGCCAGTCCCCAACCCATTTTGTCAAAGTGTCACCTAATCCTATAGAACTCATTTTGCACAACAACCTGCGGTGTGGGACACTATCAAATGCCTTGCTGAAATCCAAGTATACAATGTCCAAGGACTCTCCAATATCAAGCTTCCCCGTCACCCAGTCAAAGAAGCTGATCAAGTTGGATTGGCAGGATCTCCCCTTGGTAAATCCATGTTGACGGGGATCCCGTAGATTCTCCTCATCCAGGATCTTATCCAATTGGTGTTTGATTAGGGTTTCCATTAGTTTGCTCACTATAGATGTGAGACTCACTGGTCTGTAGTTCTCAGCCTCTGTTCTGCAACCTTTTTTGTGGAGTGGAATGACGTTAGCCGTTTTCCAGTCATCATCCATTGGCCCATAGGTTATAGAAGCTATTTGTGACCTCAGAAATGCAGCCTAGCATTCCCACTTTCTCAGTGTCAATCTTTATGGCCTCCTCACCACATCCCATCTGATGGTAGGGTCTTTTCATTTCACTGCATACCTCTTTTCCACTGATATGGGGAGGGTACCCCTTATTGCATTTAACACTGTCCCACCATATGCATGTCTTCCTACCCTAGTCATGGGATTGGAACACACCTTTAGTGCAACTATGGCACACCTTAACCATCACTGTACAGTTTCCATCTGTACATCACATCTCAACACTTGCAATCATTGGCAGAGCATATGGTAACAACATTGTACATGACAGCCAGTAACATCAAGTAGGTTAACATCCAAGTATGTCCCAATGAGATACAGTAGGTAAAGTCTCCTGAATATGTGAAGGAGAGGCCGTGTGATGTCCTTTCAGTCATTGGATATCTGCCAGCTACTTGTGAGCTGTCAGGGACACTGTTGGTAACATGATTGGGGCCTCAATGGCCCATTGCCAGCTTGCTCCTCAGGTTTGCCCCTTCATCCTCTAAATGGGCTCCTTGAAGATGGCAACCAGCTACCGCAGAAGGCTCACAATCTCCTGCAAAGTCTGCATAGTTTCACGCCTCCCCTCCTGCAGTTCGCTGCACATTTGTCCCACCATGTGCAGCAGCTGTCCATATGCCTCAGGAGGGGGAGGAACTACTGGCTGCAGATCATGGCGTGGGGCTGGGGCTGCTGCCTCCACAACCACCTCTTCATCCCCTTCAAGAGGGGGCATATCCTCATAGAGGTCAGGGACCTCCCATGCGCCCTGCTCCTCTACCACGTGCTGCTGCTGCTCCACCTCCGCCACCACCTGTGCCTCCACCTCTTCCACCTGGGCCTGGTCCTCCCCATCTGACACCTCCAACACATCTTCAGGTGGCAGACTTTCCTTGGAGGCAGAGTAGCCTTCCTCCTCCTGCTCAGCCTCTGCCTCCCTGGCTGCCTGTTGGCACATGGGGGAGGGGAGGAGAGGCCGAGAGGGAGCCAGAGGAAGCAGTTAGACCCAGGGTCGTGGCGAGTGGTAGCTCCGCCCCCCCACCGCATCACAGGTCGCGTCGGCGCCCAGGCTCACCTTTAAGAAGAAGGGAGCCAACGGCGCCCAGCCGTTTGGTGCGCGGCAAAGGCGCTCGCCTTAGCGAGAGCGCCTTTGCGAAGGAGCCTTGTAAAGGAGCCCAGGCAGCCCAGCAGCAAATCTAACTTCTTAAAAAAAAAAAAAGTACTTTTCTTTTCTTCTCTTCTCATTCTTTTCTCTCTCTCTACTTTTTCGGCTAGCTGCACGCCAGGCACCACTCCCAATCAACGAGGAGCAAGGACAAAGAAATGGAGGCTACAGGAACCCAGGGGAGCTACCCAGTATTCTGCATCGAATGTCATATGTATGACTACCTCCCCTCCGGGAGGCAGGCGTACATATGCAGTCGATGTCAGGAACTGGATAGCCTGAAGAAGGAGGTCGGGAGACTGCAGGTTCGAGTACAGGAACTGGAGGGACTGTGCACTATGGAGGAACAGTGCTGGACAACCGAGGACACTGCCAGAGAGGACAACATCACGGAACAAGTTAGAGAGCTCGAGAAATTCATCGAGGAGGCCTGCAGGATGGTGGAGGCACAGGACCACCAACACCTCAGAGAAGAACCAACAGTCAGACGACCTAATCCACCAGACACCATAGGAGTAGGACCTTGCGGAGAATCTGGACAGGCAGGTGAGGAGAAGACCCAACAGAACCCGGAGGAAGGACTGGAGGACTGCACCACTGACACAGACCTGAGACCAGAGAGACAGCTGAGGAAGGGGAGATCTGCTATCTTAGTGGGAGACTCAATCCTGAGAGGAGTGGACAGTCACATAGCTGGAGGAAGAGAGGACCGACTAGTGACATGTCTCCCGGGGGCCAGAACGAAGACGTCATCAACAGAATCGAGAGGATCCTGGAAGGGGCTGAGATGGAGGAGACAGCTGTAGTAATCCATGTAGGAACCAACGACGTCAGCAGGAGAAACTACAACAGGACTGCGCTAACTGATCAGTTCAGGATCCTGGGGAGGAGACTGAAACTGAGGGCAAGGAAGATAGCCTTCTCGGAGATTCTGCCAGTACCGAGAGCGGACGCAAGGAGGCAGAGTGAACTACAAGCAATAAACGGTTGGCTCAGGAGATGGTGCGAAGAGGAGGGTTTCCTTTTTATTCGGAACTGGACAACTTTCATGGGAAAGAATAAGCTCTACAGGAGAGACGGACTCCATCTGAGCACGACTGGGACGAGGATGCTGGCACGCAATGTCCAGAGCGTCATAGATTTGGCTTTAAACTGAGGAAGAGGGGAAAGCCGACAGTCGATCTGACACATCGGACAAAAGTATCAAATAAAGATACTGAGCAAGGACATTGTAAAAGAGGGCTCGGAACTGAGTGGGAATTTTTTGAAGAAGGATGTAAGGATACAATACAGGGGGCCAAGGACACTGGGCAAGAAGATTGTAAAAAAGGGATCGGGACTGAGTGGAAATTTTTGGGAAAAGGACCTAAGGACGCAATGCAGAGGACTGAGTGGGAATTTTTGGGTAAAGGACCTAAGGACACAATGCAGAGCACCAGGGCCAAGGATGTTGAACCAAAAATGGGGAAACGGGCTGAGGACAAAACAGACACCCCACAGGAGGAGGACATCCGGGACGAGGCTTGGGAACTGGCAACTCATGAGGGGGTTGCCAGGAGTGCCAAACCACAAGGAAAACCAGCAAGAAAGGCGAACAACCAGGACTTACACTGCCTATACACTAATGCTAGGAGCCTAAGGGCTAAAATGGGAGACCTGGAAGTCGTAGCCAGCAAAAAGGGCCTAGACATAATTGGAGTCACAGAAAATGGTGGACCGATGAGAATGAATGGGATGTGGCTTTGCCAGGGTTCAAACTCTACAGGAGAGATAGGCCACACAAAAAGGGTGGAGGAATAGCACTATATATAAAGGATTCCATATCTTCAACCAGGATGGAAACAGCAGTAAGGGCGGATGACTTGGAATCACTATGGGTTAAGCTATCTGGAGGTTCTGGAGCAGACATAAAATTAGGTCTGTACTATCGCCCACCTGGACAAATGGAAGAAACCGACCAGGATCTGGAGGCTGAAATGAGGCAAGTATGCAAAAGCGGAAGTGTAGTGGTGATGGGGGACTTCAACTACCCGGGAATAGACTGGAGTATCGGGCACTCAAACTGCATGAGGGAGACCGCATTCCTGGAGGTCACAAGGGACTGTTTTATGGAACAGCTGGTCACAGAACCAACACGGGGGGATGCAACTCTTGACCTAATCTTCAACGGACTAGGGGGACCCGCCAAGGAAGTGGCGGTACTAGCCCCACTAGGAAACAGCGACCACAACACGATCCAGTACAGGCTAGAAATTGGATCTACAAAGGTGAATAGAACTACAACGACAGCACTCAACTTCAAAAAAGGGAATTATGATGCCATGAGGAAAATGGTGGGAAAGAAACTCAACAACATC
The DNA here is from genome assembly GCF_902459505.1 of Geotrypetes seraphini. Taxonomy (NCBI): domain Eukaryota; kingdom Metazoa; phylum Chordata; class Amphibia; order Gymnophiona; family Dermophiidae; genus Geotrypetes; species Geotrypetes seraphini. The sequence continues at coordinate 90,452,982 of NC_047092.1, forward strand.
GCAAGGAAGATGGAGTCTGTAGAAAAAGCCTGGACCCTACTTAAGGATACGGTGCACGAAGCACAGACCATGTGCGTCCCCAAGTTCAGGAAAGGGTGCAAGATGAATAGAACTAAAAACCCAGTGTGGATAACAAATGCAGTGAAAAAGGCGATAAATGACAAGAAGGCATCTTTCAAAAAATGGAAAAAGGATCGATCAGAGGACAACCAAAAGGAACATAAAAAACACCAAAAGGAGTGTCACCGAGTGGTTAGGAAAGCAAAAAGAGAATATGAAGAGAGACTGGCGGGGGAAGCAACAAACTTCAAATCATTCTTCAGGTACGTCAAGGGGAAGCAACTGGCAAGAGAGGAAGTGGGACCCTTGGATGATGGAGACAGAAAGAGAGTGGTAAAAGAGGAAAAGGAGATAGCTGACAGGTTAAACGAGTTCTTCACATCAGTCTTCACGAGAGAGGACACAACCAACATTCCGGAACCCGAGGAGATCATAAAAGGAGATCAGGATGAAAATCTGGTCCAATTAGAGGTGAGCAAAGTGGATGTCCTTAGACAGATAGACAGGCTAAAGAGCGACAAATCGCCAGGTCCGGACAGCATTCACCCAAGGGTACTCAAGGAACTAAGGAACGAAATAGCTGAGCCACTTCGACAAATATGCAACCTATCCTTAAAAACTGGAGAGATTCCGGAAGACTGGAAAATAGCAAATGTCACGCCCATCTTCAAGAAAGGCTCAAGGGGAGACCCAGGAAACTACAGGCCGGTGAGCTTGGCCTCGGTCCCGGGAAAGATGATGGAAGCGCTGATTAAAGACTGCATCTGGGAACACATCGAAAACACTGGGCAGCTAAAGCCGAGCCAGCATGGCTTCTGCAAGGGCAGGTCATGCCTCACTAACTTATTATACTTCTTTGAGGGGGTGAGCAGCCAGGTGGATAAAGGGGAATCTATAGACATCATTTACCTTGACTTCCAAAAAGCCTTCGACAAGGTACCACATGAAAGACTGCTAAGGAAGCTATGGAACCACGGGGTGCAAGGGGAGGTCCACCGATGGATCAAAAACTGGCTGGCGGACAGGAAACAGAGGGTTGGAATAAAAGGCCATTACTCAGACTGGCAATGGGTCACGAGCGGAGTTCCGCAGGGGTCGGTGCTGGGACCGCTCCTGTTCAATATATTTATCAACGACCTGGAGGCGGGAACAAAATGTGAGCTTATTAAATTTGCAGATGACACTAAACTATACAGCAGGGTCAAAACCATGGAGGACTGCGAAGACCTCCAAAAAGATCTGACACCGCTGGAAGAGTGGGCCGAAAAGTGGCAAATGAGCTTCAACATAGGAAAATGCAAGGTCATGCATGTAGGGAAAAAGAACCCGATGTTAACTTACAAAATGGGGGGATCACCGCTAGGGGTGAGTAACCTTGAAAGAGACCTGGGAGTGATGGTAGACACATCATTGAAGGCGTCAGCACAGTGCGCCACAGCCTCAAGGAAGGCGAACAGAATGTTGGGCATCATTAAGAAGGGTATCAAGACCAGGACGAAGGAAGTAATCCTGCCACTGTATCGTGCAATGGTGCGCCCGCACCTGGAGTACTGTGTCCAGTATTGGTCACCGTACCTCAAGAAGGACATGGCGGTACTTGAGAGGGTCCAGAAAAGAACAACTAAGCTAATAAAGGGTATGGAAGACGTCTCATATACTGACAGACTGAAGAAGTTGGGGCTTTTCTCCCTGGAAAAGCGGAGACTTAGAGGAGACATGATAGAAACCTTCAAGATCATGAAGGGCATAGAAAGAGTGGACAGGGACAGATTTTTCAAATTACGGGGAACCACAAGCACAAGGGGGCACTCGGAGAAACTGAAAGGGGAAAGGTTTAGAACAAATGCCAGGAAGTTCTTTTTCACTCAGAGGGTGGTGGATACATGGAACGCGCTACCGGAGGATGTGATAAGCAGAAGCACACTACAGGGCTTCAAAGAGGGTCTGGACAGGTATCTGGAGGACAAAGGGATTGAGGGGTACAGATAGGAGTAGAGGTAAGGTAATAGGGATAGAATTAGAGGATTAGAGGCAGTTACAAAATTAGTCATGGACACTGTTCAGGCAATTAGGCCTGATGGGCCGCCGCGGGAGCAGACTGCTGGGCAGGATGGACCTCTGGTCTGACTCAGCGGAGGCAACTTCTTATGTTCTTATGTTCTTATGTCCGCCACCACCTCCTGGACTATGCCCTCAGCAGCATGCTGTGCATGACCTGTGTGCAGTAAGAATATGAAGTGAGGGGTACCATAGCGTGCATTGGTTGCATACTACATACACAATTACCTATCAACCCCCCACCCAACCCAGTGAGACTAAGTGGGAGACAAGTCAGGCCAGTGTGTGAACACATATGTAAACTACTTTCTGTGTACAGTTACACCGGTATACATCTAAACAAAAGATGGCCAGCTTATGCAGGTGATACTGAATGGCTTTGATGTTTATGTTGACACAGTGGATTGACCGGTATCTCATCACCCACATTTTGGGTGGCAATAGGTTGCATACCAGAACAGCTGCCAAGGAAGAGCACATTCACAAGAAGGTGAGCTTTGAGAGACATGTGATGACATAGGATAGAGGGTGACAGGTGCAACTATGAATCACATATTATGCTTAGAATCGGATAGTGTCTCTCTGAAGCCCTTCTCTGCAATGAACTGCATTGTCAAGGAGGCATAACTGAACAAGGGATATATGCCCCCACAACAGCAGGCCTGACATTGGTCTGGAGCTATGATGGTGACCTCCAGACCAATATGTGGCCAGCAGCTTCTGAGGCGTATATCTCTTGTTCAGGTATGCCTCCTTGACAATGCAGTTCATTTCAGAGAAGGGGTTGAGAGAATGAGCACTCAGTATGCTACCAGCGCCAATATCAACTGCAGAGATATTCATTGATGTGACAATTACCTCCCGTTCCTCCATTATAGCTTTTTAGCATCTGATAGTCACCTCCACATTTCAAGGTTTCTGGTATGTCTTACATGGCAGCTGCCATAGCTGTGCTACTGACTGTGTGTGGGGAGACTGCCACTTACGTCCAGCTCTGAGGCAGTGTCTAGTGTGCCAGATGAGGGCTGGGTTTTCCCGGTGGACCCTGCACCACCTGCGCCTCAGGGACTCGAGGTCCCGGTACACACCATATCGCTTGCAAGAAAGAGATGGTGGAGAATAGGGTCAGGTGACAGTCCTTTTCAAACATATGCAGAGTTATGAGGGCACTGAGCACATCACATCTGTCATGTATATTCTGATGAAGTAGGGACATATCCAGAAATGAAACATCTGCCTGCCAAGATATTGTTATCCTTCTTTATCTATCTATCTATGTTTCCTTTATATATATATATATATATTTTTTTTTATGGAACACAGAATAAGCAAGCAGTTCCTTGAAAGATAGGGGTGGGAGCAATAGGTGACAGGTTTAGAGACTAGGACACACTGGCTACATAGTGATAGGTACTGGGGGGTTTTCTCACCTATGCAAGGTGTCACGTATTCTGGACCAGGCCCTCATGGCGACGTTGCGGGGTGGTCTCCTCCCATTGTGGCCAAACACCCATGCCTCATACTGGAGGCAGAGCTCCACCAGGGACTCGGTCTCCTCTAGGGAGTAGTTTGGCTCCCTTCGCTCCACCATCACACCCGCACCACTCACACAAGCTCTCATACACACACTTACACACTCTCTCCCACACTCACCCTGGTGGCCACACACTCTTCCTGGCACGCCCTTCCTCACTACATGATCTCCCACTCTCACAATCACTCGCACTGTCTCTCTTGTCTGTCACCCTTGCACTCTCTCTCCCTTGCTCTCACACACACACTCACAGAAATACTCTCCAATCACTCGATCCCACTCAGTAATCAATATAAACTATCCTATCCTCCACCAAACTCCAACCACTCTCCTGACTCCTCACTCAACGCCTACTACACCCACAAGGGTCGCACTTCCACGTAGTGGTTTATAAATGGGCAAGCAGGATGTTATTGGGGACAGTGGGACATCAGTGGGACATGTGCCAGGACAACTAATAGATAAGGAGCGCTATACGACTAGCAAGTCATCCAGCGGATCGCGGCGACAATAGATGTACATCTTGTTTGGACGGGCCTCATTTTGGTAGGAAAAGTTGGACGCTTCAGTATAGCGCATGTGGACGTGTTTATGCTGGACGTCTTTCGTGCCGATAATCTATTGACTTGGACATCTTTCCATTATCGACACATTTCCCTGGACGTCTTAAGCCGCTGACGCATAGAGCTTTTATACGACCTATTGATTATGCCCCTCCAAACCTTTATAGCACATAATGCCAAAGGCTATGACGGGTATTTTGTTCTTAGCCAGCTGTTAAAGGAAAAGATGGACACAGGCCTGTTGGTTCAAGGTGGCAAGCTTTTACAAATCACAGTTGAACCTTTAGCTATTCGTTTCATAGACTCTAAATTTCCTACCTATGAAACTTAGCAAACTTCCAAAGGCCTTCGGTTTTCCAGGCTGTAAGGGATATTTCCTGCATTTTTTTAATATTCAGGAAAATCAAGACTATGTGGGGCGTATGCCGGATATGGAACATTATGGCGTGGGAAACATGATGCCTGAAGTAAAAGAGGAATTTTTTAAATGGTACAAGGTCAACCAGCACAAGACATCTGATTTGCAAAAAGAGCTGGCTTATTACTGTCAACAGGATGTGTCTATTTTGTGACAGGCATGTGTTCTCTACTGAGCTAAAATCATGAAAATGACACAGAAAGATGTGGTTGAAGGGAGACAAGATGGCGACGGGAGTGGACGCGTGAGTACAAGCTCCCGTTCTGGCAGTAAAAATTTACCCTCGGTAACGTTTTCTTCAAAGTTCTTGGATGCCTAAGAGGAGGGGACGGCAGAGGGATATCCCTCATTCCTTGGCCGCGACTTCTACTCCGCGTCAAACTGCGATAACAACATTTGCAGTCCCGATGGTGTTGGGCGGATCCGCAGCTGAGCTCCAGGAGCAGCTCAGCATGGACGGCGATGCATCGCTGAGCCCCTTGGGACCTGACCCTCCCCCTCCCCCAAGCAGTGCAACAGAGCTGTTACTTCCAGTTGAGGGATTTCGGCAGCAGCCGACTCAGGAGATGACCCTGTTGCAGGCAAACTCGGAGACAAGACCAGGAGAGGGAGGAGGAACACTGCAGGCAAGCGGTGGTGAGAGTGGGGGAGGTGAAACCCAGGAAGGAGAGCGGGAACCCGGGTTACCTCATCTCAAGCCGCTTGTGAAACCGGCGGTGGTTACACTGGATTCACTGTGGGGAGCAATTGAAAATCTTCAAACTGTATGTATTGGATTTATTTCCTTGATGGCTGAAGTTTCTACTAAAGTCAATAAATTGGAAATTGTTTCTTGTGATCAAGCGAAACAAGTAGGAGACATTGAAAAATCTATAACTGAGATTAAATCTTTAAATAACCAGAATGCAAAGGACAAAGTTTTTCTTCTCCGTAAAATTGAAAACTTGGAAAATCAAAATAGGAGTTTAAATTTGAGGATTTTAAATTTTCCTATGTCTAAATTTAAAACTCCTAGGGAATTATTTAAGGACTTTCTGGTTTCTATATTAAAAATTATGGAAATGAATATTCCACCTTTGCAGAAGATTTATTATTTAAAAAGGACAATAAAGGAGTCTGATACAACTACTGAACAAGACTTAACAACTTTCTTGGAATCATCAAATCTTGAATTGTCCGGACGAGCTACACTGATAATATCCCTGGTATTTTATCAGGATAAAGAAATGATTTTGAAATTGTATTATGGTTTAAAACAAGTTTCTTTTTTGGGAGAAAGAATATATATATATATATATCCGGACGTTTCAAAATGGACTCAGACTAGAAGGAAAGAATTTCTTACATATAGGGATAAAGTTGTATCATTGGGAGCTTCTTTTCAGTTAAGATTTCCTTGTAAATGTTTTGTTGTATTTCAAAACAATAGATACATTTTTTATGATTCTCAGCAGTTACGTTTCTTCTTGGAGGGTAAAGGTGTTTCATTTGCACCATAGTGATTTTCGGTATAACTCAGGTCTATTTTTATTAACCATCGGCTTTTACTTACATAAAATAAGAAACAACATTAAGAATAATGCAAATTTTATTCAAGAAGAGACTCAAACACAAACAATACCTACTTCAAAATGCACAAATTTCATTATACCCTCCATTGAAGATCTTAAATCTCTTATTGGAAAAATTAACATAAAGGGAACAGATATTCATACTATTTCCCCTGTTATATTAAAAAGACATTTTTCCTTTTTTGGCCCTTTTATTCAATGCATGGTAGAATCAAGTTTAAGTGTAGGATATATTCCCAAAGAATGGAAAGAAGCCATTATAAGACCAAAAATAAAAAATCCCAAAGAGTCAACTTTAGAATTAACAAACTATCGCCCAATAGCCAATTTGCCATTTTTCACTAAATTAATAGAAAAAGTTGTTTTTAACCAGATAACTAACTTCATTGAAAAAACACATATACTTCACCCAAATCAAACCGGATTCAGAGCAAATCATTCAACTGAACATTCAATGATTGGACTTACAACTAATATATAATACCATTTAGATCACCATAAATCAATAATTCTAATCTCACTTGATTTATCGGCAGCATTTGATACTATAGATCATCATTTACTAATTAATAGACTCTCTTCAATCGGCATTTCAGGACAAGTTCTCAATTGGCTTAAATCATATTTTCAAGATCGCTCAGCAAAAGTAGTGTTTAATAATTCAACATCTAATAATTTTACCAATTCATTTGGAATTCCACAAGGCTCGATTCTTTCACCACTTTTATTTAATATCTTTTTAGCCCCTCTACTGACACTTAGTCAATCTATTGGATTTTCAACATTTGCATATGCAGATGACATACAACTGCTTCATCCTTTAAATCCATTAGATTCAAACGAAATAACAATCATAAATAACAAGTTAATGCAAATAAGTCAGTGGCTCAAAGATAATATGTTAATGCTAAATCCAACAAAATCTTCAGTGATATTTTTCCCTTGGAAAAAGGATTTAAAAGAACAATTTTCATCTCAGATACTATTAAATAATATCCCCCTTCAACATGTAGATAAAACAAAAATATTGGGAGTAACCTTGGACCAAGAACTAAATTATCATAATCAAATCAGTACAGTTGTCAAAAACTGTTTCAATAAACTGCGACTTATTAGATCAATTGCAAAAGTTCTCAAACCAGAAGCACTTAATATTCTCATCCACTCTCTGATCATTTCTAGGCTAGATTATTGTAACTCTTTATACTGTGGAATAACTCATAAAGAAATAAGAAGACTACAAATAATACAAAATACAGCCATTAAAATTATAACAAACTCAAAGAAATATGACCATGTTACTCCGCTGTTACAGGATGCACACTGGTTACCAATTATACATAGAATTACATTTAAAATTGCATTACTAACATTTAAAAGCCAACAAGTACACGCGCCATTATTTCTAGATAGACTATTAATCCCTTATTCTTCGTTAAGGACGCTAAGATCAACACAGCAAAATTTACTAACTATCCCTTCATTAAAAATAATTGGGACAAGAAGAACAACTATGTTTTCAGTGCAAGCACCTCAACTGTGGAATAATCTACCTATTTATTTACGTAACGAAACATCACTAGACAAATTTAAAAATGGTTTGAAAAGCATTCTTTATAGAGATGCATTCAATACATAAATAGATAATGACAATAAACACAATATTTATCCTCTAGGAATCAAATATGCAGAACATCAAAGGAATCAAATATTTAGAACATCAACATAGAAATTATAAGAGTTCTTTTAATCTTACATTTCTTTCTTTTCTATCAAAACATCTTTTTTTTTTTTTTTCTTTCTCTCTTTCTTTCCTTCATTACTTTTCTCACCTACCCTACCCTTATGTATAAACCTTAATTGTTAAAAAATTTTTTTTTTTTTTTTTTTTGTAAATTGTAATTCCATTTTTTTTACCCACTTGTTTCAGTTTGTATTAATAATACATAATGATTAGTTTGTATAATTTTTTCTTATTTGTATTTGTATTTGTCACCCTAGTTTTTTTTATTGTACATTTCAATTATGTAATACGCATTGAAATATTTGATATTGCGTAAAATCAAAATTTAATAAACTTGAAACTTAATTTCCTGTAAAACTTTAATATGTGATCTTTCCTGGAAGAATTTCTCTCTCTTAGTCTCCTTCCTCCCTTATTGAGGACTATGTTTAAATAAAAAGTATGGTTTACTTCTTTTTTGTTAATATATTGATCCAATAATGAAAATGGATTTATTTTGTATTATAATTTTTACTTTGAATTATCATGATTACTAATATTGGATGTATTAATATCGTATATTGCCTGTTAAGCACAATTGTTGTTTATTTGAAAAATTTAAATAAAGAATTAGTAAAAAAAAAAGAAAGATGTGGTTGAAGAATGAGAGGGTACTTCAGAAATTCTAATGAATTGTTTAGACCCTTTCCAATATATAACCCTAGCCTCTGTATGTATGGCCATGTTCAGATTTATGTTTTTAGAATCTGAGACAGTGGCACTCATCCCCACGGATAACTATCACAGACAGAAAAAGAGATATTCGTCCCCCTCTATTCAATGGTTGCTGTATCAAGAGGCTGCACAAAATATACAGATCAGGCATGCTCTGAACGGGGGTGAAAGAAAGGTGGGGGTCTTATTTTTTTGATGGTTACGCTGTTATTGATGGGGTAAAAACAGCTTTTGAATTTAATAGTTGTTTTTATCACGGCTGTCCGGTCTGTTATAATGATAAAGACCAGAATCCTGTAGCAGCCCCGACCTTTGGCTTTGTTTATTACAAAAAGCAGCTAAAGACAGCATACCTGGAAAGCCTGGACTTCAAGGTCGTAAGTCTGTGGGAGCATGAATGGTCAAAGAAAATGATAGGGGCTGTGCAGATTTCCTGGCTAGCGCTGCATTACCGCAACCCTTGGTCCCACGAGATGCCCTTTTTGGGGGTAGAACAAATGCTGTTTCTATATACTACAAAGCAAAACCTGGAGAAAAAATATATTACTACGATTTTACCAGTCTATACCCTTTTGTCAATAAATATCCAACAGGTCATCCGCAAATCATTTGACAAATTTGGTCCTCCCACAAATTACTTTGGTTTTATAAAAGCAAAAGTATACCCTCCGAGAAAGCTCTTTTTCCCGGTGTTACCCATAAAGGTGGGCGGTAAGCTTATGTTTCCTTTGTGCCGTACGTGTGCCGACATACAGCAACAGGAACCGTGTGCCCACACAGATGAGGAGAGAGCTTTCGTGGGGACTTGGTGTATGGTGGAGATGGATGTTGCCATTGCAAAAGGGTATGTGGTTGTTGAAATCTATGAAATCTGGCATTTCGAGCAAAAATCTCTTTTCTGAATACATCAAAATATACCTCCATCAAAAACAAGAGGCTTTTGACTACTCCCAGTTGTGCAATGATACAGAAAAACAAAACTTGTACATCTCTGATTTCTATAGAAAAGAAGGTGTACTTTTGCATGCAGACCAGATCCAGCTAAACCCTGCTAAACGCCAAATAGCAAAACTTTTCTTAAATTCTCTCTGGGGAAAATTTGGTCAAAGGACAAACCTACCTACCGTTAGTATTGTCAGAGAGCTCGATGATCTCTTTAAATACCTGTTTTCTCCTGAATTTGAGGTTTCATCGTGCAATTTTATCGATGATGAAACGGCCTGCGTGTCTTGGAAGTACTCAAAAGACCGCACTACTTTGCCCGGTAATACTAATGTTTTCATTGCATGTTTTAAAACAGCCTATGCACGTTTAGAGTTGTACAAACTTCTAGACAGTTTACAAGAGCATTGTCTGTACCACGATACAGATTCTGTGATATTTGTGAGCTGCGAGGGTGACTGGAACCCCCCTCTGGGTGATTATTTAGGGGAGCTCACCAGTGAGATACCTGCAGATGAACATATAACAGAGTATGTATCAGCGGGCCCTAAAACATACGGTTACAAACTGTCAAGCAGTTACAAACTGTCAAGCGGAAAGTGAAAGGGATAACGCTAAATGTAGAAAATAGCCAGAAAATCAATTTTACTTGTTTAAAAGATCTAGTTTTTGACTACAAACCGGGGCAGAGGGTTTACCCCAGAAAAAGATAGGGGTGCAACAAACCGGTATTATAAGAAACAAAAAGAGGTGGGCTATAGAGACCGGTGTGATTAAAAAAAAACAGCAAGTTGTGTATGACAAAAGAGTAAAGGAGGAGGATGGGTTCAGCACACTACCCTACGGATACTAGCACGGTGGTTATGGTTACAAACTGTCAAGCAGTTACAAACTGTCAAGCGGAAAGTGAAAGGGATAACGCTAAATGTAGAAAACAGCCAGAAAATCAATTTTACTAGTTTAAAAGATCTAGTTTTTGACTACAAACCGGGGCAGAGGGTTTACCCCAGAAAAAGATAGCTGCGCATCAAACCGGTATTATAAGAAACAAAAAGAGATGGGCTATAGAGACCGGTGTGATTAAAAAAACACAGCAAGTTGTGTATGACAAAAGAGTAAAGGAGGAGGATGGGTTCAGAACACTACCCTACGGATACTAGCACGGTGGATGCCCGCTGGTCGCACCCTTTCTCTTGTATATTAGCAGGACTGTCCAATTCAGGCAAGAGCTTCTTGGTTAAAAAACTGTTAGAACATGCTGGCCGTGTATTGTCTGTCATACCTGACAATATTGTTTGGTGTTATAGTTGTTGGCAACCTTTGTATAAAGAAATGTTAAATAAATATCCTTTTATTACTTTTACGGACATTTTGCCTGATACTTTTAATGATGACTGAATGTTTCCAACCCATAAAGTAAACTTGGTTATTGTAGATGATCTAATGGATTCTGCCTGTAAAAGCGGAGAAATAGAGAATGTCTTTACTAAGTACGTACATCATAGAAACCTGAGCATCATATATATAGTTCAGAATGTTTTCTGCCAGGATAAAACAAGTCGGACTATAACTTAAAATACCAAATACATGGTTCTCTATAAGAATCCTAGAGATAAGTTACAGATAGCCATTCTAGCTAGACAGATGTACCCTGGAAAATAACAATTCTTTTTAGAGGCCTTCGAGGATGCCACCAGAGAGCCATAAGGCTATCTCTTTGTGGATTTAAATATCACAATGCTCGAGGCTAACAGATTGAGAACCAATATTTTCCCTCCAGACTGGACAACGGTATATTGTGTAAAACCACAATCAGCCCGTAAAAGGCTGTGAATACATAACCAGACCCCTTCATATATGCTGGGGCGTGTCTCAGGTAACATGTCTATCTGTGTAAAGAGAAACTTTCCCCTTTTAAAACTTAGTCCAAGCCTCGCCGCAGCACAGAAAAGCCGTCCTGAAAATAGCTTCTGATGATTTGGTGGCTGCTATAGCTGAAATCACTCTCAACACCCTAAAAGGTAACATCCCGCTTTCACAAAAAGGTTTTAAAAGGGGAAGCGTCATGCTATTAAAAGACTGTGTGATAAAAGATTAACCCTAAAGAAAAAAAGAAGCAGTTGGTGAAACAATTGGGTGGATTTATAGGGCTCTTGTTAAGTTTTGCTTTACCGTTGATAACCGGTCTTCTGACAAACCGCCGATACATCACGCTGAAAAAATGTACCTGGTCAACAACTTGAGCACGTTAGAAACCCCACAGATTGGGAAGAAAATATTAGAACCTCAACCATACATAGGTTAAACAAGGAAATGAAAAACATACTGCAGAGTTCTGGTATTTCTGGCCATGAAAAAGTTAAAGGTTACTCAGAAGTATTACAATGCTATCTCGTGTTGAACAGACAAAAGAATATGGAAAAAGAAAAGCTAAGGGGGTAATAATAAAAAATAAAAAAACGTCTAAAAAGTGTCCTAAATGGCTACTTGGACGATCAAAAAGCCTGATCGTCCAAGTACCCATAACCAAAGCTGGTTTTTAGATATATCTAAAACCAACTTAGGCCTTTTCCCTGCCTCTAAACGCACAGAGAGAAAAGAGGTGTGTTTAGAGGAGGGGAAAGGGCGGGCAGTGGGCGGGAGGTGGGCCGACCTACACCTAGCCGTACAACAGGTATAACCAATACAGTTTAGTCGGCACTTAGACCTTTTTCACTTAGACGAAATAAAACCAGGTCTAAGTGCCGAAAAATGGGCCACTGAGCTGATGGCCATTGGCGCCATCAGTTCAGCGGCCCGGCAACCTAACCATCGTAGCAGGAGAGATGCCTCATCTCTCCTACCGTGATGCCATCACTCTTCTACCCGAACTGCCGCGACCTGCGGCAGTTCGAGTAGAGGAGTGATGGCATCGCGGTAGGGGAGATGAGGCATCTCTCCTGCCGCAATGAATCACTCCCCCCCAAACACAACATCGGGGCAAGAGGGAGCCCAAGCCCTCTTGCCCTGCGGCAGCCACGACCCCCCCGACACGATCAGGGCAAGAGGGAGCCCAAGCCCTCTGCCCTCTTGCCCCAGGCACCCGCGGCACCCCCGACTCGTTCGGGTCAAGAGGGAGCCCAAGCCCTCCTGGCCCAGGTGACCCCCCTACCCCCACCCCCACTACAGTACAGGCAGGAGGGATCCCAGGCCCTCCTGCCCTCGACGCACCCCCCTCCCCCCAAAGTCCGCCCCCCCAAGAGCCCCCGATCGGCCCCCCCCAGCCAACCCGCGACCCCCCCGGCCGTCTCCACCCCCCTTCCCCGTACCTATTTTAGGTTGGCCAGACAGACGGATGCCAAACCCGTCCGTCCGGCATGCAGCTCAACGAAGATTGGGGCTGGATTGGCCCAGGGGCACCAAAGCCCTGCCTCCTGGTGGGGCCTAAGGCACCTGGGCCAATCAGAATAGGCCCAGGAGCCTTAGGCCCCTCCTGTGGGTGGGGCCTTAGGCACATGGGCCCACCCACAGGAGGGGCCTAAGGCTCCTGGGCCTATTCTGATTGGCCCAGGTGCCTTAGGCCCCACCAGGAGGCAGGGCTTTGGTGCCCCTGGGTCAATCCAGCCCCATTCTTCGTTGAGCTGCATTCCGGATGGACGGGCTTGGCACCCGTCTGTCTGGCCAACCTAAAATAGGTACGGGGAAGGGGGGGTGGGGGTCGGCCAGGGGGGTCATGGGTTGGCTGGGGGGGGCGATCGGGGGCTCTTGGGGGGGCGGACATTGGGGGGAGGGGGTGTCAAGGGCAGGAGGGCCTGGGATCCCTCCTGCCCGTACTGTAGTGGGGGTGGGGGTAGGGGGGTCACCTGGTCCAGGAGGGCTTGGGCACCCTCCTGGCCTGAACGAGTCGGGGGTGCCGCGGGTGCCTGGGGCAAGAGGGCTTGGGCTCCCTCTTGCCCCGATGTTATCGGGGGGGTCGCGGCTTCAACGGGGCAAGAGGGCTTAGACTCCCTCTTGCCCCGATATCGTCGGGAGTGGGGGTCTTGGTTTGCCATGGCAGGAGGGCTTGGGCACCCTCCTGCCTGGATCGTTGTTGGGGGGGGAGGATTCTGTAACCGGTGTTGTTTTTGACAGACACCGGTTACAGAATCCAGCTTTTAGGCGAAGGACTGGCTCCTCCTTCGCCTAAAAGCCCTTCTGTTGGACGTTTTTGGCTTAGGCATGTTTTTTTTTCATTATGGTTAAAAAGTGTAGATGTAGTGTGGGGGTACTTTTAGACGTGGTGGAGTTTGGGCATTTAGGCAGAGGAAGGCCATAATCAAAACATGGACGTATGTTTTGGTTATGGACACTTTCCCTGCTTCTGGGTTGAACGTTTAGGGACTTAGGCCAAAAGGGGACTTAGACGTTTTTTTTATTTTGCCCCTCCACATGTTTATCTACAGGGACCAGTTGATATTTCAACAACCCCCTCTCCAGATAATAGTATACTTCCCGACTCTGTGGTTCAAAAAGTGTTAAACAGCATCAACATGCGCTATAGGAAAAATGCCAAAGTCCTGCTTAACAAACTGTCAAAAAACAAAAGTGCTGCATCCTGGGAGGGAAATGGTACGTTTGTATACCAAGGAAAACCTATCAGTGGTTCTAACCTGCTCGACCTCGTTCGCTGTGTTACGCAGACCCACGCTTGTTCTGAGCAAAGAAGGCCCATAGGTTGGGGGAAGTCCATGCAAACCCTAGCTAAATTAAATATGCCTTCCTCGGTTGTGGGTAACGCTGCCAACAGAGATGTACTGTTACGCCTCAAGGAGAACCCAGCTATGAAGGTTGCTAAACTATATACGAAACCTACCAAGACCAAAGCACAACTAGTTACCGCTGGTTGAGTGTATAAAAACATATCTTCAATAAAATAATACTTTTTAAAAAATGAAAATAAAGACTGCAGACATTTTGATTTTAAGGTTTACTTTTTTATTTAGAAACAGCATGACATTCATGGTAGGAAATACAATCCTGGGGAGTATGAAACGTGTTTTGAAAAGATCTACACAAGACTTGTTTTTTGTTTTTTTTTTTACAAATTTCAGTACCATTTCATCATTTTGCATTAAATCTTCAGAATATATTTCTAAAATATTTTCAAAAGGTTGCCCTTTACAGCGATGATGTAAAAAAAAACCTCACACACTGATAGCCACAGGCATCAGACAGCAGGTATTGTAACTGTCTGTTATGATATAATACAGTCTGACAGTGTTTATTGAAAAAGTTCATAATGCTTTTAGGAAAGAATAAACTATCCAGCGGTTGTCCATAAGAATCAAAAAAATTCTCCTGTTTCATCCCCAGTCACATAGAGAGCTAACCAGTCTTCTCCCGGTAGGTTGTGTGGGTATATGTTCACGACAATTCCCATGGGTTTCCTCAGTATTTCTAACCCTGTTAGCCAGTCACTGGGCACTACAGCTAAAAAAGATTCTGCAACACAGGAGTCCATCTTTAAAATACGGAAGATTTGTATGGTGTTCATGTTCAAGAATGGTCAAAAAGAACATTCTTCTATGATTAACTTCTATCACATTTTCGAAAACCCCATACACAATCATGTTCACAGTGTGAGGTAAAGCTTTGGCAAAACATATTTCAGCCTGCAGGTTTCCGGTTTTGATTAACGAGTAGTGGTCAGCGCACTCCTAGTCCAGAGATAGGTCAAAGGCTAGCAGCATATAACCTTTGTAAAACTTCTGACAATCAACCAACAGAGCATTATCTTTCAGATGTTTACCGGTTGCTTGAAAAAGCTGCATATAGTCTTTCACACAATTTCCATTTTCAAAGTCAGGTTGTAGAGGTTTTCCAGGTACTTGTTCACCATCCACATACAGAGCTGCAAAATTAATATTGTAATGTTTAAAATTGAAAGGGTTTTTAGCATAATTACTGCTGAAAGCATCATTTTCCGCAAAGACCAACACAATGAGCTTTGGCAACTGCCCCAAAAAGAGATTTTCCTGGTTAGTCACACATGCGCCTGCCGGTATGCTAAACACCTTCAACACCACATGGTCTATCGCATACTTGGCGTTAA
The DNA here is from genome assembly GCF_902459505.1 of Geotrypetes seraphini. Classification (NCBI taxonomy): domain Eukaryota; kingdom Metazoa; phylum Chordata; class Amphibia; order Gymnophiona; family Dermophiidae; genus Geotrypetes; species Geotrypetes seraphini. The sequence goes on from NC_047092.1 coordinate 90,468,656, forward strand.
CTTTCAGTAGAGCTTCAGCATGGCCCAGGCACACTACTGGGGCCACTTTAACTCTATTTACAAAGAGGGCTGCATTTAGAATAAGGAGTTTATAATTTTGGTCAGAATCACCGCTCATTAAACAGAAATAGTTTTTGTTACGAGACAGTTTTATTTTAAGATCTACTCAGCTTTTCTTGGAAAAAATAGATCGATGTGTAAATGCCCCAACAGCTCCACCTTGTGGCTAGATGCTGTAAAGTGCGCCCTTTCGGTAAAACCCACAATACGTGCTCCTATATCTCTTACATCGTGATGTTCAGCTGTATCCTTATAAAACAGGCTGCTTGTAAACTGTGATTTGAGGACTCCTTCACCATAATTGAGGAGCAGCTCTATGAGGGCTCTGTAGGGGTAGCAGATATTACTCTGACTAATCAGTTGGTCTCCCAGGGTAACATCCAATTGAATAAAAATAGATGCAATCGGGTAGTTTACCAGGGCTACTTTGGCAGCTGCGTCAATGTCTGAACCGTCTTCTTTCACAATTTTTACAGGTCAGATGCAGGAAAGTGTTGTTTAAATCAATGTAGTCTTCACCGTGCCCAGCTATGTAGAAGTCCAAAGGTGCTGTTTCCGATAAAGCTGATAATGGTGGTATTTCCACATAAATGTTTTTTTTGATACTGGTTTGGGTCGGGGATAGCTCAAACAGATCTAGTTCTGATTTAATGCATTCTTCAGAGCCATGGTGTACAAAAGCCATGGTTTATTTTAGAATATATCAAGTTTCCTAGAACGGGCCCTTCTCTTCATGGATCCACCGGATAGCTTCTGTGATTTGTCACCTTGGGGTTTCTTTCTTTTAAAAGGCTTTGGAGATCCTTGGAGAATCTCTTGAGGTTAGAAACATAGAAACATAGAAACATAGAAGATGACGGCAGAAAAGGGCTATAGCCCATCAAGTCTGCCCACCCTACTGACCCATCCTCTTAAGTCTATACCTAGCGACCGATATTCCAGTTCGACCCTCGTAGGGATCCCACATAGGTATCCCATTTATTCTTAAAGTCCAGCACGCTGCTGGCCTCGATCACCTGCGCTGGAAGCTCATTCCAACGGTCAACCACTCTTTCTGTGAAGAAATACTTCCTGATGTCGCTATGAAATTTCCCGCCTCTGAGTTTGAGCGCATGCCCTCTAGTGGCAGAGGGTCCCCTGAGATAGAAGATATCATCTTCCACCTCGATACGTCCCGTGATGTATTTAAATGTCTCAATCATGTCTCCTCTCTCCCTACGTTCTTCTAGAGTGTAGAGCTGTAGTTTGTTTAGTCTCTCCTCGTACGAGAGACCCTTTAGCCCCGAGATCCTCCTGGTGGCCATCCGTTGAACCGATTCGATTCTAAGCACATCTTTACGGTAATGTGGCCTCCAGAATTGTACACAGTATTCCAGATGAGGTCTCACCAAGGCTCTGTACAATGGCATTATGACTTCAGGCTTCTTGCTGACAAAGCTTCTACTGATACATCCCATCATCTGCCTTGCTTTAGATGAAGCCTTCTCCACTTGATTGGCAGTTTTCATGTCTGCACTGATGATTACTCCTAGGTCTCGTTCCGCCGAAGTACAAGTTAAAGTTTCTCCATTCAAGGTGTAATTTCTGCATGGATTACCGCTACCGAGGTGCATAACCTTACATTTCCCAGCGTTAAAGCCCAACTGCCAGGTCGAGGACCATCTTTCCAATGTAAGCAGGTCCTGTGCCATACTATCCTGTATAGTACATTCCCTTACTATACTGCATAGTTTAGCGTCGTCGGCGAATAATATTATTTTACCATGAAGTCCCTGAGTCAGATCCCCTATAAATATGTTGAAAAGGAGTGGGCCCAGGACTGAACCCTGCGGTACTCCGCTGGTCACCTCCGATGTTTTAGAGAGGGTACCGTTTACCATTACCCTTTGTAGTCTTCCGCTTAGCCAATCATTGACCCAAGTAGTTAGTGTTTCTCCTAACCCCATCGATTTCATTTTGCTCAACAGCCTGCGGTGTGGGACGCTATCAAATGCTTTACTGAAATCCAGGTACACGATGTCCATAGACTCTCCCAAGTCTAGCTTCCTTGTCACCCAGTCAAAGAAGCTGATGAGATTAGATTGGCAGGACCTACCCCCGGTGAATCCATGTTGATTGGGATCCCGTAGATTTCCCTCAGACAGGATCGTGTCTAATTTGCGTTTAATTAAAGTTTCCATGAGTTTACACACTATTGATGTGAGACTCACCGGCCTGTAATTCGCAGCCTCTGCCCTGCAACCCTTTTTGTGTAGAGGAATGACGTTGGCTGTTTTCCAGTCCAAGGGTACTCTCCCCGTGCTTAGGGAGAGATTGAAGAGTGCAGCTAGCGGTATCGCCAGGACATCGCACAACTCTTTGAGCACTCTTGGGTGCAGATTGTCTGGTCCCATGGCTTTATTTACCTTTAGTCTTGACAGTTCACTGTAAACTTCACCTGGTGTAAACTCAAAATTCTGAAACGGGTCGTTCGCATTTGACTTAGCCTCTAACTGAGGACCGTGTCCTGGTGCCTCGCAAGTGAAGACAGAGCAGAAGTATTCGTTCAGTAGTTCGGCTTTATCTGAATCTGCTTCCACGTAATTCCCATCCCGTTTGATAAGGCGTACTATCCCGTCTGTGTTCTTTTTCCTATCACTAATATACCTGAAGAAGGATTTGTCCCCCTTCTTAATGTTCTTTGCTAGAGTTTCCTCCACACGAAGTTTGGCCTCCCTAATTGCTGTTTTGACCGCTGTAGATCTGGTCCTATATTCCATGATGGCTTCTCTTGTTTCCGTACGCTTGTAGGAAAGAAATGCTTTTTTCTTCTCCTTAACAAGGTGTGAGATCTCTGCGGTGAACCATTGGGGTTTACTGTTTCTTTGTCGTTTATTTACTGATTTTATGAAGCGGCTAGTTGCTTCATGTATGGTTGATTTCAGTGTTAACCACTTATCTTCTACATTATCGGTCTCCACTTGGTCCTGCAGCGTCCGATGTACGAAATCTCCCATGCGTGCGAAGTCTGTGCCACGGAAATGGAGTACCTTTGTTTTCGTGTTTGATCTAGGGAAGCCTTTCCTAAGGTTGAACCATATAATGTTGTGGTCACTGGAGGCTAGCGTATCTCCTACTGAGACCTCTGAAACGCTTTCCCCGTTGGTGAGTACCAGGTCGAGGATCGCCTGGGCCCTAGTGGGCTCCATCACCATTTGTTTGAGACGGGCTCCCTTTATGGAGTTTAATAATCTCCTACTAGCGCTGGTTGTCGCTGAAAGTGTGCCCCAGTTTGTATCAGGCATATTGAAGTCCCCAAGTAGTACAGTGTCTCCCCTTAGAGTGATATTCTCAATGTCTTCAATTAGGTCTGTGTCCATGTCATCCAGTTGCCTAGGGGGTCTGTATACCACACCAAGATACAGGCACTTTTCTCTGCCTCTTGCCAGGTTTACCCAGAGGGATTCCCCTGTGTATTTGACATCTGTAATCCTGGTGGTTTTGATGTCCTCTTTAATATATAATGCTACCCCCCCACCTAACTTGCCCTCTCTGTCCCGACGAAGTAAGTTGTAACCCGGTATAGCCATATCCCACCCATGAGAGTCCGTTAGCCAAGTTTCGGATATCGCCGCCATGTCTAGGTCAGCATTCCTTATTTCAGTCTCTAATTCTAGAAGTTTATTACCTAAACTGTGTGCATTAACATACATAGCCCTCCACTCTTTATGTTTGCTAAATCCCTTTGATACTTTTTCTTTTTCTACGTGAGTTGGTGTGACCCCTAGAGAACTGTTTGCAGTGTGGGTACTTACCTCAGAGCTTTGACTCATCTCATCAGGATAGTTCCTTACTGCGTTGGTATGTGAGTGGGTACCCTCCCCCGACTTACCTAGTTTAAAGCCCTGCGAAGCAGTCGGGCTAGTCGGTGTCCGAAGACATACTTACCTCTACTGGTCAGATGGAGTCCGTCTGGTCCCTGAAGTCCCTGTAGTGCCTCTCCATGGTTCAGGAATCCGAAGTTCATATCCCGGCACCATCCCTGTAGCCACTCGTTAGTCCTCAGGATACGCTCGTCCCTGGCTCTCCCCTTGCCTCTAACTGGGAGGATAGAGGAGAAGACCACCTGCGCTCCGGTCTGCTTCAGCCTCTCGCCCAGGGCTCTAAAGTCTCTGGTGATGTTCTCCGGGGTGTTCCTTGCAGTGTCGTTTGTCCCCACATGGACGAGAAGCATGGGAAAGTTGTCCTGGGGTTTGAGTAGTTTATCAAGACAGGTGGTGACGTCCCGTACTCTGGCTCCAGGCAGACAGCAGACCTCCCTTGAATCCATATCCGGTCTGCAAACTGGTCCCTCGGTGCCCCTCAGCATGGAGTCCCCAATAACTATTACTCTGCGCTTCTTCGTAGAGGGTTGGTCAGTTGTTCCCGGAGTTGGAGCTGTGAGTTGGGCCTGGTCAGTTGTTCCCGGAGTTGGAGCTGTAAGTTGGGCCCGTTCCTGTTCCTCATCAGTAGGTCCTTCCTGAAGAATCTGGAATCTGTTCCTCAGGGTGAGTTGAGGGGTTGGTGTAGAGCTGCCCTGTCGATGAGAGAAAGAGAAAGAAGAAGATGAGGAGATTGAAAAAAGTGGGGGGGGGTTTCCTGTGCTTGCCCGTGGAGGAGGTCACAAGCTGCCATGACTCAGCGTCGCCGGCCATTTCTTGTATCCCAATTGTTGGTCTCAATGCTGATGATTGGGGTGTCCCAAGGATGGACTTGTCATGGGTCTGCTCGGTGATTTGGGACAGCTCCTGGACGACTCCATCGATGTAATCCTCATCCTCCCGGATGCATCTCAGACGTTTCACCTCCTCCCTGAGGTTCCTTAGTTCCAGCATGAGGTCACTATCTAGATGGTCTACCTCCTCCGTCTGCTTAGAAGTTGTAGTGTAGTGCTGGGAGATGGTCTCGGTCTGCACAGAGACAGAGAGAGAGCCCTCTGTCAACCGTCCTGGGTCCTCTTTCTGTTAACAGCTCGTCTAACCACAGCCAGTCCTGACCCCACCTGCTCTGCGGAATGGTTTAATTTATTTAGAACGGTTGTTGCGACATGACCCATGACATCTTTGGCTATGTTTTTTGAGGCTCCTTTCACATGTGGTTTAATAATTTCAAAACCCCTTCTCAAAAGCGGTATTGATTTTCTGAAGAGACTACAAAATACGCCACCTACACCAGCACCGTAAATGACCTGGGCCCCGTGATATCCTGAAAGTCCATAACTGGCTTGTGCTGTGTAATAATTTTTGTATGCTTTGTGGTCTCTGTAATCTTTAGACACCAACATTTTAAAAAACAACAGTCTTCCTGGGTCGCAAGTGAACCTTAAGGATCACCTTCCCGTAATTAAATGAGAAGTTCCTGTTCTGATCCATCTTTATTTCAAATGTGATAGTAACATAGTAGATGATAGCAGATAAAGACTCGAATGGTCCATCCAGTCTGCACAACCTGATTCAATTTAAATTTTTTCTTCTTAGCTATTTCTGGGCAAGAATCCAAAATTCTACCCGGTACTTTGCTTGGGTTCCAAGTGCCAAAATCTCCATCAAAACTTACTCCAGCCCATCTACACTCTCCCAGCCATTGAAGCCCCCTCCAGCCCATCCTCCCCCAAATGGTCATATACAGACACAGACCATGCAAGTCTGCCCAGTACTGGTCTTAGTTCAATATTTAATATTATTTTCTGATTCTAGATCCTCTGTGTTCATCCCACGCTTCTTTGAACTCAGTCACTGTTTTCCTCTCCACCACCTCTCTCGGGAGCACATTCCAGGCATCCACCACCCTCTTTGTAAAGTAAAATTTACTAACATTGCTCTTGAATCTACCATCCCTCAACCTCAAATTATGTCCCTTGGTTTTACCATTTTCCTTTCTCTGGAAAATATTTTGTTCTACATTAATACCCTTCAAGTATTTGAACATCTGAATCATATCTCCCCTGTCCCTCCTTTCCTCTAGGAAAGGGGTGTCCAACCTACGGCCCAAGGGCCGCATGTGGCCCTGTGAAGTATTTTGTGCGGCCCTGGTCAAGGGCGATGCAGTGTTTTCCTCTGCTGCCCCTGGGTGTTTACCATCTTGCCAACTCCCTCCTCTATCCTGCTGCAGCATTTGCACATTTGTGCGGCCCCAGAAAATTTTTTTTCAGCCAATGCGGCTCAGGGAAGCCAAAAGATTGGATATCCCTGCTCTAGGGTATACATATTCAGGGCTTCCAGTCTCTCCTCATACGTCTTCTGGCGCAAGCCTTCTATCATTTTCTTCACCCTCCTCTGGACTGCTTCAAGTCTTCTTACGTCCTTCACCAGATACGGTCTCCAAAACTGAACACAATTCTCCAAGTGGGGCCTTACAAATGACCTGTACAGGGGCATCAACACGTCTTCCTTCTACTGGTTACGCCTCTCTTTATACAGCCCAGCATCTTTCTGGCAGCAGCCACCGCCTTGTCACACTGTTTTTTCACCTTTAGATATTCGGACACTATCACCCCAATGTCCCTCTCCCCGTCCGTGCATATCAGCTTCTTATCTCCCAGCATATACGGTTCCTTCCGATTATTAATCCCAAAATGCATTACTCTGCATTTCATTGCATTGAATTTTAGTTGCCAGGCATTAGACCATTCCTCTATCTTTTGCAGATCCTTTGTCATATTTTCCACTCCCTCTTCGGTGTCTACTTTGTTACAAATCATGGTATCATATGCCAAAAGACACACTTTTCCTTCTATCCCTTCAGCAATGTCACTCAAACATATTAAACAGGATCGGCCCCATCACCGAACCCTGACGGACTCCACTACTCACCTTTCCTTCCTCCAAGCGACTTCTATTAACCACCACCCTCTAGTGTCTATCCAACAGCCAGTTTCTAACCCAGTTCACCACTTTGGGTCTTAACTTCAGGCCTTCAAGAGCCTCCTATGTGCCAATGTGCTGCTTGTTCACAGGGACATAGTGCGGTTTATCGTACATGTGGGTGATAAACTTACCCGTTGACCCTAGTGCTGGAACACAGCACAACAGTTGTACAAAATGGTCACCTACTAACTGGTGCTCTACAATATTTGTGTACAAGTAGAGGGTATTAAAGCCTACCTCGATATTCACTGGGAAATGAGAATGCTGTGTATTAACGTTAGCCTTTACCCCCCAAATGGTTGCCAAATCACCCCCTGTAGAAATAACAGACTTATCCACTGATTTTACATGAATTCCTCATGTATTAGGGTCATATATGATTCTTGGTGGTCTCATAGACGCTTCTAATGTCTTGATTCATGATTTCCAATAACCTCCCCATGGTCGCATAACATCCTTTTTGGATTTTAAGTTGGTATACATTTCCTTCTCCAGAGGTGACAACATACTTTAGGTCTTCCTTAATATTTCCCAAGTATGGGGCTATTGTATTTCCACCAGCCCCACTTCTCATGGCCCCTGTAAGTCCAAAGGCCTTATGGTAAAATTAGAGCTGGTATTATGGGGAAATACTGCCGTCGAATCATTTTTTCTCTGTGTTGCTTCAAAAGACAAAATCAGATGTCTTGAATCTCCGAAGCTTTCACCTAACTGTTAAATTTATCAGGCCAACCCTTCCATTTCACAAGACAAATTTTGTTCTTACCCCCTTTAGAACCTTTTTGATAAGGTATATTCTGTCTTGTAGCGGCATGACTTTTAGTAATTCTTCAGGATAAAAAGAACCTTGTATAGCTTTGCTATCATAATCCTGTATTTTGTATGTTTTTCACTGACCCCTGTTTAAAACATCTTTTATTATAAATATCTCATCCGTCTACATTTGCTTGTAACCTTTCTTAATTTTTCCTTTAACTTTTGACGGCTTCACATGGTCTCCTTTCTTTAAGAGATCCTTGATGGGTCATGTTTAATGTTACTGCCTTAGACTGTTTTCCAAATCTGCAAAGTGTATGAGGGTGTCACATCTACAGGCCTCGCCTGTATCATTCTGTGAAAACTATAATTATAGCTGTGTACTATAGCCTGCAGCACGTCTTGATAAGTAAAAGTGTTGTGAGCTGTAAAATAGTGCCACATTTTGGATTTTAAAGTCCTTTCCACTACAGCTGCTTTAACATCATTATGGGTCACAAAATGGTCAACCCCTTTTTGTTTTAAAAAATTCTTCAGAGACTTATTTAAAAATTCTTTACCCTTGTCTATTTGAAGTTTTTCAGGTGTATGACCTAAATTAAATATTGTTTCAAAGGCTTTGGTAACTTCGTGACAGGTTTTTGTTTTTAAACTCATGGCAAATGCATATTTTGACAGGATATCTATTACCGTTAAAATGTATTTATAACCGTTGTTATAACGGACCAATGCCGACATGTCGACTAAGTCGCTTTGCCATTGGCTGTCAACTTCTGACACAATTGTTTTATTTCTTTTAAAATGGATTCTAGAGGTCTGTGTAAATTGTATGTGTTTTGCCCAGTTACCCAGTCCACCATGTCTTTTCTTCGGACTGTAATATCGATCTTTCTAGCTGCTTGAAGTAGATGGTTAATGCCTCCATAGCTTCCTGCCTCGTTTGGCTCATAATAAATGTCTCAATAAAGATTCCTTCATCTGTACCCTATTCCAGTCAGCTCTGTTTACCTCGCTCAAAATAAAAAAATATGTCTTAAAACTCTGCCTTTTAACAGAGGTAGTTAGGGACAGAGGTTTTTTTTCAGCTTGTTAAAGGCTAAGGTATACATCACTATGACACCAGGGCAGGGACATGTTCAGACAAGTTTAAACACAACTTCCCCCTCCCCCTTGGTTTTATCAGGGGCTGCAAGAATCTTTATAATGAACCAGCTTATCAGTTGTTACCATGACAATCTAGGTGTTACCCTTCCCCACAAACATTAACTAAGATTTCCTACTGAAAAACCAGGTAAGAAAAAAAGGCAGTTGTAAATATCTTTTTTTCTTTTCTAAGCTGCTTATGCACTACTCTAACAATTAGCTCTTAAAACCTGTCTTTTAACTAAAAGGCTGTTAAAATAAAGACACTTTAAAAAAATTTTTTCTGGCCACATCATTTCCTGGGGTTCTACTAAATCTGTTTCCGCTAACATCATCAGAAAATGCATTTCCATCTCATCAGAAAAGCGCATATCCGGTGCTTCATTTACCCTGTTTCCGCTGATGTGGTCAGAAAAGCACATTTCTGGTACTGCCTGTTTCTGCCTACGTCAACAGAATGTGCACTTCTGGTATGGCAAGCACTCCCATTTCTGCTGACATCACCAGAAAGTGCATTTCTGGGGTCAGATATGCTCCATTTCTGGTGATGTGGCCTGGGGGGCGGGGCATGGGCGTAGCCACCGCAATTCATTCTTATGGGAGGGGTTGTGACATGGGCAGGATTTGGGTGAAAGTGGGCGGAGAGTTGGTGGGGTTTGGCCAAAACATGTACATGTCGAGTCACTGAGATTTCTTGGATGAATAAAGGACTTTTTAAGAAAGAAGATTGAATTCACCAGTCTAAATTGGACATCTCCACTCTTTGTTTTATGTCATTGTGGTTTGTGGATTTGGTTCTTCTGTTCTTTGTTCTTTCACATTAGAAACATACATAATGTTAAAACACATGACATAACTCAGATATTACAGGCATGATTCTATAAAAGTCTCATGCCTTGTAAAGAATCACATGTAGCACCATTCTAGTCAGCACCAGTGTTCCCGCTAAGCTGCGCTGGCATGCGCTGGCGCACAAAATATTACATCGCAGCGCACAAGTTTCTCGTCACAGCGCACACACGCGTCGCAAAGGTAAGGGGAGGCTGGGGGAGGAATCGGACGTCGGGGTGGGGGTGCGAGGGTTCACGGAAGTTTCGCCCCCAGCAATTCGCCCCTCACATTTCGCCCCCCACATTTCGCCCCCAGGTATGTTTCGCCCCCGGTGGTGTGGCTGCCGCCGTCTCATCTGCTCAGCGTGGCTGGAGTCCTTCCCCTCCCTGGGCGGCCCGGCTGTGTGGGAGGGGGGATTGGGGTTTCCGACCCTGGGCGGCCCGGCTGTGTGGGAGGGAGGATTGGGGTTTCCGACCCTGGCCCGGCTGTGTGGGAGGGGGGATTGGGGTTTCCGACCCTGGCGGCCGCGTCGCTGTCTTCCCCTCCCTGGGCGGCCCGGCTGTGTGGGAGGGGGGATTGGGGTTTCCGACCCTGGCGGCCGCGTCGCTGTCTCCCAGCCGCCCTGCTCCGGCCCCGGGCAGGGCGCGATGCACTGGAGAGCCGGGGAGCCAGAGAGAGAGTTGGGGGAGGCAGAGAGCAGGTTGATTTCAGGGCTGCAGGGCTCAGGGGCGAAATGTGCGGGGGCGAAATGTGCGGGGGCGAAATGTGTGGGGGCAAAACATCCGGGGGGCGAAATGTGTGGGGGCAAAATGTGTGGGGGCGAAACATACCTGGGGGCGAAATGTGGGGGGCGAAATGTGAGGGGCGAATTGCTGGGGGCGAAATGTGGGGGGTGAACCTTCCGGATCCCGGGTGCGAGCAGGGAGGGGGGCGATCGGAAGAGGCGTACGGCAGATGGCAGGGCGGCGAGAGGAGAGTCGGGTGGGGGGGGGAGTAACACCGGAAGAGAGCGGCAAATCCGGGCAAGGCAAGACTTGCAGAGGCGTACCTAGGGGGTGCGGGGGGTCGATCCCGACGGTCCGCTCAGCTCGCCAACAAGGAGAGGCAGCCGGACTCGCGTACGCTCCGACCGCCTCTTTTTGCAAGAAGCCGGGTCTTATTCAATCAGGAGCTGCTTTGACATGCAGCTCCTGATTGGATAAGGCCCGACTTCGTGCAGGAAGAGGCGGTCAGAGCAGACGCGAGTGATTTCCTGCACTAGGCACCACATGAAGTCACCCACCGTACCACTCGATTCGGGTAAGCGCAGGTATCGGTGGGTGGCTTATTTGCGGGGGTGCCTTATTTTATATTTTTGTCTAAAAAGGGGGGGCTGTCTTATTTGATGGCCCTGCCTTATCATCGGGGAAACACGGTACTACTACTAGTAAATTAGTAATGCGCTACAAAACTGAGGCCGCACGAGCGCCATTGTTTATCTATACATGCATGAAGCAAGTTCTTTTCAAGTTTCGATCGTTTGAAGCGTGTGCATAAACTTTCTTTTGCGATCTTCCATAGATTCAGTCAAATAATTTTTACATCCATTCGAAAATGTCGAAGCGTAAAGAGAATGAAGAGTTTGGTAGCAGCACAAAGAAAAAGCGCAGCCAATTTAAGAAGGAATGGCTGACCGAGTTTTTGGTTGACACCACGTTGCCGCACGCGAGTGGACGGAAAACAGTGGCGATGAAAGAAATATTCGAATATAGCGACACGGACAACGCATTAATTTGCTCCCTATGCCGAAAAGCAGGTGTTAACGGAGAATGGAGCACAGGGAAGACTTGGTCTGAGTGGAAAATTGATTATTTAAAGCGTCATCTGAATCATAATTCTCATTTAGAAGCGGTTCAAAAGCTTCACAATCAAAGCCGAGGTTTTCTAATGAATTTCTTGAAAGAAACTCCCGATAGTCGGAACAACAGAATCGAATACGCACAGAGATATAAATCAAGTCCAGAGGAAGTTAACATTTTAATTGATAATATATTGCTAGCGGTAAAGTTGAATTCGTCCATGCTATCCGTCCAGGAAATTCACAATCACATGGCTAAATACGTAAAAATACCTGATAGCTGGAGAAGCAAAAACTATGCTTTCGAGTTCCTTGACTGCATAAATGCCATTGTTAAACGGGAAACATTTACAGAAATCCGGAGGTCTCCTTTTCATACCCTAATAATTGATGAAAGTACTGATATTTCTGTTTCGAAAATGCTCATAATATACATTAAATTTAGAAGAAGTGGCAGCAACATTCATGAGACAGTTTTTGCTGGCATCAAACATCTAACTGCTTGTGACAGCACAGCTATAGTTGATGCTATAAAGCAGTTTTATAGTGAGAACGATTTAGATTTCAGTCGTATGGTCATGTTCACGTCCGATGGAGCATCAGTCATGCTTGGGAAGCATAATGGTGTAGCTGCAAAGTTACGTCAATCAGTTCCTCATCTTCTAGAGCAACACTGTGTAGCTCACCGTGAAGATCTAGGCATAGACGATGCATGGAAAACGATCCCATTCATGAAAGAGATCGAAACTCTAATACGCACCGTGTATACGATTTTCAGTAGATCGAGCGTACGAAAAGCCAAACTGGAGGATATTGCTAATGCTGCAGACTCAGATGTCATTTCATTTAAAGCTATACATGATGTTAGGTGGCTGTCTCGGCACTTTGCTGTAAGTGCAGTGGTTAGAAATTATGACATCCTGTTAGAATATTGTCAAGAACAGGTGGAAGAAGACAATGATCCCGTGCACAAATACTGCCTGACTAAATTGAGTAATCTGGAATTTAAAGTTGCGCTATTTATTCTCTGCGATGTTCTTGAGGAGCTTGGATCACTGTGTAAGCTTCTTCAGAAGAGTTGTTTGGCACCTTTGGATGCATTCCAGTTCACTAAAGCCAAATTAAGGAAACTCAGATCTCAATATCTGGGAGAAAAACCACATTTCAATGAAAATGTTGAAACTCTCATTTCATCTTGTAATTCTGTAATTAAAACAGATCATATTCTTACATTTATTACACAAACTTGTGATCATATGGACAAAAGATTTCCTGACAATGAATTAGAGGACTGGCGTGTTTTCGACAAAGACTGTATCTCAAATCCGTCCAACTTAGAGGAATTTACATTTGGAAACGAACAATTTTCACGATTATCTAACCGTTATTTTCTGTTAATGAACAAAGATGATGAACATTGTTTCAAAAGGCAGCTTATTTCAGAATATTCGGAGTTCAAATATATTATTGCTGAAAAAGTAAAAGCAGGAGCTATACAAACGCTTCAGGAAATGTACAATTTTGCTCAGCAGCATAAACAGTTCAGTGGACTAAATGCTCTATTAGACGTGTGTGGCACCTTTCAGGCTTCAAGTGCCGATTGTGTGAGAGGATTTAGCTTGATGAATGCTATAAAGACAAAGACTCGTAATAAGTTAAGAGTAGAACATTTGGAATGCCTAATTAGAATCAAACTTTATTTAGCCACAGGAAATAATGTAAACATAGACAGTGTGAAATCAGAAAAAGGCAGAAGAGAACAATCTTAATAAAGAATTTTGGAGCCTAAAAGCCTATGGAGAACTTCCAGAACATGCTAAAATCAATGAAACGGACACATTTGGCCCCGGTGATGACGATGAAATCCAGTTTGATGATATTGGGGATGATGATGAAGATATTGATGATATCTAACTTGAGTGAAGAATTGATTCCATTCCAGTTTCACAACAATTATTCTACAACATATTGAGTGAACTCTTCTCACTGAAGGCAAACTTTGTGCCCAATAAAATGGTTTTCAATATTTTGTTTTAATGTATTTATACTTTTGTGTAGAAGCTGGAATTGATAGATTGTCTAGAAATTGAAAGCATCAAACGTATTGTCTTCTGGACTGTTTTTAATTTACAGTTTACACATATGGATGTAACAGACATAACTACATTTGTTGTAAAACATTTATTAAGATATCATTTCATCCCTACAATTTCTGTAGACTGTTTTAAAATAAATTTGAGTTTTTCTGGTAAAAAATAAAAAATAAAAAAATAAAGAATTTTGTACTTTCAAGAATTAATGCGTTGTTTTGTGTTCTTAAAAATATTATTTAACGTTATTTAATTTAGCGTGTAGGCCTAAAATTCCTTTGAATACCTCGTCCTCATGTATCAGCAACTTTGACAACATATTTATTTGGCTCATAACTTGCTGGCGCCCGATATTTTTAGCTCACAGTGAAAAAAGTTTGCTCACAACACCCGCCCGCTTAGAGGGAACACTGGACTCAGCACCAATTTTTTTAACACTATGGGGTTCATAATAAAAAAAAAACCACATCTAAAAAGTGTCCTAAGTGGCTACTTGGACGATCAAAAAGCCTGATCGTCCAAGTACCCATAACCAAAGCTGGTTTTTAGACGTATCAAAAACCAACTTAGGCCTTTTCCTGCCACTAAACGTACAGAGAGAAAAGAGGTGTGTTTAGAGGAGGGGAAAGGGCGGGCAGTGGGCGGGAGGTGGGCCGACCTACTCCTAGGCGTACAACAAGTATAACCAAAACAATTTAATCAGCACTTAGACCTGTTTCACTTAGACGAAATAAAACCAGGTCTAAGTGCCGAAAAACGGGCCGCTGAGCTGATGGCCGCTGGCGCCATCAGTTCAGCGGCCCGGCAACCTAACCATCGCGGCAGGAGAGATGCCTCATCTCCCCTACCACGATGCCATCACCCGCGGCAGTTCGGGTAGAGGAGTGATGGCATCGCGGTAGGGGAAATAAGGCATCTCTCCTGCTGCGATGAATCACTCCCCCCACCAAACACAACATCAGGGCAAGAGGGAGCCCAAGCCCTCTTGCCCTGCGGCAGCCGCTACCCCCCCCCCGATAACATCGGGGCAAGAGGGAGTCTAAGCCCTCTTGCCCCAGGCACCCGCGGCACCCCCGACTCGTTCGGGCCAGGAGGGAGCCCAAGCCCTCCTGGCCCAGGCGACCCCCTACCCCCACCCCCACTACAGTACAGGCAGGAGGGATCCCAGGCCCTCCTGCCCTCAATGCACCCCCATCCCCCCCAATGTCTGCCACCCCAAGAACCCCTGATCGGCCCCCCCAGCCGACCCGCGATCCCCCTGGCCGATCCCCCCTTCCCCGTACCTATCAGAATAGGCCCAGGAGCCTTAGGCCCCTCCTGTGGGTGGGGCCTTAGGCACATGGCCCTTAGGCCCCACCAGGAGGCGGGGCTTTGGTGCCCCTGGGCCAATCCAGCCCCATTCTTCGTTGAGCTGCATGCCGGACGGACGGGTTTGGCACCCGTCTGTCCGGCCAACCTAAAATAGGTACGGGGAAGGGGGGGTCGTGGGGTCGGCCGGGGGGGTCACGGGTCGGCTGGGGGGTGCCGATCGGGGGTTCTTGGGGGGGCGGACGTTGGGGGGTTGGGGGTACGTCGAGGGCAGGAGGGCCTGGGATCCCTCCTGCCCGTACTGTAGTGGGGGTGGGGGTAGGGGGGTTGCCTGGGCCAGGAAGGCTTGGGCTCCCTCCTGGCCCGAACGAGTCGGGTGTGCCATGGGTGCCTGGGGCAAGAGGGCTTGGACTCCCTCTTGCCCCGATGTTATCGGGGGGGGTCGCGGCTTCAACGGGGCAAGAGGGCTTGGACTCCCCCTTGCCCCGATATCGTCGGAAGGGGGGGGTCGCGGTTTGACATGGCAGGAGGGCTTGGGCACCCTCCTGCCTGGATCATTGTTGGGGGGGAAGGATTCTGTAACCAGTGTTGTTTTTGATAGACACCGGTTACAGAATTCAGCTTTTAGGCGAAGGACTGGCTCCTCCTTCGCCTAAAAGCCCTTCTGTTGGACGTTTTGTGTTTTTTTTTCATTATGGTTAAAAAGTGTAAACGTGCTGTAGGGGTACTTTTAGACGTAGTGGAGATTGGGCGTTTAGGCAGAGGAAGGCCATAATCAAAACATGGACGTATGTTTTGGTTATGGACACTTTCCCTGCTTCTGGGTTGAACGTTTAGGGATTTAGGCCAAAAGGGAACTTAGACGCTTTTTTTTATTTTGCCCCTCCACATATAGGATTTGGAGGTAATGTGCAATGTTTCTAAAATGATCTGCTTAATAGTGCATTGCAACACATCATTAGTCTTGAATTCAGCAAAAGTTCACAGCTACATATAAAAGTTTATTAGTATGAATAGTAAATTTTGTAGAAATTCTAGGAGCTAGGATTCACATGCTAAGATGCATATAACCAGGGCAGGATTAATTTGTCGAGGATCCCTAGGTACACAAGTGCAAGTACACCCCTGCCTCGCCCCACCCCACCATGCGCCTAGACAGAAACAGGAAGCTGCATCAGAGGGAAGCTTTGGACAAGCAGCACCGCTTGCACAATTACAGTTACCGATGCCTTTCTTGTCTTACTTTCTGTCGATTGTGGGGGGCAGCATTGCCGATTGGGGTGGGGTCCGCTTTGCCGATTGGGGGGGCCCCGCATTGTCGATCAATGCTGGAGGGGCCCATCACCGTTTGGAAAAAACAATGTTGATGCCATCCTTCATCGGGCTCCCCTGACCATTTCGGGCCCTAGGCACTTGCCTACTTGGCTTATTGGTTAATCCTGCCCTGCATATAACCCCCTGAATTTGGAGGGTTCTATATATTTTAGCGCGCATAGCTCAATTTTACAGAAGTTTCTGTTCTTTAGTGCATTGGTCATAGTGTTCATAAATTTTAATTTTTTTTAATATAATTTTTTGAAAACTTATAATAAAAATATAAGTTTGAAAAGATTTTGCTCCTCCTTCTACTTCACCCTTAGTTTTCTAAAGGACAAAAAGGGACTCTGCACTGGTAGTTACCTGATTTTCCTTGAGTAAATGAAATATCTAGGGAGCCTCCTGGGTGGCACAAGACTAATGTCATACTACATAGTACAGCTGAGTGGAATTTTCTCCCTGTGACTCCAGGGCAAAATACCCCAGCACCAGCTTTCTCTCTCTTTAGTATGCATGCAGGAGACACTAGGGAATACAAATATGAAATTATTATTATACACATGGCAGCAGAATGTTGATTACTCCTGCTCACCTCTTTGGCCTCTGGAAATGTGTTTAGGAAGATGAACACAATGACCTAGAAATATGTGCTTGTCATTGCAGGAGAAATTGGTCTAGTTATAGACTTTTGTTTTTCAAAAGGGATGGGGACAAAGAAAGATAGTACAGTATAATGGCATAGGTTATGTGTATGGATTTTTAGAGACAGCTTAGATAGAACATCCATTAAACAGTCAATCAAAGCATGCATGAAAATTATATCCAATAAGCTATGTTTGTTTTGTCCTTCACTTTAGATATGGATGGTCTGTGTTTTGAAAAGTACAACATACACATGATATTGCGTATAAAGCACACAAGTACACCACATTGAATCTGTTACTTTGAAAGTAATTTTGGCTATAACAACATTAGGGGGGTCAATATGCAAAAAGAGATACTCCTGCCTGGTAAAAATTCATTGAGTGAACCAGCACCCAATATTCAGTGGCACTTACCAAGTTAGTGCCACTGAATATGTCCATTAAACGGCCATTCCCTAACCAACCAGGATAAGAGTGGGCCGGGAACAGAGTTAGGTCTGAGTCAACTTAGCTGGTTAGTGGCAATTTTCAGTCTGCAACTGATGAAGTATTCACAGTAAGTTAGGAAAACACAGCTATCCTAACTTTAGGGCCCTTTTACTAAGCTGTGTTAGGCACTAACATGCATCTAATGTAAATTAATAGGTCTTACTACAGGATAAGTTTGACATTTGCATGGGCAAACTGTGTGCAAAAGAATTTTCACATTTTTTTTCTGAGGCAGGGCATGTTGGGGCAGAGAATGGATATATCTGAGCTAATGAGTTACAAAATCCGGGCCTTAATGCACAGTAATTTAGATGTGCTAACTGGCACCATTATCGGTGGCTGCCTTGAAAGCAGCCACTGATCACGTATCAATCATGTGATGGCGCTGGTTACAGAATCATGCCTCAGGCAAAAGTTGGCACAGGAAATGTAGGCCAGGGTTTTCTAGACCTACATTTCTGGCTCCTACCTTTGATATGAATCATACCTCCATAGGCGCTTTAGGTCATCTAATGAAGAAGGTGTTGATGCCCCTGTACAGGTCATTGGTGAGGCCCCACTTGGAGTATTGTGTTCAGTTTTGGAGACCGTATCTGGCGAAATACTTAAGAAGACTTGAGAAGGTCCAGAGGAGGGCGATGAAAATGATAGGAGGCTTGCGCCAGAAGACATATGAGGAGAGACTGGAAGCCCTGAATATGTATACCCTAGAGCAGTGTTCTTCAACCTTTTTACACCTATGGACCGGCGGAAATAAAATAATTATTTTGTGGACCGGCAAACTAATAAGACTGAAATTTTTTAAAACCCCATTGCTGCCCCATCCCCGCGAGCTCGGTCCCATTAACCATCTGATCCCATCCGCACAAGCCTCAAATAGTTATGATTTTATATTGAACATATTTTATTAAAGTATAAAAAGAAACAATATTCTGTACAATTGTCATTTTATAAATATAAATAATACAGGGCAAGGATCAACAAAACCCCCGTCTCCCCTCCCCTTCACATATATCCCCTCTACTATCAAGAAAACTGAATAAGTCAAATTATTACAGAATGCTACACAAATATCATGCTAACAGAATACAACAGTCACACATGGCAGGAATGGTGTTAGGGGAGTGGAACTAGTGCAACTGCCTCCTGGTCAGAGAGAGTCCTAAGCCAACTGGAAGCTAAAGACGCACTACCTGGGCTTTGCACTCCCCAGTTATGTCTAACATCAGCTCTAGCAGGATACATATTTTAAATCTGATATATTCTAATCACAAGATAGAAATAAAATTATTTTTTTCTACCTTTTGTCGTCTCTGGTTTCTGCTTTCATCTTCTTTTCACTCTCTTCCATCCAGCGTCTGCCCTCTGTCTCTTCAATCCAGCATCTGCCTCTTCCATCCACTGTCTGCCCTCTACCCCTCCCCCTTCCATATGGTATCTGCGTTCTTTCTATGCCCCTCTCTCCTACACCAGGTCTAGCATCTTTGTCCCTCTTTCCTTATTTTTCATCTGATCCCCCTTCCCAGCATCAATCTTTACTTTGTCATTCCTCTGTCACTCCCCTTTCCCTCATCTGATCTCTCCATTCCATCCTGACTCCTTCCCCTCCTCTAATCTCCCTGCCAGCTGTTTCCTTCCAATGTTCCTCCTCCCCTGTTCAGCAGTACCTTCTCCCTTTCTTCCTCCCCTTATCCAACAGTAATTCTCATCCCTTCCCCTTCTCCCCTGTCAGCAGTAGCCCATTCCCCTTCCTTGTCCAGGAGTACCCCTTCTCCCTTTCCTCCTCCTCTTATCCAACAGTAATTCTCATCCCTTCCCCTTCTCCCCTGTGAGCAGTAGCCCCTTCCCCTCCCTTGTCCAGGAGTACCCCTTCTCCCTTTCCTCCTCCTCTTATCCAACAGTAATTCTCATCCCTTCCCCTTCTCCCCTGTCAGCAGTAGCCCCTTCCCCTCCCTTGTCCAGGAGTACCCCTTCTCCCTTTCCTCCTCCCCTTATTCAACAGTAACTCTCGCCCCTTCCCTTTCCCTTCTCCCCTGCCAGCAGTAGCCCCTTCCCCTCCCTTGTCTAGGAGCACCTCTACTCCTTTCCCTCCTTCCCTCTCCAGCAAATGTTTCCTCTATGTAGGCTAGCGGCAGCTCTGTATGCTTTTAACTTCGGCACACAGCTGCCCCTAAGCAGTATTTTAGCCGCAGTTTCATGAGGCAGCCTCGGGGCCTTTGGTAGGCCGGCCCGCTTTGATGATGCGATGTGGGCCAGCCTATCAAAGGCCCCGAGGCTGCCTCTTGAAACCGCGGCTAAAATACTGCTTAGGGGCAGCTGTGTGCCGAAGTTAAAAAGCACACAAAGCTGCCCCTGCTTGTCTGGGGGTGCGGAGACATAAGCGGCAGGAGTAGGAGGTGGAAGGCAGGAGTGTCGGCATAGCAACGGCAACAGGAAGTTGCACGTCAGCTGACGCCGGCACTTTTTGCTGTGGCTGGGGACCCGAATCCTTCGCGGACCGGCAACATTTTTTTGTGGACCGACACCGGTCCGCGGACCGGCGGTTGAAGAACTGTGCCCTAGAGGAAAGGAGAGACAGGGGAGATATGATTCAGACGTTCAAATACTTGAAGGGTATTAACGTAGAACAAAATCTTTTCCAGAGAAAGGAAAATGGTAAAACCAGAGGACATAATTTGAGGTTGAGGGGTGGTAGATTCAGGGGCAATGTTAGGAAATGAGAGGGTAGTGGATGCCTGGAATGCGCTCCCGAGAGAGGTGATGGAGAGTAAAACTGTGACTGAGTTCAAAGAAGCGTGGGATGAACACAGAAGATTTAAAATAATATTAAATATTGAACTAGGCCAGTTACTGGGCAGACTTGCACGGTCTGTGTCTGTGTATGGCCGTTTGGTGGAGGATGGGCAGGGGAGGGCTTCAATGGCTAGGAGGATGTAGATGGGCAGGAGTAAGTCTTAACAGAGATTTCGACAGTTGGAACCCAAGCACAGTACCGGGTAAAGCTTTGGATTCTTGCCCAGAAATAGCTAAGAAGAAAAAATTTAAAAAAAAAAAAAAAAAATTTAAATTGAATCAGGTTGGGCAGACTGGATGGACCATTTGGGTCTTTATCTGCCGTCATCTACTATGTTACTATGCTACTTCTGGTGTTAGCCATACCCACAGTGGCATTAGGTGTGAATCTGAAGCTGATTTTTTAGGTGCTGGTTGGTGCCTTGAAACTCAATTAAAAATGTTGTTTAAATGGGATTTTTTACTGAGCTTGGACACCTACCAGTGCCTAAAAAATCTGTGACAGAGAATCCAGGCCTAACAGCTTAGTGCAGAAATAGTATGTGGGTTCTTATCACCTACAAAATGGGCCCTAATTTTTATTACTGGCTGTACTCTAATGGCAAAATTAATGGATATCTTTTAATTAAGAAAACAGAAAATCGGCCAATTTCTGGCTGTAGGAAAAATAGACTTAACATATGGGGAAAAAACTCACATAAGGCTTCACTAAAGCCAATTTTTTCCACAGCTTGGGTAAGGGATCCCACAATGCAGCAATAAAAGCCTAATGTTGGATATGCTAAAGCATTATGTACTAAGCGTATGGTAATTATCTTTGTAATATTTTTTAGAGGGGAATGTTAAGGCAGAGAATGGGCATGGATGTACTAAGCAGCTAGTACATTTGCATGACTGCCATGCTAGCTGGTCAATATGTTCATATTGCAGGAGCCCTTAACACCACCTAAATAGGAGGCAGTAAATGCTCTGTGCTAATATTTTTTAAATGGCCATATGCCAATGCCAACATTAGTGCACAGCTAAAAATGAAACAAATTGAAAAAATGTGTTTGACAGCCACACTAGAAATTGGCTTAATGTATTAGAAAGGCTCACATAAGGGCATGATAAGCCCATTTCGTAGCACAGCTTAGTAAAAGGACCTCTTTATGTGGCGAGTCAACTGGACACCAGTCTGAATATCAGCCAATGCCCAGTTACCTTCCAGCTTGGCAGACATACTTGGCTTTTCAGTGCCCCAACATTGAACATCTGGGGTTAGTTCAGCATATTGCTGGAAGTGGCTTACTACTGAGGACTGCATAATGACTCCTCAATTTATAGAAACACATTTTCAAAATATTTTTCATTATTATGAAAGCTATTCTTGTAGAAAGAATATTCTGCTTTTCTGCTGAAATATTTAACCATGTAACTGTTAATAAAATCTATCTATCTCTCTGCATGGATATCCTATTGGTTTTGTCCCTCGACTGCAGCTGCTGAGAGATCCTTTTTTTAAAAAAATCAGACGGCTGAAGTTCTTCAAGGTATTCAGCCAAAGCCGTTGGGTCAGTGAAATCTTTTGTAGAGTTGGGAATTGTAACCTGCATTCCTGCAGGATACAGGAGCCCATATTTTGCATTCAGGGCTTTCAGCTTTGGTCTATAAGCCAAGAGCTGCTTCCTTAGCTGAGCAGTGCGTTTGCTGAGGTCTGGAACAAATAATATATTAAAGCCTTCATATTTCAGTGGTGCTTTAGCCTTCGTTTTCATCATGATTTCAGGTACTTGGCTGTACCTGAGTAACCGAAGCACAATAGGTCTCGGATAATGAGAATTAGTGAGCATGTGTGATGGGACTCTGTGTGCTCTGTCAATTTCAAATTCTTTAGTAAATTTGATATCCAGTATTTTCGGGATAAAGTTCTCCATAAATTGGATCAAGTCAGACACTTCCCGACCTTCCGGTATCCCCAAAATTCTCACATTATTTCGATGAGGCCTCAAATTAGCTTCCTCAAGGTCTCTTTCCAGCTGAGTAATCTTTTTAACTTGTGCCTGTAGCGATTTTATATTTTCCTGATGTACTAACTGTTTAGCTTCCACTGACTCAATTCGAGATTGAAATTGTGTCAAATCTTTCTTCATATCAGCTATATCCGTTTTGATTTCAGTAATATCTTCCTTCATTTCAGTAAGCAGCAGCCGCAGGGCCTTAAACTCAGCCATGATATTATTTTCCTCTTTGCCTTCCTCCGTCGGTTTTTTAGGAGATGGAGGGTCCAGTTTGTGTCTTTTTCCCACCTTCGATGTAGCCATAAGTAATATCACCTTAGAGGTGCAGTTTCTGCAAAAGTTAAATTTCTTTTTTATGGATGAATATTTGATTTATAGGAAGAGACTGCAGGAGCTCAGCAACTATGCTGCCATTAGTGTCTGCCCAATATTCTTTTCGCTTCACAATCCAACCGGCATCAATTTATTTTTATTTTTACTCGTGCCTTCTACAATCTTAAGATTTTACCAGTTTATTGTTGTTACTAAAGCACAGAGTTGCTGTTGGATATGGTTACATTGCTGTCACATGGCTTCCACTTCTTTCTCACAGGGGACCAATGGCGGACGCCATGTGGTTTGAGTTCCTGCACAGAGACTGTACTAGCTGTACTTCAACATGAGCAAATTTTTTCGCTGGCTTTCGTGTCACAGCACTGCTTACAGCTCGATCTGCCGTTGGTAAACTACTGTCAGCATTGTTACACTGCTAGTCCTGCTTCTGTTGCCCCCTTGAATTTTATTTATGTCTTTATTTGTCTCTAAATCAACTTCTCATCTTGTCATCCTGGGATATTGTCTATCGCCACGTGGACCGTATGAGTCTTCGATTGCGGAGACTGTGGATTTTCAGATTAAAACTCTAGTTAATTATTAGCTGATGTTTTGCCAACAAATATGCACTCTGCGTGTCCTATTTTCTGACTTTTTATTATGCTGCAGCAATTACACGTGCCTGTGCATTCTTTGCTCCAACTTTTGTTCTTTATCACCTCCATACGCTTTCACTTGTAATACCTGTTACCAATATTTTTGTTTATCATTCCCGGTTGGTAATGCACTTCAGTGTCGATAATTTCCTAATATAGCTGGACTGTGAGTTTAGCAATTACAATATGTTCTGATATTTCATTAATTGGAGCCTAACCTTTTCATCCACAGATCTCAAATGTGTCTGAGCTTAGCCAGCTTTTCGTTGTACTATATATTAATTTATGCTTTTAACCCTATTAATTGTCTTCTCAGCTCCCATACCCATGAATTTTGATGGGTTATGTTCCCCAGCATTATTAACTTTTTATTTCTCTGATTTTCAATTTATTAATTGTCTTACTTGCACTCCTGCATATGAATTTAGGCAGGTACTGGTCTAAACAATATTTAAATTCTAGTATCAATGTGCTGCGAGGTTTATCCCTATACTATGATAGGAGGTGATATTGACTGGAGTTCCACAATTCTTTTTAGCAACAATCAAATGTGCTAAGGCTTGGTATGGTTTTTATTATATTATATATTAATTTTGTGTTACTACTTTAGTTATATGTCCTCTCGGCACCCATACATATGTTTTTCATCTGGGGTAGATCTCAAGTACTATTAATTTTCTAGCACTAGTGCTAATTTTTAAACTCAATGTAATTTGGTATCAAATTAGCTGGAAGACCACAATTTTTACTATGCAGCAATCCACTGTACCTATGCTTGGTCTGCTTGTTATTGTACTGGATATTAATTTTTAAGCTTTCTCTTAATTAATTGTCTTTTCCGCACCCGGGCATATGAATTACGTCTAATACTGATTTCTTGCATTATTAATTTTTGGTACCGATGTGTTGGTCTGCTTTTAATTTATTCTTTCTTATTTCCAAGCTTATAACTTAAGTTAATGTCTTCTCAGCACTCGTGCATATGAATTCTGGCTAGCACTGATTTTAAGCAGTATTAATTTTTTAGCACAGGTGTGCTGAGTGTTTTAAAATTCAATAAGATATGCTATGCTATTAATTGGAGTTACAAACTTTTATTCCGCAGCAATCAATTGTGTGTATGATTGGTCTGCTTTTCCCTTTACTATAATATATATTAATTTATAGGCTTTTCACTTAATTAGTTGTCTCCTCAGTACACTTGCACATGACCTCCGACTAGTGCTGATCTCAAGCACTATTATATCCCTGGGGTAGGTGTGCTATGTGTTTTATAACTTAGTATAATATGCTATGATTTTAGTTGATGATCTAAATCTACTCAGCAGCAATCTAATGAGAATGCGCATATTTTACCTTCAATTATGTTATATATTAATTGCTATTCTTTTGACTTACTTAAATGTTTTCCCAGCACTTCTGCATTTGATTTTGCCTAGTATAGCTCACGAGCTCTATTACTTTTCCTGTATAGTTGTGCTTTGGGTTTCATTATACAGTTTGATATGTTATGCCATTAATTGGAGGCTACCATATTATTTGGCAGCTATTAATTGCAATATTTACTTATATTATATTCTATCTTATACAGTAATTATTATTATTACGCTTTTAACTTTCCCAATTGTTCCATCAACACTCGTGACTATGAATTTGACTGGTGTTGTTTTCAAGAATTATTACCTTTAAGGCACTGTTGAGCTTTACGTACTCTTATGATTACTGATGTCAGCGCTCATGGTACACGGTTAATGTTGTTAATATTAGTTTGATATGTAGTGCTTTCCCAATGAGTTTATATCTTTCCTTGAGGTCATTCTGTCTGGTGCACTTCATTGCCCTCTACAATATGAGATACATCTCTAAAAGTCACTGCTTGGTTAACACTTCAATATTATCATTGATGGTATAGATCTATAACCAAGCACACTGCTCAAATCAGTTTAGACTATCGCACTTGTCACTGTACTGGACTTATATTCAGTATACTACAGGATCAGTAGTGTGAGCTCATGGGCATGTGGTCAATGCTGCAAGATTTATTGTTAACCAGTTTAATATCTGCAAAAGATGCTGTGAAGAAATCGGATGAATACTTTAAACTCATCCTGTTACCTAGGACTGCTGGACTGCAGCTGTGCTGTCCTTATCTTCTCGCTACCCATAGAGTATGGTTGCTTCAGTCTTTCTCTGCAGTTTAGGGCGGAGAGGGGTGAAGCACTTGTTTTCAGTTGTGTGTATATTCAGCCTCATGGTATTGTCTAAAATATGTGTCATTGTACTTGTCTGTCAGCTTCTGGCTAGCTGGGACGGTATTGGGACTGAACATCCTATTGTGGCTATCACATGTCTTTAAAATTTATTTCTCTCAATGTCAAAGGATTCAACAATCCGATTAAAAGAAAGAAAATATTAACTTACATATCACGAAAAACACCAGATATAGTTTTCTTTCAAGAAACACGCCTCTCTAATTTGGAATCTATTAAACTAAAAACACCTTGGTCACTGCCAGTTTTCTACTCAGCGGCTCATAAGGGCAAGAATGGCACAGCCATTCTTATAAGAAATAGACCTGATTTAAAAGTTATAAATAAGAGCCTTTGGGATCCAAGATGGCGTCAGGCTGGACGCGCTGAGATGCCGTTCTGAGGATTTTTCTTCTAATAATTTTCAAGCGGTTAATCACTTACCCGATGCCTAAACGGAGGGGCCGTAGTGCCGCTGGTGCCTCGCGGCCCACAGCCACCCCCGCGGCTGGTGACATCGGGGAACTCATCAGACGGATGCAGGGCATATTTTCGGCGTCGGAGGGAGGCCCGCAGAGGAGTAGCGGCGTCAGTGAGGCCGTGGAGATTCCTCCGGGATTGGAGACATCTTTGAGCCCCGACGTTAGGGCGCCGCCCCCGCAACCTCAGCTAAGCAGCTCTCCAAGGGGTAAGGTAACCCCGGAGGTCGGGGTCTTGTCTTCCCCTGAGGCAAGTAGTCCATCACAGAGCCTGCTGACAGGAGCTCCTATGGATATGAGCTCCTTTGAAGAAGCTGAGGGGGAATCATCTGAGAGGCGAGTTAACCTTCAGGGACAGCGACAAGTTAATCAACTGGACGGTGAGCACTATGACATTTCTTTACCTTTAATTTCTTTGGAAAAACCCTCAGAAGTAACTCTGGACTCACTATGGGATCTTATAGCCGGACTAGTGAAGACCATAAGTCCCAAACTTCAGTTAATTGAGGGGAAATTATCTCAACATTCTACTGAACTTAAAGAATTGAAAAATGATATGACTGCCTCTAATTCCTCTGTTCAAAAGCTTGAACAAGACATTAAATCATCCAAACAATTACAGGAAACTTTAATGAAAGACAATATCAATCTTAGAAGAAAGATGGAGAACTTAGAAAACAACTCCAGATACAATAACTTAAGAATCATTAATTTTCCTAGGCTTCCACTGACACCACCTAGAGAAATGTTTAAAAGATATTTTCTTGAAGTTTTGGGGGCCTCAGAAGATTCATTACCTCCTTTATCACGAGTCTATTACTTACCTAATAAGATTAAATTACCAAAAAAGCCGTCGGATCAAGGACTATTGGATGTATCAGAGTTATTGGAAAAATCAGATAAAGAGGTTGTAGAATCGAGCACTTTGATTATAACAGTAGCTCTCTCTATTGATAAAGTATGGTTGTTAAAACTGTTCTTTAAAAATAGACAGAAAGAATTTATGGGTTGTAAAGTGCAGGTATTTCCTGATTTATCACGAGAGACTCAAAAGCGTCGTCGTGAATTTCTTTTGTTGAAGCCAGGTGTTATATCTTTGGGTGCTACTTTTTATTTGCGACACCCTTGTAAATGTATAGTGCATCACCGATCAGTTAAATATGTTTTCTTTGAGCCTAATCAGTTGACTTCTTTTTTAGCGCTCTCCCGATTGGAGGTAGAAAAATCATAAGCTCTATGACTATTGGTTAATCCCAGCAATCAGCCTTCCAGCTAACTTTATGAAAGAGTGTACATTAAGTTCAATTCTTCTATCTTTGTTTTATTTTATAAGAAATCTTGGATCCAAATTTGAGGACTTGAGCATTTTAGTTAATACATGATTTAATGTTATTGGAATGTTTCTTGCTTTATGTAGAATTGCTAATTTGCTTTCTGTACAAGGTATTCTTGATTATATGATTTGAAAATCAATAAATATATTTAAACATAAAAGTTATAAATAAAAAAAAATGATATAGTAGGTAGATGGATTGCATTACAAATACAAATTAAGGAACATACTATAACATTAATAAATGTATACGCCCCGAACATAGATGACCCCGAGTTCTATGATGAGGTACTGTCCACGGCATTAGCTGACTCTTCCCATTCACATATAATTGCAGGAGATTTTAATTTGGTACTAGAACCGTCCATAGATAGGAAATCTTCTGTTAAATATAAAACCATGAAAGCATGGCATTCACTACATAATCTGATTTCTACGCTTAACTTAGCTGATTCTTGGAGAATAACTCATCTTAATGAATCACAATATACGTTCTACTCTCCGCCGCATAATTCGTATTCCCGATTGGACTACTTTCTCATCAGTAAACCCCTAACGAAGAACATTTCTATGACCAAAATCAATGAAATCTCTATTTCGGACCATGCGGCAATAGAATTACACTTAACCGATATAGCACAAGATATCTCTAAATCTTCCTGGAGATTCAATAATGCGTTACTTGAGGACACTCAGTTCAAAGATTTGGTAACTTCAGTGTTACAAGAGTACTTTATCAACAATAAGGATGATCAAACTAGTAGGATATCTATATGGGATGCGTGTAAGGCTTACCTTTGAGGCGTTATCATAGCGTATCAGGCGTCCAAAAAGAAAAACAATATGAAACACTTGTTAGAGTTGGAAAGGATAATTAAGGATCTGGAAATAGCACATCAACACAGACCCGACGATATGAAAACATTGAAAGAGCTTTGCGACATACGACTCAAATATAACTTATTACTAAGTACTCAAGCTGGTAATTCCGTATTTATGCAATCGGCGACTTACCACAGTAATAATAATAGGAGTGGACATCTTCTCGCTAATTATTTAAAGGTTCAAGAGGAGAGATCAACTATCAATGCTATTAAAGATAGTCAAGGGACCGTCCTAACGGAACCTGAGATGATTATTAATGAATTTAAGCAATTCTATTATACGCTCTATAAAACGGAATTACCTACACAACAAGCTGAGTCGCTCTTGAATGATTCGGTTTCGCATCCTCTTGTATCCCAGGAGGATAATGAGATGCTCACAGCTCCACTTACACACGAAAAAAATTTTAAATTCATTGCACGCTATGGCTTAAAAGAAAGCGCCGGGACTGGAGTTTTACTGTACATTTCAGGAGATACTTGTCCCTGCCCTACTAGATTTATATAATTATTTCCTTGATACTGGAAATGTTTCGGGGACCTTCACGGATGCAAGTATAATCGTATTACCTAAGCCTGGGAAGGACCACCTATTGGTACAAAACTATAGGCCGTTGTCGTTGATTAATGTTGACGCTAAAATATATGCCAAACATATAGCCAATAGATTACAGCGTGTGTTACCTACAATTATAGGCCCTGAACAAAATGGTTTTATGGCGGGTCGTTTGGCTAGTGATAACACTAGGATTTTCACCTCCCTTATACATCATGCACAACACTCCACTCAGCCATATATAGCTTTAGCACTGGATGCTAAAAAGGCATTCGATCGAGTGGAGTGGAGTTTTTTATTTAAGCTATGGCTTGGTTTGGCTTTAATGATCAGATTATAGCAATGATTAAAGTACTATATTGTTCACCGACCACTGTACTTAAAATCAATAATATTCAATCCTCTTAATTTTGCCCTTCCAGAGGAAAACGACAGGGATGTCCTCTTTCCCCTCTCTTGTTTAACATTGCCCTAGAACCCTTACTGATCTCTATATGGCAGAACTCTCAGATCTCTGGGATTCTATGTGGCAATCTTGAACTTAAGATGTCTGCGTATGCGGATGATATACTGATATATACCAATCCCCAATCCCTTCCAGAGTTAATAAGGAATATCTCAGCATATTCAACATATTCTGGCTATAAATTAAACACTTCCAAAACGGAATTAATGCCACTCAATAAATATGTTATTAAGAATGATATAGTGGGATACAACTTTCACTGGGCCAATACATAATTAAAATATCTGGGTTTAAATTTTGGAAATACAATTGAGGACACGATTACGTTAATATCTACTGATATCATAGATAACATCACCAGATTAACGAAAAGATGGTCACCATTGAATCTTACATGGTGGGGGAGATTGGAGTCAATCAAAATGGTTATTACACCTAAAATTATTTACCCTTTAAGTATGTTTCCAATTATTTTCCTGAAAACATTCTACAATAGAATTGATCGATTACTGACTAAATTCCTCTGGAATAGCAAAGTACCCCAAATAGCTCTACATAAATTGAAACAGTCGCGACAGACTGGGAGTGTGAACTTCCCGGAATTTCTTGATTATCACTATGCTTTCCTTCTTAGACAATGCTCGCGGTGGATTCTTTCCTCTGTCCAAACCGAATGTCATGCATCCTGGATGGAACTAGATCGAGAATTATATCAGTGGATGAAATTGTCTTATTTACCTTTTGTGTCATCTACTGGGAGGATACGGAATAAAGATTATGTATTAGATTCCTATAAAATGGCTATTCAAATGGTGGAAAATTTTATGACTACTAAATGGAACAGATCTATGTATCTACCTTTATGGTGCAACCCGGACATTAAAATACAACAACATGTAGTTAGCTGGAAAACTTGGACATCCTCTGGCATTTAGACACTAAATCATATCTTTGATGGGACTATAGTTGGATACCCTACGACAAATTGTGCTCTCTGTTTAAATTACCGCCTTCGGGGTTTTTCCAATGGCTACAACTCAAACATGCACTTCATGACCTCATACATTCAAAAGATAGAATGTGGCTAGTACCGGATCTTTTAACCCTTTGTGGCAAGATTGCCTACCATAATAAGGAAGCTTCCAACTGGTATAAAGTATTAAGACTTCACCAAGCACACACACCAGATAAACTGGTGAATACCTGGCATGACGAGTTGAATATGGTTTTGAATTCAAAAGACTGGGAAGGTATATGGGCTATGCCATATAAAATTTCTAGATCGGCTGCTTTGTACCAATCTTATTATTTCTTGCTACACAGGGCGTACTGGACGCCACAAAAGTTATCAAAATTACAACATACAGATAAAACAGGTCTTTGCTGGTTTTGCAAACTATCCATGGGGTCTTTGAAACATATGATATTTGAGTGCCCTTTGCTGGGGCTTTTGGGCCAAGATTTGGTCTCATATTACCTCTCTAGTGGGTAGTACTATTCCACTCACATATGCATGCTTAATCACTACTATACATTCCACTCAAGACCCCTATATACATGAGACGTACCACTTAATACAACTATTATTGTTAATTGCAATTCGTATTATTTTAGCCAATTGGAAAGATTTTTCTAATGTCTCATACACTGAGTGGTGGAACACTGTATGTTTGTATGCCCGCTATGAAAGGGTTGCTGCTGAACGTAATAACTCGCTCCAAAAATTCACAAAAATGTGGGCACCACTATCTAGTGAAGTAGCATTTGTGTTGCCCCATGACTGTCCTGGTGGGCCAGACTTATGAATACAAGAATTGCCTTACTGTATCATCATGCTGACATATCTGACTGTATGAACCATCTTATAACTTTATATGACACCTTTTAATGTTACTATATCCTCTTATACTTCCGTGTTTACCTCAGACCTGTACACATGGCTGATAAGCTTGTTCGTTAGGTTATGTTATTATTCTTTGCTCTGTTTTTGATGACATGTCATGGACCGCCTGTACTTACAATCTGTGAAAACTTCTTATGTATATGAGGTCTATGCTTGTATTTCTATGACAAAATGCTAATAAAACTGATTGAACTTAAAAAAAAAAAAATCAGCGTTTCAATAGTGTGAAAGCATTGTCACAAATTTTGAACCATGATGGGAAATGGAGGTAAAATGATTAAAAAGCTTTTGAATCATGGTAGCCAGGAAAGCGATAGAAAGGTGAGCATTGGCACAAGTCTCTGAAGAAGATAAAGGGACAAGAGAGGGAGAACACTGAGGGACATTGAGAGGGAGAATGCTCTTTGTTTGTTCATTCTATCAAAGAGAATCTGAAGACAGCCCCAGAGATAAAAAGCTAGAAAACTAATAAGAGAGAACTGTATCTTATAGTCATGCAGAGGTAACAGAAAATATTGCAGCCAGCTTTATTATTATTTAGCAAAGCATTCTTTGTGCTTCCCAAGAAACTTTCTGATTTTGCTATTTACTCAAAGGCAGGCAGCAATATGTGCAATGAGTCCCCTTTGCTTAAGAAAGAACAGTAGAGATTTTCAGATCTCTGTCTTACAGACATTGTCATTTTATTTTCAGATTTACAATCCTGTGAAGACTGAAATATCTATAAAGAAAAGAAAGAAATCTGAAATTAAATAAAGTAGAAATGGGAAGGGGATTCAGAGAGGAGTATAGAGTAAACTTGAAGTTTTTGAAAAATCACCATGAATTCTGATAGATGAAGGTCGATGCATATGTGAAGGTCATTAGAGGCAGTTTTGAGGCATTTGGAGAGCTTCAGCACTGAAAGGAGAGGTTGATAAGAAATGATTAAAAGGAAGGGCAGAGAATAGAACATGATTCCTAGTGAAAAGCAGAAAATAAGAAAGAAAAACAAAAGGAATCTAAATAGGGAAAGCAGAAATATTTGGGGTTATTTTGGAAATTGAGAAGAATTAGAAAGTATTTTGATCAACATCATTTTCACTTACTAGTTCAATCTTTGTTTTTATTGCTGGTAGATTATTGTAATATTTATTTAGATTTTCCTAAATCAATATTATGGAAATTGCAAACTTTATAAAATATTGTAATTTGATTGATTTACGGATTTAAAAAATGAGAGAATTACACCATATCTTCTGAAGCTTCATTGGTTTCCTGTAGAAGCCAGAATTTGGTTTAAATTTTTCTGTATGCTGTTAAAATTTATCATGGAGAAGCACTTTCTTATGTCTTATTTGCCATATTATTTAGAAGCAAGATCACATGTCTGAAGACAGAATTCTTCTTTTTGATTCCCAGAGGTGAGAAGAATAAAGTATTCACTATAATAAAACCCTGAGCGCGCATGCGCACTTGAAACTCCGTGCCTTTGTGCTTCTGTGCTGCACATGCACAGTAGAATAATTTATCTTCTGCCGCCGATCACCCATGCCTGCATCAGCTGATTTCCTGCCTTCTGCCTACACTGCCGGGACTCCTTTTCTTCTCACCCCTGGACCAGCAGCCATGGTTTCATCAAGTAGCTGTGGGGCCTTTGCTAGGCCGGCCCACTTCGATGATGCAAGGTGGGCTGGCCTAGCAAAAGCCCCGAGGCTGTCTGATGAAACCGTGGCTAAAGATAAACTAAAGCTAGTGGATGCAGGACAGGGGGAGCAGGGAAGGGAGAAAGGGTACTACTGGACAGGGGTGGAGTTAAAAGGAAGGGAGAAGATGGAAGAAGGAAGGAGGACCAGAGGAGAAGCATGCAGGAGGCCCTGGAAACATAGTTAAAAGCACAGATAAATAAAGTCACCAGACCAGACAACAAAGGTAGAGAAAATGATTTTATCAATAATAAGCGTGCATGTGCACTTGAAACTCCATGCGTCCGTGCCTTCATGCTTCTGTGCCTCTGCATGCACAGTACACCACCGTGACTTCTAAGAGCGAAAGGCGAGGGTGAAGGGAGAGACGGTCGTGGTCAGAAGGTGGACGTGACTGTCTGGAAGGAGAACCGATCATGTTCTGAGGGAACAGAACGCCTATGTTTGGGAGTGACAGAGGGGGTCGGAACAGTCCAGGAGCAGAGGCGAACGAGACCGGCCCTGTGAGGGTGAAGTTGACAGAAACTGTCAGTTTGAGTGAGAGAGCACGCGCAAGGGGTAGGGGAGAGAATCCCAGTATGAAGGAGCGGAGAGACAGAGGGGGACAGAACGGGCATTGGGACTGGGTTCGCTTGCCTAGGAAGCCAAGGAGCTGGAGGTAAAAGGGAGGAGAGCTGTGATTGGACATCTTGCCTGCATCTCGTGGACACATCCTATCTACCTCCACAATTGCCCCAGCTGGAAAAAGCATAAAAAAGCCGAATCCTCCCTCCCAACCGACTGGAAAGGAAATGAAATCCTTGCAGAGCAGGGGAGACAGAAAGAACGAACGAAAGAAAGAAAGACAGACAGACAGTGGGGCAGGGAGAGAGACAGACAGAAAGAAAGACAGACAGAAAGAAAGAGTGACAGAAAGAAAGAAACGCCTCAGCGCCCCATTGTGCTACACATCTATTCTAGCACCCGTTAATAATGACAACAGTTTATATACCGCAGGACCGTGAAGTTCTATCCGGTTTACAATGATTAAAAGATGGTACAACTTCAGTGGAATAAAAAGAGTTAAGAGCTAGTGATTAACAGGTATTGATTAACAGTTATTTTGGAGTAAGAATTGTACAGGTCAGCTGCCTAAATTCTTCAAGAACAGATATGTTTTTAGGCGTTTCCTAAATTCCCCATACGTAGTAGGCGTAAGCAATTGATCTAGATCTTTACCCCATAATGCTGCCTGATGTGAGAGTAGGTGTTGATGATGTCTTTTAAGTTTACATCCTCTTGTTGGAGGGGAAACAAAGTTCAAGTGTGAGCTTCTCTTATGTCTGTTGGCTGAGAAAGAGAAAAGGTCAGTTATGTATTTAGGGGCTAGTCCGAATAGTGCCTTAAAGCAAAAATAACCGAACTTAAACTTCACACGCGCCTCCATCGGCAGCCAATGCAGTAGTCGGTAGTAAGGTTAATGTAACAGGCTTAAACACTAGTATGAGAATATTTACTTCCACTTTTACTTAAAACTGCCAAACTTTGGAAAGATGTAACTGACCATATAATGTTAATGAGTAATTATAAGACTTTTAAGATGTCTTTGAAAACTTATTTGATTGATGAATATGTGTTAAAAGGATAATTTCATCTGTTTTAATTCTGGATATTGTCTCCAATTCTTGTTATGTTAACCTCAGTGAACTTCATTGAGGTATTTGCAATATATAACTAAAAATTTTTACACACAAACGGTATATAAATTAAAATTGTTATATACAAACAATCGCCCCCTTTTATCAAGCCATGTTAGAGTTTTTTTTTATCACCAGCCATTGTAGTAAAAGCTCCAACGTTCATAGGAATTCTGTAAGCATCTGAGCTCTTACAGCAGTAGCTGGTGATAAAAAAATCCTAATATGGCTTGATAAAAGAAGGCCAATATTCAGTTCATTTATATATTTCTCCCCTAATTTTGCACATTTCTAAGCTCATGTTAGAACTACTTAGGGCTCCTTTTACTAAGCTGTGCTATCGGTTTTAGTATGCGCTTAGTGTGCGCTGCATTGCCGTGCGTGCTAGACACTAATGTCACCATTGAGCTGGAGTTAGTTTTTATGCATAACGCAGGGGCAGCACTAAAAACACTAGCGCACTTTAGTAAAAGGAGCCCTTAATATACATTAATCAACTTAGCACATGTTTAATTCATTAATTAAAAATTGGAAGACTAAATCCAAATTGCAAATGAAATTTACTCCCCCCCTTTTACTAAACCACAGTAGAAATTTCTATCATGGCTCCTGTTGGAAACACTATACTGGGCTTGATGGACCTTTGGTCTGTCCCAGTATGGTAATTCTTATGTTCAACTATGAATTGAAATATGTTGAAAAATCTGAATGTATGTGGATCTCATGTATATCTAATCCTTTGATGATGTTACTAGTAATTCAGGGTAAGACTCTACTGTTGGAAGATAAACTCATTTCCTTGGGAATTATGTTTGACAACAAGTTGAAGTTAATAGGTTTGTGAAGTTGTGTTTCTACCAATTGTGAATGATTAGACCAGGGGTGCCCACACTTTTTGGGCTTGCGAGCTACTTTTTAAATGACCAAGTCAAAATGATCTACCAACAATAAAATTTTAAAAAAACACAACGCACACTGTACGCATAGAAAATGTTAATCATCATTCCTATTCCAGGGTTTTCAAAGAGGTCAAAGCAGATGACTCTATGCACTATCACCTCAGTAACAACCATACAAAAATAGACAAATATACCCCCCTCCCTTTTTACTAAACCACGTTAGCAGTTTTTAGTGCAGGGAGCTGCGCTGAATGCCCAGCGCTGCTCTCGACACTCCTAGGCTCCCTGCGCTAAAAACCTCTATTGCGGTTTAGTAAAAGGGGACCTTAGTGTAAAATATAGACAGCAGATATAAATTCAGACACATTTTGATCACTAAATTTAAAATAAAATCATTTTCCCTACCTTGTCTGGTGATTTCATGAGTCTCTGGTTGCACTTTCTTCTTCTGACTGTGCATACAATCTTTCTTCCCTTCTTTTAGCCTGTATGCTTCCTCTCCTCCAGACCTCATTCCTTCCCCCAACTTTTCCTTCCTCTTCCCTGCCCTTTCTTTCTCTCTGCCTCCCTTTCATTTTTTTCTGTTTCTCTTCTTTCCTTCTGTCTCCCTGCCTGCCCTTTTTCTTTCTTTCTCCCTGCCCTCCCCCAAGCCACTGCCACTGCCATTACCATCGGGGACCAGGACCCAAATGCCACCAATAACAGGCCCCAAGCTCTCCCTGCTTCGGCCAACCAGCATTCCTCTCCCCGACGTCAATTCTTCCGTCGGGAAGAGGAAGGCTGATCAACCCAAGATCGTGATCAACCTATTGGGGGAAATGCTGCCGGGTCCTGCCTTCGCGGAAACAGAAAGTAGGCAGGACCCGGCAGGAAGAAGAACAAATGCTTCACTAACCTGTCTCCCGCATTACCCCGTAGCGAACGCTTGCTTCAGGGCTCTCAACATGTGCGCGCCGGCTTCCCTTCTCCCCTCCCCCCCGGACATAACTTCCGGTTTCGGAGGGAAGAGAAGAGAAGCCGGCATGCACACGTTAGAGCCCGGAGCATAAGTTCACTACGGGCTGAAATCTCCAAGCCGGTTTTTTGTTCAGCAGCGGCAGATGACAGCTGGGCGGATCGCCCAGCTAAAAGGCCCTAGGGAGAAAGAACACTGGAGAGGAAGGCTGATCGGCCCGTAGATCAGGACGGCAACACGAGTCTATCACAGAGCCCGGGATAGGCTCCACGATCGACTCGCGTTGCCTTCCTGAGCTACTGGTCGATCGCGATCGACGCGTTGGGCACCCCTGGATTAGACAGTTGAAACCATTTTTGGCACAATCAAATTCGATTGAAGTGGCATAAGCATTGGTGATAAACAGAATGGATAATTGTAATTCCCTGCTTCAGGGTATTATGCAGACCAGTCTTATGCATTTGTAGTTGGTGCAAAATATTTCTGTATACCTTCAAAAATTAATGTCTTTGGATACAGGCAACCAAACTCTAGTGAGCCCCATAATGGCCATTTAGTGACAATTAACACCAATTATAGCCAATAACTGGTTAAGGCCAATTAGTAGCTAAGGGCTAGATTCACTAAGCAAACCGATTATGTACCGATCGGTTTGTGACCCCTTTGCGACCTGATTTACTTACCCTGTCTGCCATCCATCCTCCGATCCGTGCAACCAAATGAGGGGAACGGCATACAAAGTAGGCAGAGACGCAATTCACTAACCAAAACCAATTGGGCTGGCCAATCACAAACAAGCGACTGCTGAGGACCAGTCGCTCAAGCCCTTTCTGACTGCCCTGCCTTCTGTTGCCCTGCTCTCTGCCCTCCTTCTCTGCTATAAGCCCTGATCTCCTGTCTGCTCTGAATGAATCTCCTGCTCTCTC
This sequence comes from Geotrypetes seraphini, assembly GCF_902459505.1. Lineage (NCBI taxonomy): Eukaryota > Metazoa > Chordata > Amphibia > Gymnophiona > Dermophiidae > Geotrypetes > Geotrypetes seraphini. The sequence continues at coordinate 90,505,787 of NC_047092.1, forward strand.
CTGCCTGCCCCGAATCTCCTACTCATCCTGAATCTCCTTAGGCTCCTTCCTAAGGAAATCCCTGATTCTGAGGCCGCTCCCAAGGGAGGAGCTTGGGGAGGGGCCTGAGGCACCTGAGACAATCAGGGCCTTAGGCCCCTTCCCATGCATCACATGATGCACCGGGGTGGGCCTAAGTCCCACATTGTGCAGGAGGAAGCCGGAGGATCAGGAAGATCTGACTGGGCATCCTCCTGCTCCCAACGTAAAGGTACGGGGAGGGGGAGATGGTGAGGGGGGCGGCAGCAGGAGAGAGTAGACATCCCTCTGGTCGTTTTTTTTCCAGGGGGTATTTGTAGGCAGGAGGGAGTGGGCATCCCTCTTGCCATTATTTTCCATTTTCCTTTGGGAAGTGGGCAGGCACCTTCGGGGCCAGGAGGGAATGGGCATCCTTCCTCCCTTTTTCTTTGGGGTGGAGGGGGGTAAGCCTTCATGGCAGGAGGGATTGGACTTCCCTCCTGCATCTTTTGGGGGTTGCTGTGATTGTCGGGGGAGGGGGGTACGCGATTGTCGTCGGTTCTTCTGGAGGCAGGTGGAGGTGGGGAGATATTTTTTTCTTTGGGACAGATATTTTGCATGTTTAATACATGAAAAATCTCTATGCCATTAAAAAAAAAAGAACCCCCCAGCAGACCTGTTGGTAACAGTTACCAACAAGATGCTACAGAATGAAGCCTTTAAGTCATCAGACCCTTATCTAATTCATTTATAGCATAAAATGGGCCATTAAGATGGTTTTAGGTTTTATTTTAACTTTTTATAATAGGTTTTCAGTCGCATCTTGGTTGTCATCTCAACTAATAAACTGTCATAACTATTTCCTGATACCAATGCCAAAAAATGCAAAGTCATGCACCTGGGGAGCCGAAATCCATGCAAGGTTTACATCCTAAATGGCGAGATCCTGACAAGAACTGAAGCGGAAAGAGACTTAGGGGTGATTGTCAGGGAAGACATGAAATCTGAAAACCAAGTGGAGCAAGCTTCATCCAAAGCAAGGCAAATCATAGGCTGCATACGCAGGAGTTTCGTCAGCCGCAAACCGGAAGTCATTATGCCACTGTATAGATCCATGGTGAGACCGCACCTGGAGTACTGTGTGCAATTCTGGAGGCCGCATTACTGCAAGGATGTGCTGAGACTGGAATCGGTCCAGAGAATGGCCACCAGGATGGTCTCGGGACTCAAGGAGCTCCCATACGAGGAGCGGTTAGGGAAGTTGAAGCTCTACTCACTCGAGGAGCGTAGAGAGAGGGGAGATATGATCGAGACATTCAAGTATCTCACGGGCCACATCGAGGTGGAGGAAGATATCCTCTTTTTCAAGGGTCCCGCGACAACAAGGGGGCATCCGTGGAAAATCAGGGGCGGGAAACTGCACGGTGACACTAGGAAGTTCTTCTTCACTGAAAGGGTAGTTGATCGCTGGAATAGTCTTCCAATCCAGGTTATTGAGGCCAGCAGCGTGCCAGATTTTAAGGCCAGATGGGATAGACATGTGGGATCTATCCGCAAAGATAAATAGGGAGGGTCATTAGAATGGGCAGACTTGATGGGCCGTGGCCCTTATCTGCCGTCTATTTCTATGTTTCTATGTTATTTATTTTTATCAATGCTCCTTTAATTCCCCTTTGAGTAATTAAACCGATTACAGGCACATCATAACTATACAGACGTCAATCTTCAGACCTCTTATGATATATACAGTAGTCCCCTAAAATTCGTGGGGGTTCCATTCCCGGAAACCTCGCAAATTTTAGAAAAAACGCGAATATGGTTTTTAGGCAGGGGAGACAGGAGAGGGCATCTGGAGAGGCAGGAGAGGGCAGCCGGAGAGGCAGGAGAGGGCAGCCGGAGTGCCAATGAGTGAAAGAAATCACTTGCTGTATGCTCTGACTGCCTCTTCCTATACTAAAGTCGGGCCTTATCAATCAAGAGAAGCTTTGACACTAGAGAACTCAAATGGATATACGAAGTCAACAGTGTAGCACCAGCAGATCTAAATGAGGAAGCTGATTGGCTCACAGTAGTAATGAAATGTCATCCCATAGTAGTACTCAATCTCACGTAGTGGGCAGGCAGTTTTTCATTCTTTATAGGGAGAGACGCCGTGGCCATGTTTAAAGCAGACTTTAATGAGATATTTCAGGCAGTATTTTCTCGGTGAGTGACCCAAACTCTATCTATTGGAAGAATCAAAAGATCCATTAAGATGAGGCTCACAGAGCATAAATCTAGAGTACATACTCTCAAAGAAAATGCCCCTTTAGTAAGACACTGGCAACTTAGTCAGCATACTTTGCAGGATATTCGCTGGAGGGTCATTGATGTAATAAATGTAGGGTGGGAGTGTAGTGATATAGACAGAATACTTGCACGTAGAGAACTCAAATGGATATATGAAGTCAACAGTGTAGCTCCAGCAGGTCTAAATGAGGAAGCTGATGGCTCACAATAGCCGATTAATGAAACGTCATCTCGTAGTAGTACTTGATCTCACGTAGTGGGCGGGCGGTTCTCCATTCTTTATAGGGAGAGACACCGTGGCCATGTTTGACTTGAGATGGCCATGTTTGACTTTGAGATGTTTCAGGCAGCGTTCTCTCGGTGAGTGACCCAAACTCTATCTATAAACTTTTAGATTTTAAGCCATTGTAATCTTTTAGATTGCATGACACTATTTAAAATGCTAAATATTAGAGGCAAAGAGAGTGGAGCTGATATACTTACCCAGAAGAAAAGTTAACAGCATTTTAACCAGCTTGCCAGCATGATGTTGATATGTTTCTTCTTGGCTTTGCAGCATCTTGCTTTAAAAGCTCACCTGCTCCCTGAAGAAAGGATTGAAACGGATACTCCGTCAGAGAGGTGTTGCTGCTAAGCAAGCTAACTATTTATTTCCATTAAATTATGAATTATTAATGAGAATATAAGAATTGGAAGAAGAATGAAGTAGAAAATAGAAATAATGAATTATAATACAGTTGAAAAAATAAGATAAAAAGTAAAACCAACCAGTCAGCTAGGGTCTATTGACTCTGCTGACATACTGAAGACCCCAAGGTTTTAGAAGAAAAATATTTTTCTACTTATTTATTGGCAAGCATTTTTTGATACAGCATATGAATTCTTTATAATTTTATGACTACTTTCTTTGTATAGGCATTTCAACCCCAAAAGGGTCTTCCTCAGAGGATGTTGAACATGAGCTGCCTCTCTGCAAACCAATGCAACATTGTCAACAACCCATCAATGTACAACAAACTCTCATCCATAAAATTACAATGTTATCCCATTACAACCTACCAAACCTTTAAAAAAAGAACCTATTTCCATCATTGTATCACTTAAAAAACAAAGAACCTATCTCCATCATTGTATCATTTAAAAAACAAACACATAATTTCCTATTATTCCCTACTGTAAACCCTCTCACGCAAAATTTTCTCCACATTCATATAGTGCTCAATCTTAAGAAGCCTCAAAACTTACAAAAACTCACAAGGGCATGTCCTGTGAAACAGGATTTTACTGGACCTTATATCAACTCTCCTTTTTAGAATCTCTATAGTTATGGTTTGTCATAAGATAATATGGGGGGGGGGATGGAATGGGATGGGAGGAAATAAGGTTGGAAAATGGTTGGAAAAGTTTTGGTGGGTGAGGGGAGGGTATTAATAAATATGAATTTTTGAGAATTTTAAGTAATGTCTATATTGTAAAATGATTAATTTACTCTGTATTTCACTTATTGTATATGTTTTTTTTTTTTAAATATTACCTATGTTATGGTAAGGGTGGGAGGGAAAGGGTTAAATTTTATGTATTACTGTTAAATATGAAAGAAATTCAAGTGATGTACTTAATTTCAATTGTCAATTTATTGATACACTTGTTGTAAGATGTAAAAATGAATAAAGATTATGAAAAAAACAAACAAACCTCTCATCCTCTGAGTTTTTTCCACACATTTTAGAAAATGACATCCCCTTAACTACCTCCATACCTTGTTTAAATCAGGTGAAGTACTTACCCAAAAACTTATACACGGACGTACTCCAATTTTCTCAAAATATGAGTATTTGTCCTACTGCTTGCCATAACAGCTGCCCGAACGGCGTTGTCTCTGCACAACAAATTTAAACCACTCGTTGAAACCAACTTACCAGAATCAAATATCCTTGCTCACATTACCTGAGCCAAACACAAATGAACTACTGCAACTCACCCAATAGAAATCTCTTCTGGATTGACTCCAAATTTTAAACGGAAAAAGCCGTATCCTTCTTCATAACACTATTGCCGATTCACTGCTTTTAACTCACAAGACCGCCATGCCTGTGCACAAATGTGGCGACAACGCAACGTAAGAACTTTGCTGCTAATGTCAAATGCTCCACATACGGGGAACCGCCATATTTACGTGCATGTGTGATGACGTCACCACATAAAAAGCTTAAAACCTAATAGCAAGCATAACGTATCAATGATGCAATAGCATCAGAATGGAGGAACAAAACTTAGCACGTGGGTTTATAAACAAATTATATTCAACTAGCTTTAAGCCCGTTACATTAACGGGTGCTAGAATACTGTTCACCCTCTATGTTGCTCCTTCCATTCACTGCCCTCTCTTCTCTTTCCATCTCTCTCTCTCTCTCTCTCCCATATGGCCTCTCTCCATCTCCTCCTTCCTTTTGCCTTGGTCTGGCATACCTTCCTCCTTCCCTCCAAGCCATTCTCTCCCCCTCTGCTCCCTTTCCTCATTTAACTACTTCATTGGGCAGCAGCAGCATTCACAATTCATTGCTGTTGCTGGCTTCAGGTCTTCCTCTTTGGCGGGTCCTGTCTTCATGAAAACAGGAAGTAGGCAGGACCGGCCAGAGAGGAAGGCCTGAAGCCGGCAACAGCAGTGAATTGTAAACGCTGCTGCTGCCTGAAGCACCCGAGGCAGATGCTTCTCTCCCCTCCCAGTCCAACCCCTGCTGACTCTGCGACCCTCCCAGCAAGATGACTTTAAGATCAAACCTCCCTCCAGCGTTGGCAACCGCAGCACGTTAAACAGGCTGCTTTGGCTTTCTTCTGCCATTGAGTCTATCTGTTGCGTCATTGATGATGTCATCGGTGCCGCGGCAGAGGGACTCAACTGCAGAAGAAAGCCTGAAGCAGCCTGTTTAACGTGCAGCGACTGCCAACGCTGGAGGGATGTTTGTACCGGTGCAGAAGCGATATGTCTCTCCCCCTCTAGTACCTGAGCAGCACTTTGCTGCGGCGCATCCTCCCATGGTGGTGGTGGTGGGGGTTTGCACAGTGGGAGCCGGGTGAGAGCGGCGATCTCCAGTTGGGGGGGCTTGCACAGTGGGAGCCGGGTGAGAGTGGCGATCTCCAATTGGGGGGGGGTTGCACAGCGGGAGCCGGGTGAGAGTGGCGAGCTCCAGTTGGGGGGGGGGTTTGCACAGCGGGAGCCGGGTGAGAGTGGCGAGCTCCAGTTGGGGGGGGGGGGGGTTTGCACAGTGGGAGCCGGGTGAGAACAGCGAGCTTCAGTTGGGGGGGGTTTTGCACAGTGGGAGCCAGGTGAGAGCGGTGATCTCCAGTTGGAGGGGGTTTGCACAGTGGGAGCCGGGTGAGAGCGGCGATCTCATGTTGGGGGGGGGAGTTTGCACAGTGGGAGCTGGGTGAGAGCGGCGATCTCCAGTTGTTTTTTGTTTGTTTGTTTGTTTTAAGTTGAAAGCCAGCGCTGCAGCTCCTCTCTCGATCCTGGTGCAGTTCGAGAGAGGAGCCGGTACCATTCACAGTGAGAGGCGGGCTTGAGGAAGGTTGCCGCAGCTGTGTAATTTTTTTTTATTTGAAAGTCGCCGCGAGCAAGTGGTGACGTAAAACCCGCGCATGCGCAGTCGTGTTTCCGCGACGGGATCAGGGAACACGTTTTTTTAGTGCGCATGCGCGGCCTATCATTTTATTATATTAGATACTCAATTTCTTTCTTTTCCCTACTAATATATCACCATCTCGTGTTTGTGCCAATAGTGCAATTCAATCTCCAAACCATCAAAAGACCCCCTGCTGGTTACTTTCTTAGCCAAACCTGATCCTTTCCAGTGTTTCACTGTTGTTCAGCCCATATCATACTGTACACAATACCAAGGGACTCTTATCATCTTACTTCTTCCATAGAATCCTACTCATTGCAACCAATATGTCACTAATATTCTGCCCATAACTTATCATCATTTCCCCTTAGCTCATGATTGGTCATAACTCCCCTAACTTTCAGCCCATACTTAAAAAAAAATATATATATATATATACATACATATATATATATTTGAGTCAATTTCTTGTATATCAAACTCTATTCAACCCAGCTGGATTAACACAATTCAGATAGAAAATCCATCGCTGTACTTTATGCAGCAAAATCGCATTAATATCTCCTCCTGTAGGTGAACGCGGCACCAATTTTACAGCTGCAAACCTCAAATCTGAAAACTCATGATGAGCAGTGATGCAGTGGGCAACAAAAGGGGTGTCCAGGTCCCATTGATGTAAACTGACCGATGTTCAATCAATCTCAATTTCAAGACCCTAGAGGTTTCACCTATGTACACCAAACCACATAGACACCATATGGCGTATATAACTTGAGATGTCATACAGGTGGAATGGTGTTTTAATTTGATTGTTCTTGTATTGAGATTGATAATCTGTCCTGAAAAAGAGCATTCACACAGACTGCATCACCCACAAGGGAAATGCCCAGATATCTGCATGTGCTCCTGAGTTAGAGGACAATTCGAGGGGAATTAGAGGAGCATTGATATAAATAAGTAGTAGAAATTGGTATTATTGGTGTTAGGAAATAGTTGACAGTTTTAGTTGTGATGACAACTAAGATACGACTGAAAACCTATTATAAAGTTAAAATAAAACCATCTTAATGGCCCATTTTTTGATATAAAGGTAACACAGTTACCAACAGGTCTACAGCGGTTGGATTTTAGGATTGTAAAACCCGATGCAAAATAGCCAAGTAAATGTTAGTGAATCAATTGCTTGGCTATTATGCATGGGGTTTTACAAATTTGCATGGACAAATCGGAAAATGGGTGATCAAGGGGAAAAACACATGGTGGGCTGTTTTGTGAATCTGGTCGGTTAGCAGCAATTGTTGCTAAATCTGTGAAAACAGGTTTAGCGACGATCGCTGACTTTAGTGAATTAGGGCCTAAAACAATTAAGTTACACATGCAACTGACCTTACTCTGTAATTTGTGCTTGCAAATTTGCATGCTACTTAGAAATTTGGTTTAAAAAAAGAATTCAAAACAGGAAAGAGTTCTTGCCTCAATTTGTATAACAAGTGAGACCTGACTATCCATACTTTGACATATTAATAAAAGAACTGTTGCTGAAATTTCATCAGTCTTGATCACTGATATCTCTCAAATACAACCTATATCTAATGAGATACCTGACAATTGGTAGTTCACCTATAGGTAGTTTTCTACCTGATCCCATCAAATGATGTAAATGAGTCCAAACTTACATAGAAACATGATGGTAGATAAAGGCTAAATGGCCCATCCAGTCTGCCAATCTATAGCATCTGCTATCTCCTCCTCTCCTTAAGAGATTTCATATGCCTGTCCCATGCTTTCTTGAATTCAGACAGTCTTTGTCTCCACCACCTCTACTAGGAGACTATTACATGAATCTACCACCCCTTCTATAAAAAAAATTTCCTTAGATTGCACCTGAGCCTATAACATCTGGAATGAGCACTGACTTCCTGGTAGAGAGTTTCGCGGGGACAGAAATCCCACCCGTCCCCGCCAAAATCCCACCCATCCCCACCCGTCCCCGTGAGGAATCCCACCCGTCCCCGCGAGGAATCCCCTCCGTCCCCACCCTTCCCTATAAACTTCAGAAATAGTTATTTTATTTAATTATGCTATTGAATTAAAGGCTCTGGTAGAGACCCATTTTCAAATAAGCAAAGAGACTTTATTAATTTTGAAATATTAATTGGGAAGAATACATACTTTGTAAATGGGTTTCTACCAGAACCTCTAATGTAAATATAAAATATAAATACTCAGCTGATGAGAACCCACAAGCTGTCAGCAATTGGCCGAGGGGTCCCTTTTGCCAAGCTTTGCAGGCAGCAATAGCGTCCCTGAGTCACAGATGCTGGCACCTCAGTGGCTCATGGATGCTGCCAGCGAATGCTGCGCTTGGTGGAGGGGAGTTCTGGCCATCTCTAGAGGAGGTCCTCTGCTGGCGGTGCTTGGGGATCCCCACCAGTCACAGCAAGGATCCCCACCAGTCACAGTACTTCAACACTGTAGAAATAAAACCAGAAATGCATTTCCTTTTCTTTTGAACACAAAACAAAGACATCTGCCATATACATTTCCCAAAGCTAACATATTTTACTGGCCTTTGTATGAGGGAGGTCTGGTGCCCCAGAGTAAGGAGACCTGCAGCCAAAGAGCACGGGACTCCCACAGGGATGAAAACAGGTCTATCTAAATTCTGGCGATGCATTGGCATCGGAATGGTGAAACCAATCAAGACTAAATCCACGGCCTTTAACTTCAAAAAGGGGAACTACGACAGAATGAGAACCATGATTAGAAAACAGCTCAAGAAGGGCAAAGCGGAATACCAAACAGTCGATCAAGCATGGTCTCTACTGAAAAACACCATCACAGAAGCACAGAATCTACACATTCCGAGAATACCCAAAGGAAAGCGAAAAAAGAACAAAGGTGAACCAGCTTGGTTATCCAGTGAGGTGAAAGAGGCAGTGAGGGAGAAGAGAAACTCGTTTAAAAAATGGAAAAGGGAAAAAACAAAGGAGGCCTGGAACTGTCCCAAAATCGACCAGTAAAAGTGTCATAGACTGGTAAGAAACCCAAAAAAGTCTATGAAGAAAAGATAGCACAAGAAACCAAAAACTTCAAGCCCTTTTTTAGATATATAAAAGGAAAGAAACCAGCAAGAGAGACAGTGGGGCCTCTAGACGACCAAGAAATAAAAGGGTCAATTAAAGAGGATAAACAGGTTGCCGATAGGTTAAATTCATTCTTTGCCTCGGTCTTCACAAATGAGGACATTTCATCAGTGCCTGACACAGGGAGGATATTAACTGGAGGCATAGAGGACAACCTCGAATCAGTAAATGTGACGTTGGACATGATATACATTCAGATTGACAAACTAAAAAACGACAAATCCCCCGGACCAGACGGAATTCACCCTAGAGTATTAAAGGAACTTAAGGTGGAAATTGGTGAACTATTACAAACCGTAGCTAACATGTCAATTAGAACAGGGCAAATACCAGAAGACTGGAGGACAGCAAATGTCATCCCGATTTTCAAAAAAGGATCAAGAGGTGATCCAGGAAACTACCGACCTGTGAGCCTCACATCGGTTCCTGGGAAGATAATTGAAACACTTATTAAAGACAGCATTGCGCAACACTTGGAGGACCACGACCTAATAAGGGCTAGTCAACACGGCTTCAGGAAAGGGAAGTCTTGTTTGACAAATTTACTACAGTTCTTTGAGAAAGTGAACAAACATATGGATACTGGAGATCCAGTAGACATAGTTTACTTGGACTTCCAGAAAGCTTTTGATAAGGTTCCACATGCAAGGCTTATGAAGAAATTACTAAGCCACGGAATAGGGGGAGAAGTGCATAGATGGATCAGTAAATGGCTAGAGAACAGAATGCAGAGGGTTAACATAAAAGGGAAATTCTCGAACTGGGTGAAAGTGATTAGTGGAGTGCCCCAGGGCTCGGTTCTTGGGCCTATTTTGTTCAATATTTTTATAAACGATCTTGAGGAGGAAACAACAAGTAATATAATAAAGTTCGCTGATGATACAAAACTATGTCGGGCGGTTGGCTCTCAAAGGGACTGCGAGGAGCTTCAGAAGGATCTGAGACAGCTGGAAACATGGGCGACAAAGTGGCAGATGAATTTTAACATAAATAAATGCAAGGTGATGCATCTAGGAAAAAAGAATAAAGAACACAAGTATAGAATGTTTGGGGTAACGTTAGCAAAATGCGAACAGGAAAGGGATTTGGGGGTATTGATTGATAGAACCCTGAAGCCATCGGTGCAATGTGCGGCGGCAGCAAAGAAAGCAAACAGGATGTTGGGCATAATTAGAAACGGGATCATGAGTAGATCGGAAGAAGTCATAATGCCACTTTATAGAGCAATGGTCAGACCACACTTGGAGTACTGTGTCCAGCACTGGTCTCCTTACCTTATGAAGGACATAACTCTGTTGGAGAAGGTGCAAAGGCGAGCCACAAAACTAGTCAAAGGAATGAAAAATTTGAGCTATGAAGAACGCCTCAGGAAACTGGGACTGTTCACACTCGAGAGGAGAAGACTGAGAGGCGATTTGATAGAGACTTTTAAAATATTAAAAGGATTCGATGAAATAGACCAAGAAGCAGCATTACTAAGTTTTTCAGATGTGACACGGACTAGAGGTCATAGCCTGAAACTGGGTGGCAGCAGGTTTAGGACGAATGCCAGGAAGTTCTGTTTCTCACGAGTGGTGGGCGCTTGGAATTCTCTTCCTGAGGATGTTGTGGCGGAGACTACTCTTCGGGGTTTCAAGCACAAGTTGGATATACACCTTCTTATAAATCATATTGAGGGATACGGTAATTTCAGGTTTTCATAATAGAGAACCTAAATGGGCCGCCGCGTGAGCGGATCGCCGGACTTGATGGACCTCGGTCTGATCCGGCAAAGGCATTTCTTATGTTCTTATGTTCTTAAGTTCACTTGCAAACACCTCTCTTTCTTACCTTTTCAGTGGGCTCCCTAAACCCAGTCTGATAATCTCTTCTTTGTTATTGCCCAAACCCCTTTGACATGTGGAAAAACACTTCACTGAATGTCCTCACACTGTAACTTCACCATTGATCATAGGCCTCTACCTCATAACTCATTTGTTGCACATTCCCTCGATCTTTCTCTGTGATTCAGGAGCCAACTGCCACCAAACCTCCAGGCATCAAGACCTCTCCTCTGGTTCGTATACAGCGCTGATGATAGGTCTCCTAGTTATCCCCTCTGCTTTCTTACAGTTGTATCGCAAAATACAAGTTCGGCATCGCGGTGGGAAACAGCCATGCTGAGCAGTGAGCTCAGCACGTACACAGCTGAAAGCCTTGCTTGCTTATTGGTCCGGCAGCCCCGCCCTGCCGTGCCGCTGGACTAATCAGCAAGCAAGGCTTTCAGCTGTGTACGTGCTGAGCTCACTGCTCAGCATGGCTGTTTCCGCCGCGACGCCGGACTTGTAAGCTGCATGCCTGCATCGCCAGAATTTAGGTAGGCCTGTTTTCATCCCCGTGAGAGTCCCGTGGGCCAGGGGGGCGTCCCCGTGGGAGTCCCATGGGCCAGGGGGGGAACCCGCGGGATCTCCGCAGGACCCGCGGGATTCCCACGATCCCCGTTCCAGTGCAGACCTCTACTTCCTGGTAACCCTAACTAACTGATTTAGGATTCCATCAAGTAATTGCTGCTGCGATCCACACAACCAGCAATACCCTGTACCTAGTCTTCACTCAGAGGGATCTGATCAAGTTTCAAGTTTTATTTATTTTTGATTAATCGCTTAATTAAAAATTTTTCTAAGCGAATTACAATAAATAAAATAACATGTAATTTTAACAAAGTATTAAAAACATGTAATATAACAAAGTATTAAAAATATAAAACAAAGCAGGCAAACAAACAAAAATTAAATAAAACAAAGCATCAAAGAACAATAAATAACATCAGAGAGAAAGTTAAATAAAGGAAAAAAGGTCTAATAATGCAATTTACAGGTTAAAAGCATCTGTGAATAAAAAGGTCTTTAAGTTCTTTTTAAATCTAATCTAATCTAATCTAAACCTTAAGTTTATATACCGCATCATCTCCATGAGAATGGAGCTCAACACGGTTTACAAGAACTTAAAATAGTGGGTAGAGAAGAAGAAAAAGGATTACATGAACTTATGTGTAGAAGGGGAGAGAGAAAGGGGGGGAAGGATAGAGCTACAATTTGCTGAAAAGCCAGGTTTTCAGTTGTTTGCGGAATAACTGAAGGGAGCTCAGGTTCCGCAGCGGGGTGGTGAGGTCGTTCCAAAGACCTGTGATTTTGAAGAGAAGGGATTTTCCCAGTTTGCCTGAATAGTGGATGCCGCGTGGAGAGGGGAAGGCTAGTTTAAGCCTTTGGGCAGTTCTGGAGGAGTCGGGACTGGAGGAGTTGAAAGACAGGATGGCAAAGTGTTGTTGGCTGAAGTAGGATCTAGCTTTCTTCAGCATGTGAAGGCTGAAAAAGCATGATTTTGCCAAGGAGTTGAGGTGGTCATTGAGGGAGAGAGAGGAATCGATAGTGATACCAAGGACCTTGCATGAGAACTCGAGCTGTAGTGTATCGCCTGTGGGTAGTGTGAAAAGTGTGGGCAGGTGTTCGAATTTTCGGCCGAGCCAGAGTAGTTTTGTTTTAGATTCGTTTAGTTTCATCTGTACCGAGAGGGACCAGGCACGGAGTCTCATTATGCAAGCTGTAATGTTTTCGTGGAGGTTGGTGAGGTTCTGGTCAGTCTCAAGGAGGACAAGGATGTCATCTGCATAAGTGTAGATTGTTTCCAGGGGGGATAGTTGAAAGAGTTTCAGGGAGGACATGTAGATGTTAAAGAGAATAGGGGAAAGGGGTGATCCTTGAGGGACACCGCAAGATGGAGTCCAAGGAGTGGACATGGTGCCATTTGTGTTGACGGTGTAGGAACGGGAGCGTAAGAAGTTTGAGAACCACATTAGGACGGTGGAGTCGATTCCAATCTCGGAAAGTTGGTAAGTAGTATGTCGTGATGGACGACATCAAAAGCAGCGGAAAGATCGAATTGTAGTAGGACAGCGAATTTGTTACGTGAGTGTAGTTGTTGTACCTTTGAAATTAGGGAAAGTAGGAGGGATTCAGTGCTAAAGCAGGGTCTGAAGCCATGTTGGTAGGGGTGAAGAATGGAGAATCTCTCGAGATAGGAGGAGAGCTGGGTAGCAACTATGGTTTCTAGAAGTTTGGTAAGTAGAGGGATATTTGCTATGGGACGGTAGCTTGATGGTAGGGAGGGGTCGAGATTGGCTTTTTTCAGAATAGGTGACAAGGCAATGTGGCCCATTTTTGTGGAGAACAAGCCTGATAGTAGAGCAGAGTTAATGAGTCTTGTAAGGGAGGAGATGGCCTGTGCAGGAATGTTTTCATAAAGGTGGGATGGGAAAGGATCTAAGATGCATTTGCAGGATTTCAGTCTGAGGCAGAGTTTAGAGATCTGGGGTTCAGATATGGGTTCAAATGTCATCCAGGATCTATCCGCTGGGATAGGGTTTGAGTCATTGGGAGGAAGAGAATTGTAAGAGACTGCTGAGGGGAAAGAGCTCCTTATGGTGGAAATCTTTTCATTGAAAAATTTGGCTAAGTCGTTTGCAGAAGGAGGGGAGAGGGGAGAGGTGGAGTCGTTTTTTGAGGTTAAGTTTCGCCAGTTGTAGAACAGAGTACTATTTTGATTTTTTGATCTGGTGATTTTATCTCCATAGAAATTCTTTCTTGCTTTTTTTAGTATTGTGTTATAGCGCTTGATGTTGTCTCGCCAGGATTGTTTGTCTGAGGGGGATTTCGATTTTTTTCCATTTCCGTTCCAGGGCTCGACAATTCTGTTTTAGTTCCCTGTGATATGGAAGGTACCAGGGGGCTTTGTGGGAGTGGGAGATAGATTTTGTAGATAAAGGGGCCAGAGCGTGGTAGGTAGTCCCGGAAAGGGTAACCCAATTATGCCAGTTGGACTCTGGGTCTGTGTGTTTAGGAGAAGGGGGAAGTTGGTTAAGAAATTGGGTCCAGAACAATTCGCTCGTGATTTTTTTGCGGTAGGTGATAGATTTTGTGGGCTAGGGTGGAGTACCTAGATGAGACATGAAGATGGGGAGGCAGAAAGAGCCTAGAAGGTGGTCAGACCACGGGACAAGGTCCCAGCGGGCCTCTTCGGCAGAAGTTTTGTGCTCAGTCAGGTCGAGGAAGCTGATGATGTCTAGTTTATGTCCTTTATCATGGGTAGGTGTGGGTGGAGGAGTGGTGAAGCCAAGGGAGGTGAGGAAGTCTTTGAATTCAGTTGTGTCCATGCTGGTGTTATCGTCAAGGTGGAGGTTAATATCTCCTATGATCAGTAGTCTCTGGAATTTTAGGAAGACTCTTGTTATAGTCTCTAGGACAAGTTCAGAGGATTTATTCCAGGGGATAGGAGGGCGGTAGAGAAGCAAGATGCCTAGTGGGTGGGGTTGGAGTTCGTCTTTAACTGAAGCTAGTAAGAATTCTAGAGAGGTATGGCTGCCCTTTTCAAGGAGCTGAACATTGAAGAATGATTTGTAAAGCAGAGCCAGGCCTCCTCCTTTCCGGTTGATTCTGGGTGAGAAGTGGCCATGGTAGCCAGGGGGGCAGAGTTCGTTTTGTGTGAAAGTATCGTCTTTTCCGATCCATGATTCTGTGATGCACACAAAACCCGGATCGGAGTCATCGAGTAGGTCTTTTATTATTTGGGTCTTGTTGCGGACTGATCTGGCGTTACAGTAGAGTGTGGGGACCGGGGTGAGAGAGACAGAGGTGAGGTTGGGTAGGTTGGCTGGAGGGACAGGCTTTAAGGAGGAGTGGTTTCTTCCTCTGTGTTTTTTGTTGTGATGAGTTCTAGTGTGTACTAGTGTGGGGATTCTGAGGCCTGGGCAGGTGTTTGAGACTGTGGAGTCGGGGAGGTTGGGGGGAGAGATATTTGGCAGTGGGAAGTATTGGTGAAAGAGCAGAGAAGTAGAAGGAGGAGCCAGGAGGGTGGCTTCATGGTGGGAGCGAGGAGAATAGTGAGAGAGGGTTTGGGCAGAGCTTGTCAGGCAGGAGGTGGGAGAGATTAGTGCTGCTAGTAAGATGCAGGCTGAGGAGGAGCTAGGCTGTATAAGAGGTAGTAGTGATGGGCAGAGCAAGCTAAGTAAGTGGTGGTAGAGCTAGACATGCGATGAACATGCGATAACAGTAGAGGAGTAGTACAGGCTATATATGCAGTGTCAGGCTAAGATATGCAGTAGCTGGTTTTACATGCGGTTATACTTATAACAAGTGGTGACAGGTTGTGGTAACAAGCAACATGCGGTGGTAGGTTAAAAATAAGTTGTAGAAGGTAGTAAATGCAGCTATACAGGTAACAAGTAGTAGCAGGTTGCAAATGCAGCTATACAGGTAACAAGTAGTAGCAGGTTGTACATGAAGTAATCAGTGATTGTTTTAGCAGGCAATAGGTGCAGAAATATATCAGATGCAGATTGTAACAGAAAAAAAAGGTCTATGCAGGGATTTTGGGGGAAAAAAAAAAAAGCTCCGTGGGAGAGCTGGATGTCAGGACTCTGAGCACTGCCGAACTGCAGTCTCACCCAGAGGAAAGAAAACACAGTTCCCTCAGAGCCTAGCGTGCTCCTTCTCAAGTGTCTTGGCACTAGAGGACAGCGTTAGAGTGGCCCCTCTTTGCTGCTGTGTTGAAACCAGCTGATAGAATCCTCAGGAAGAGCAGCAGTTAGGAGAGATGAAAGAAAACACAGTTCCCTCAGAGCCTGGTGTGCTTTTTCACAAGTGTCTTGGCACTAGAGGACAGCGTTAGAGTGGCCCCTCTTTGCTGCTGTGTTGAAACCAGCTGATAGAATCCTCAGGAAGAGCAGCAATTAGGAGAGATGAAAGAAAACACAGTTCCCTCAGAGCCTGGTGTGCTTTTTCACAAGTGTCTTGGCACTAGAGGACAGCGTTAGAGTGGCCCCTCTTTGCTGCTGTGTTGAAACCAGCTGATAGAATCTAGTTGTCTAGATTACTTTCATCTCTCAGTTGTATAGGTAAGGAATTCCAAAGTTGTGGAGCTGTTACTGAAAATATTTCTTGGCGACGGGTTCCAATAATTTTTAGAGATGGAATTACTAATAGTTTTTGATTTGTTGAACGAAGGGAACGTGAAGTATTAATGGGATAAGAACTTTACTAATGAATAGAGGTTCATTGGTATTAAGAGTTTTGAATGTTAATAATAAAATTTTATAAGTAATGTGATGATCGATGGGGAGCCAGTGTGATTTAATCAAAAAAGGTGTAACATGATCAAATTTCTTACCCTTATGGATAAGCTTAACTGCGGTGTTTTGAATAATTTGTAAGCGTTTCTTTTCTTTTTGTGTAATATTTGTGAATAGTGAATTACAATAGTCAAGTTTAGTAATGATTAATGAATGAAGTTGAATATTTAAAGATTTAGGTTCGAGAAACTTAGAAATTGATCTAATTATGCGAAGTCTAAAGAAACATGATTTAACAGTGTTACTTATGTGATCATGATAAGAAAGTTTGTTGTCAATAATGCCTCCTGATACAACCTACACCATCACATCGATCCCATGGTCAGACCATCACCTCATACAACTTTGCTTCCGCCCATGACTACATCCAAACCATGGGGCTCCACCTTAACTAAGCAAACCCAGAATCCAAACACCGTCAATTTACTAGCCATGTCCACTGGAATCTAGGACCTCAGTAAAACTTGCAACCAAAATCTATATTCCATTGACCTGGCCGCCTCTACCTGGCACACAGGGATACAATCTCTCTATGACAACCTGGACAGACTAAAACATGCCTAGTCACTAACAAAAAACCCGGCTCCCTGGTTTAATGATGACCTTCGATCCCAAAAGAGAGCTCTGAGGCAAGCAGAGAGAAAAAGGGGCAAACACCATAAAGAGAAGTACAAATTGCATTGGAGAGAATTATCAAACACCTACAAAGCTGCCATTCTAGAAGCAAAGAAAGCTTACTGCAGGAGGTATGTGTAGAAACTCCCTAACCGGTCCAGATACCTATTCACCTTAATTAACCATCTCTTCACTGCTGCCCACGGATGCAATCATAATGCCTCCACCAACTTGGACAGCAAGACACTCCAATTTCTTCCAAACAAAAATCGATAACATCTGCAGCAAGCTAGACTCCGCCCCAAGCAAGGTCCCCATCCCCCCCCAGGCTCATTCCCCTTACATGTCCAAGACTCCACTCTGTAGAATCCATTCCCAACTACACCTGGTCATACATGTCAAGCTCCTAGAAACACTACATGAGGTTCGACCCTCCAATTCCACCCTTGACCCATGCCTATCCAGTCTTCTCCTGTCCATCAAAGACATCTTTGCAGAATCAATCCTGCCTGTCACCTCACTATCATCTGAAAAAATTCCTCTCAACTGGAAATTGGCCATCATCAAACCCACCCTCAAGAAACCCTCCCTTGACCCAAATTACCCAAGTAATTACCGCCCCGTTTCTAACCTTCTCTTCATCTACAAATTACTGCAGAAGATAGTACTCCAACAACTGCAACCTTTCATAGAACAGCAAGAAGCCCTATCCCCACTTCAGTCTGGCTTCTGAGCAGGCCATAATACAGAATCAGTCCTCCTTGACATCACTGACGACAGCTGGTCAATGCTTGATAAAGGAAATGATGCCTTATTGCTGCTTTCGACACTATTGATCACCAACTTCTACTAGATCGACTCTCTGATATAGGAATCAAGAACACAGCCCTACAGTGGTTCGCCTCCTTCCTGGATCAAAGAACACAATCCGTGCTATTAGCGTCAGCCAAATCTAACCCCAAATCAATTAAATATGGATTTCCCCAAGGTGCCCTGCTGTCCCCCCTCCTCTTCAATCTGTATATCAGGCCAGTCATTGACATCACCCACAAATACAACATTGAGATTCACTCCTATGCTGATGACCTTCAACTACTGCTCTCACTAGGTGACGATCGACCAACTCAACAACCTCCTACACTGCCTCTCTGACATGAAAAACTGGATGACTACCCATAAACTCCAGTTGAATGCCTAAAAGACTGAACTACTCTGGATCAGGAAAAATAACACTACTTTTACCTGTCCGACCTTATCCTGGGAATCCACCCCTCTAATAGCATAAGACCAGGTATGAAGTCTCGGAATAATACTGGCTGGCCACCTGTCCCTCTCTGCCCATGTCTCACAGGTAGTTTCCATATCTTTTTACTACTTACGCCAACTGCGAAGGATCAAACCCTTCCTCCCAGAAATAGACTTAGCCCAGCTGCTCTATGCCTACATACTCTCTAGGCTAGACTACTGCAACTCCCTATTCAATGGAATCACTGCAAGAGACCTAAAATGCCTTCAAAAAGTCAAGAATTCAGCAATTCAGCTCCTATACAATCTCGGCTTCCGTGACCCCATTACTCCAATGCTCCGTGAAGCCCACTGGTTACCAGTCAAAAAGTGCTGCATCTTCAAAGCCCTGGTTAAGATCCACAAGAGATTCTACCAAGAAACCCCTGCCTACATAGTATCCAAGCTGCGCCCATGCACCCCTAACTGCACCCTCCACTCCACAGCAGAACAAAGACTCAACATTCCTACAGGGAGATCCCTCTGGATGAGCACAGCATATAAACGCTCCTACAGCCATTTCCTCCCTCAGCTATGGAACCAGCTACCCACACAGATAAGGTTACTAGACTCATTAATGTCCTTCTGTAGAGCAATAAAGACCTTCCTTTTCCAACAATAGGGCCCCAATTGAACAGCTTTCTCAATTTACTCTCCAATTACTCTTTGCTATGACTAGGCTGGACTCTCGAATAGTTCTGTAATTGTCTAAATGTAACCTAATTGTTGTCATGACTATTCTATTCTTAAATTGATTGTGAATGTCAAATTGTAACCCATTCTGAGCTTCTGGGAGAACGGGATAAAAATTGAAATAAATAAATAAACAAACAAACTTCTTAACTTCATCCCATGCCCTCTCACTGGAGTTTCCTTTCAATTTAAAGAGACTGGCCTCATGCATATTTATGCCACGTAGGTATTTAAATGTCTTTATCATATTTCCCCCCTCTCCTGCCTTTCTTCCAAAGATTTTCCAGTCTGTCCCTGAACACCAGTGTCCCGCAAACCTTTTGGCACTGGGGCACACAAAACCCGGTGCCATGGCTGGAAGGCACCCGGAAGTGTGTGGACGTCAATGTGATGACATCACATGCATGTATGATGTCATCATGTTGATGTCTACGCATGTGCAGAGGCTCTCTGGATGGACCTGAACCTGTCCCTTTTCTGGGGGGGGGGGGGGGGGAGAGGAGGAGAGGCACTGACGAGGAGGAGAGTAATTGGCGCTGACTGACAGCTTATAGGATATGCCTCTCACCTCAAGAGTCATGTCCTGTAAGCAGTCAGCCAGCGCCTCTCATCCTTGCTGGCATCTCGCAGCACACTTGGAATCAGCTAAGAAATATGATCATGTTTCACCTCTCCTGTTCAATGCACACTGGCTACCCGTTGAACATAGAATTAGTTACAAAATCCTACTATTAACTTTTACAGCACGTTCAAACAATCAATGAACCAGAGTTCATTGATAGACTCTTAATTCCTTACAGCCCTTCTAAATCGCTTGGTTCAATGTCACAGAATCTCCTTGTCGTACCATCACTAAAATCAATCAACATGTTGAGCTCTATCAACTTTGCTGTCACTGCACATTCTCTTTGGAATTCATTACCTAATCATTTACGCATCAAATCTGTATTAAATCAATTTAAATCAAAATTAAAAATATTCTTGTTCCAGAATGCTTTTGGACAATAACTGTCCTTTTAAGGACCAAAACAAAGCTTTACAGCTTTTTATCCTCACCTATTGTTTTTTCCCCTTTTATTGTGTTCTTTTCCTCAAAGATTGTAGTTCTAGCCCTTTTTCTCCCCGTTTGTGTGAAGTAAATACATATGTTTTGTTATGTGTTTTATTAACCTACCTTAGTCTTGTTTAGTACTTCTAATTTTAATTTGTTTTAATGATTAAGCGGTATAAAAATTTATTAATAAACTTTAAACAGCACATAATACACAATTTGCAATACACTGTTGAACGCCTTGTGAAGTAGTCCACCAACCATTTGAGTAGCCTTCCTCTGGACCAATTCCATCCTGTTTATATCTTTTTGGAGGTGAGGTCTCCAGAATTTCATAGAAAACATGCAGTCTTGGGTTTTTTTTTCAACATTTTCAATATTAGATTATTGCTAGGCTTTATAAGTGGTATATCAAATAAAATAAACTTGAAACTATGAAGATGCTATGTTGAAAACCTGTGAATGAGAAAATGAAACTGTTTGTGTCAATATGAATAAATAAGATAAATTGATAATTGAGGCATAAAAGGCATTAATATGCACTGCAAACACATAGAAACTTAGAGCATTTAAACATATTTCAGTAATTGGTGTATTTTTGCATAATTTCCTAGACATTCCAAGTAGGCAAATAACATGTTACACTGAATTTAAAGCTAACATAGTAACATAGTAAATGACAGCAAATGAAGACCCGAATGATCCGTCCAGTCTACCCAAACATACATGCTCTATAATTTAATTACTTAGTTTAAATGGTCCTTTTTCTTAGATATTTCTGGGACAGAAACCCAGAGCCCTGCCTGGTAGTGTGCTTAGGTTCCATCTACTGGAGTCTCCATCAAAGTGCACTCCAGCTCATCTTAACCATCCCAGCCATCAAAGCCCTCCCCAGCTCGTCCTCAACTGAATGTCAAATACTGTACGGGACACAGGCCATGCAAGCCTGCCCAGTACTGCCCAGTGCAGGCCTTAGTTCCTTCAATGTAAACCCATTATTTTCTGATTAGAGATCATCTGTGTTCATCCCATGCTTGTTTGAGCTCTGTAACCATTTTCTTCTCCATCACCTCCCTGGGGAGCACATTCTAGGCATCGACCACTCTCTCTGTAAAGAAGAATTTATTAACATTCTCTTGAATCTACCACCCCTCAACCTCAAATTATATCCTCTGGTTTTTCTATTTTCCTTTCTCTGGAATAGATTTTGTTCTACATTAATACTTTTCAAGTATTTGAACATCTGAATCATATCACCCCTGTCCCTCCTTTCCTCTAGGGCAGTGTTTCTCAACTTGGTCATGTCACCCTAAATATTCAGAGCAGTGTTTCTCAATTCCACAATGAATTTGCATGAAAGAAATTTGCCTATAATGAAGGCAAATGTATGCATATTCATTGTGGATATTCTGAAAACCTGACTGGCAAGGGGGTACTCCAGGACCAAATTAAGAAACACTGCTCTGCATATTTAGGGCTTCCAGTCTCTCTTCATACATCTTCTGGCGCAAACCTCCTACCATTTTAATCGCTTTTCTCTGGACCACTTCAAGTCTTTTTAAGTCCTTTGCAGATACGGTCTCCAAAATTGAACACAATACTCCAAGTGGGGCCTCACCATCAACCTGTACAGGGGCATCAACACCTTCTTTCTTCTACTGGTCACACCTCTCTCTATACAGCCTAGCATCCTTCTGGCAACAGCCACTGCCTTATCACACTGTTTCTTCGTCTTTAGATCTTCAGACCCTATCACCCAAGGTCCCTCTGATTCTCCAAATGAAATTATACCATATTTCACTTTCTAAAATTATGAAATTTCTAAAATTGACACTCTTTTTTCAGCATTACATGTGGCTTAGTATTCAATGTCACAGATTTAAAGGGTAAAAGGGGTAAAAGGAGTTAGCGCTTGATATATCATTTTTTCTGTATGGTTTAACAATAAAAATGGTTTACATGGGGCAATGATAACGTGAGCATACATCCCGTTTTGAACAGGACCATCCTGTTATTAGTTAGCCTGTCCCGTTGTCCCCATGCACAGCTTCGGGACGCTGAAATGTCCTGTTTTTTAGCACAGGGGTGTCCAAAACTTTGAAGGCAATGCGAATCGATTGCGGAGCCTGGAATTTCTCCCTGCTTCGCCAACGCCGATGCAGCAACAGATCAGGTCCATGCAGAGACTGCACAAGCCTTCCCCCCTCCCCCCCCCGACGTCAATTGTGATGTCGGAGAGAAAGTTCTGATCCAGCCAATTGGTGCCTGGCTGGCCTGGAACTTCCTCTCCGATGTCAGAATTGGCTTGAGGGGGGTCAGGGACAGAGAAAGAAAGGATGCACAATCAGAAGGAAGTACAACCAGAGACTCATGAAGTCACCAGACAGCAAAGGTAGGAAAAATGATTTTATTTTCAATTTAGTGATCAAAATGTGTCTGTTTTGAGATTTTATATCTGCTGTCTATATTTTGCACTATGGACCCCTTTTACTAAATCGCGATAGCGGTTTTTAGCGCAGAGAGCTGCACTGAATGCCCCGCAAAGCTCCTGATGTTGTAACTGGAAAAGGAAGTAAATGTCTCATTTTGAGAAAAAAATAAATGGTCACGTTAGGCAATGAAGAACAGTTGAGATGCACCTCTTGAGATACAAATATCAAATTCAAGATGCTACTAAAGAATCAATAAAATCCCCAAACATCATAGTTTTCCAGTTTTCATTAGAACCCCATGGTATGATAAAATCACTTAACACTACCAATTTGCTATACTTTAAAGCTATATCCACAATATACTCCTGCAACAACTAAATAACCCCATCTGGCAGTTGATTAAAAGAATAGCAGTATTGTCACAGTTCTTATTTTCCATTAATAGACATTCTACTGAACTAAAATATTTGCTTAAAAGCAGCCAACACTGATAACTAAACTTAAAAATAAAAGCAACCCTCCTTGAAATATCACCATCAACAACTGCTATCATATCAAGCAGCCATATGGGGTAAAGACCTAGAAAAACTAATTGCACACACAAACAACTATGAAGAATTCAGGAAACACCTAAAAACTTACCTATTCGTGAAATACCTAGGTAACGAACCGGAACATCAACCCCCCTCGTAACATCATCACATACCTGAACTTGCAAACTGTTTAACCCCAACCCCTAATCACTAACCATGAACACTCTATTCAATTTACGGAATATGTCTACTTCTGTGTAAACAGCTTGGCACTTCCTGGCCTTGCAACACACAAACTGTCGTTAACATTATTAATGTCATCAGATGTATATTGCTATTCTCTATAATTCGTTGTACGAGATGTACACTGCTATACTCTTTAATTCATTGTACGTATAGTTTCTCTTTATTGTATTTACAGTTTCTTATATTGTAAACCGCCTAGAAGTCGCAAGATAGCTGGCGGTATATAAAAATAAAATTATTATTATTATTATTATTATAACCTTGTGAATACAATTGCCTGGGAGTGAAAGTGTTGCTAGTTAACTTTAGCTGAGTATATGCCAGGCAAAGATAAATGTTGCTAAATAAATGGAAAAGCCAAAAGAAAACAAAAACTGTGAATACGAGGTGCTTGATGTCAGAGTTTATTGTGATAAGAACATAAGAACCTAAGCAGTGCTTCTGCTGGGTCAGACCAGAGGCCAATCGTGCCTAGAAGTCCGCTCACACGGCGGCCCATCAGATCCAGGACCTATATTGTAATCCTCTATCTATATCCTTCTATCCCCTTTTCCTTCAGGAAGTTATCTAATCCCTTCTTAAGCATAAGCATAAGAAAAAACATAAGCATTGCCTCTGCCGAGTCAGACCATAGGTCCATCACGCCCAGCAGTCCGCTCCCGTGGAGGCCCTCCAGGTCAATGACCTGTAGTGATCTATTACTCATTATACCCCTGGATCCCCATTCCCTTCAGGAACTCGTCCAATCCCTTTGTGAAAATCAAAATCGTACTCTGCTCAACCACCTCCTCTGGAAGCGCATTCCAAGTGTCCACCACCCTCTGGGTGAAGAAGAACTTCCTAGCATTTGTTCTAAATCTATCAACCCTCAATTTTTTTGAGTGCCCTCTAGTTTTTGTTGCCCCCACCAGTCTGAAGAATCTGTCTCTCTCTACCTTCACCATACCCTTCATGATCTTATAAGTTTCTATCATAGCCCTCTAAGTCTCCGCTTTTCCAGGGAAAAAAGCCCCAGCCTCTCCAGCCTCTCAGCATTTGAGAGGTTTTCCATGCCCTTTATCATTTTTGTTGCTCTTCTCTGGACACTCTCGAGTATCGCCATATCTTTCTTTAGGTACGGCGACCAGTACTGGACGCAGTATTCCAGATGCGGTCGCACCATTGCCCTGTACAGCGGGAGGATAACTTCCTTGGTTCTGGTAGTGATACCTTTTTTGATAATGCCCAACATTCTGTTCACCTTTTTTGAGGCCGCTGCACATTGTGCTGCCGTTTCATTGTTTTATCCACCAAAATCCCCAAGTCCTTTTCTAGGTTGCCTTTTCCCAATGTCATCCCCCCCATTGTGTAATTATACATCGGGTTCCCTTTCCCTATGTGCATAACTTTACATTTCTCCACATTGAATTTCATCTGCCATTTATTTGTCCACTCAGTCAGTTTGTTCAGGTCCCTTTGGAGTTCTTTACACTCCTCAACAGATCTAACCGTACCGGAGAGTTTTGTGTCATCCGCAAATTTTACAACTTCACACTTTGTCCCTGTTTACAAGTCATTAATAAATATATTGAATAGCAGTGGTCCCAGCACTGACCCTTGTGAGAAGCTACTTGTGACCCCTTTCCAGTCAGAATAGTGTCCCTTTATTTATTCCCTCTGTTTCCTGTTTGCCATCCAGTTTCTGATCCATCTGTGTATTTCCCCTTCCACTCCGTGATTCCACAGTTTCTTTAGAAGGTGCTCATGAAGTACCTTGTCGAAGGCTTTCTGGAAGTCCAGGTATACTATGTCTATGGGGTCACCTTTGTCCAAATGTTCGCTTATCCCCTCGAAGAAGTGCAGCAGGTTTGTTTGGCAAGATTTTCCAGTACAGAAACCATGCTGGCTTGTTCTCATCAGCTTATTTTTTTCTATGTGCTCACTGATACTCTCCTTGATTAATGATTCGGCCATCTTTCCCGGAACTGAGGTTAAGCTGACCGGTCTATAATTCCCCGGGTCGCCTCTGGATCCCTTCTTGAAGATAGGTGTAGCATTCGCTATACTCCAGTCTTCTGATATTACCCCTGTTTTCAGGGATAGGTTGCAAATCTGCTGCAATAACTCCGCTATTTCTTCTCTAAGTTCTTTTAGTATTCTTGGGTGAATTCTGTCCGGGCCCGGAGATTTGTCAGTTTTCAACCTATCTATCTGTTTGAGTACATCTTCGAGGCTTACCTCCATGCACGATAATTTTTCCTCTTGATCCCCCTTGAAGAAAATTTCTGGTTCCGGAACCTTGGATGTGTCCTCTTTCATGAAGACCGACGAGAAGAATGTGTTTAATCTGTCTGCCACTTCCTTTTCCTCCTTTACCACTCCTTTCCTATCTCCCTCATCTAGGGGTCCCACCTCCTCCCTCGCCGGCTGTTTCCCTTTCACATATCGAAAGAAAGTTTTAAAGTTCCATGCCTCCTTTGCAAGTCTCTCTTCATACTCTTTCTTTGCTGTTCTGACCACTCGGTGACATTCTTTTTGGTGCTTTTTCCAATTTTCCTCAGTTTTATCCCCAATATCATACCAGTTTTATCCCCAATACCATACACTGTCCTATTACACCCTCTGGAAGCGCATTCCAGATGTCCACCACCCTTTGGGTGAAGAAGAACTTCCTAGCATTGGTTCTGAATCTGTCCCCTCTTAATTTTTCCAAATGACCTCTCGTTCTTGTATTTATCGAAAGTTTGAAGAATCTGTCCCTCTCTACTTTCTCTATACCCTTCATGATCTTATAAGTCTCTATCATATCCCCTCTAAGTCTCCTCTTTTCTAGAGAAAAGAGCCCCAGTTTCTCTAATCTTTTAGCATATGAAAGGTTTTCCATATCTTTTATCAAACGTGTCACTCTTTTCTGAACCCTCTCGAGTATCGCCATATCTTCACAAATACTTCAAATGGTGCAGATAAGACAATGTCAATTCATACAACACACATTAATGAATTGTGGTACAGACCCAACATGGTCTATGCTTTGGCTATTGTGACTGGGCGTGGCCACACTGGCCGGAGCTAGTCCTTGCTCGGATCAAACAGACCTTGGCCGAGCAGTTAGACGAGGCTTAGAGAGTGGAGTAGAGAATGCAGTAAAACACAGACAGGTTTTAAAGTGGAAAAAAAATGTACTTTATTTCATAAAGTCAGTTCAGCACTCTGTATGACTTCATATTATTTCCATTGATAATGCAAAACAAAGAGAAAACATAACATACTCAGTTCAAACTTTACCTTTTCTTCCACTGCTTCCGGTTTATTCAAAAAATACAAAACCCGGTAGGTCAAACAAACAACAAAAAACAAAACACAAACTGTTTGTAGCACAAGTTCTTCACCCAGTACTTAATTGCCAGTGCTTGGGGGAAAACCAGGAATATTACTTATCCAAGCTTCGGGATTTCACCTCCTATAAAGGAACCAAGTCTTCAGGTTCCCCACCCATAGAAATTCACCAAATAAACTGGCTGCCTCAAATGTTCTCAAACAAGGCAAAAAGAGAAAACACAGTTAAAAATGTCTAGGTCTTAGCATGCTACTTTAGCAGAAGGTGAATTAAACAAATTATACCAAACAATACCTTGTTGGCCTCTGGGTTCTGGCAAGGTCTTGAACAGTCCTGCTGCCTTGCTCTCAAAACCCTTCTTCCTGCAATTCACCATTGATAAATCAAGGTGCAGGGTACACTGGCTTTAAACCACAATCTTTTCTTTATCAGCAAGCACCTTTACTGCATGGAAGCTCCTAACTCAGCTCCATGCCTTCTACATCAACTCTACCCCCACATTCTACAGAATCCATTTCCAAGCATTGGCTTCCTCCAGAACACCTTGATCCATTTCAATATCCTCACCATCAGTAAGTTATTCAATTATAGAGGTTTTTACCTGGGCAATTTGAGAGTGGGCAGCTTGCTGCTTTCCAGCCCTGTGCTGAAGTAAACTCCTTTCCCAATCAGTCAGTCCTCCTCTGGGAGATGGTGTGGGCTTTTTCTGCTTCCTAGCAGCCACTCCCTTTTCTCTCACATTGTGCTGATTAGAATTCAACCCAGCTGAGTTACTCTGTCTCATAATAGCTACCTTTTGGGTAGTACTCAGCTGATTATAGCTCTTCACATCTGGGCTGGTTATCTTGGCAATTCCAGCCCTGGTTTGTATTCTTTCCTCCCTGGGGCATGCTGGGACTGGTAGTTCCTGATATTTTTCTGATGTCTGTTTCCTGGAAAATCTGAACAGGTTCTAGATAATTTAACAGTTTTAGATCTGGTATTTAAAGGCTGTTCTTGATGCTGCAGTGTTCTGGGCCTATCTTTAGGGACAGGCATTCCACTCCTTAAAGTCTGGCCTATATCTCTATCCCTATTTTCAGGGTGCTGCAGAGTTTCCTTTAAAAGAACAGGGGTGACACTTTAACATTATGAATGCCTTCTTCAGGGGTCCTAAGAAAACACGTGTATATATAAAAGTAAAAAGAATGGAATGTGATTGAAAATGAGAAATAGAGGTGAAAAATCTATGTGAATTTAATTTAAAAGATTTACAAACCGCTTATAATCAAAGCAATGTACAAAGTAACATGCATAATATAATGACAAACCATAAGTACATCAAACAAAATAACATCTACTTAGCAGGACAGTGAAACTAAAACTCTTACTTATCTCTCAACATTCCTTCATTAACTCATTGAGGCAATATGATGCTATATAACAACATATACGGCCTCTTTTACAAAGCCGTGCTTGCGGCTGCCACGCAGCAACAGCCCCGATGCCATTTAAATCTCTATGGGCTTCGGGGCCATTAGTGCAGCGCAACCGCTAGCGCAGCTTCGTAAAAGAGGCCGATAGTCAATCCATGTTACATAAATGCATCAATGAACAATTGAGTTTTCAGTTGTTTCCTAAAACATACCCAATCTTTACACAGTCTCATAACTCCAGGAAGGGAGTTCCAGAGCTGAACACCTACTACTGAAAACATCATAATTCTCTTATGGTGAATCATAAGTTCCTTGTCATTGACAAGCCTCATACACCTCTCAAATCATAAACTATCCCCCTGTTTTACTAAGGTGTGCTAACTGATTAGCGCTCGCTAAACGCTAACTTGTCCATAGACTAATATGCACACATTAGCGTTTAGCATGTGCTAAATCAATTAGCGCGCTAATCGGTTAGCACACCTTAGTAAAATAGGGCCTATGATTAGGATAGTTAACATTCCAAAGATTTTGAAACCATGCCTGAACAGTAGAGTACATCATCAGTTGCGTATATGAAAGCACCTTGTGGTATATTCTCTGAGGGAATGATGAACATGAAACCTGATTTAAAAATTCTGTGTTGTGAGATAGATGATCCCATAATATAAGAAAAAAAATATTTATATCAGAGATTTTGGAAAATGATAAAAGATTTTTTGAAAGAATGGCAAAATGTAGATGTGAAATTGTAAAGTGCAAAAATGAAGTAAGTAGTTAGCTAAGAAAAATGAATGCAGATGAAGGGTTATGTGTGAGGGCATATGGATATAATTGTGCCATATATCAGATACCACAAGGCTTGATTAATACATGCAGTAAGATGTGAAGTGCCACAATAGAAATAAGAAAGGGGTGAAAAAAAATGAATGAAACTAGGGAATATAATATGAACATATACCAAATGTTGAATACCACAATACTTAATTATGCTCTAAAAATACAATGTTGTGTGAATACAGGAAAAGAGATAAAGCAGTATGAAATTAAATAATATATAAAAACAAAGTCTAAAACAAAAAAACTTTGTGAAAGCATATGGGAGTTAAACCTAGCTGGAAATACCCCCCCTTTTTTACAAAACCGCAATAGTGATTTTTAGTTCAGGCCAGTGTGCTGAATGCTCCGTACCACTCCTGACTCTCATAGGAACTCTGCAGCTGCATAGTGAGATTTAGTCAGCAAACACTGATGCCGCCTTTTACGAAACTGCGATATTGAGTTCCTATGAGTGTCAGGAGCAGCGTGGGCCATTCAAGCGGCTCCCTGCGCTAGAAACTGCTATTGAAGTTTCTTAAAAGAGGGGATGTGTTGTAGCCATTTTCTCATGCTGCTACATGGGCCTCTTATCTTGTAAATCACTGTTCTTCAACCGCCAGTCCGCGGACCAGTATCAGTCCGCAGAAAATTTCTGCCAGTCTGCACAGGGCCGGCGAGATCAATGCGGTTAAATTTACTACCCCGGTGGTGTTGGTGGAAATCTGCTGTTCCACCCAGCCTTGGGTGATCAAGACAGGCTGCCAACGTCGGGGCAGTCCCTCTGTGAGTCTCGCCTATGCAGAAACAGGAAGTTGAAACAAAATAGGCGGGGCTCATAGAGGGAAGGTCCCGACATCGGCAGCCTGTCTTGATCACTGCCCCTGCCAAGTCGCTGAAGAGGGCCACGGGAAAGGTGCAGGTGGAAGCTGCAGATACAAGGAAGATGGTCAACGTATGCGGGGCCAGTGTGTGGATTGGGGCCATCGGCAGTGTCTGGGCTGAGAGTGCAGTGGGTTGAGCCCATGTGACTGTGGGGTCGTGCCATGTTCGCTGGCTGCCACCGGGTTGTTGACAGCATCCACGGGTGAGCGAGTGGTGCGGCGCTGGCCCTGAGTTTTCCTGTATGCGGGCCACTCACTCTTGAAGACTCGAGCGCAGGCCAGTGGTTAGGGGCTTCGGGCTCATCTTGGGTGGCAGGGCCTGCGGTGCAACGCTGTTTGTGCCTGCTTGGTGGGGGGGGGGGCGCGCAAATGTGTAGGGCGCGCAGGAGCAAGATCATGGGGAGCCTTCAACAGTGGCTGTCTCCCCTCCCAGCAGCTCTCATTCTTGCTAGGGCAGTGATTCACTTCGGCAACTTCCCCTTTCCTCAGAGGCAGCAACGGACCCAAGGCAGCCTAAGGAAATCACTGCTGCAGGCAAGTACTGAGAACTGCTGGAAGGAGAGGAAGCCACTGTTGGAAGCTAGGAAGCTGATGGATAAAGGGAGAGCTGCTACTGGACTTGGAGGGAGATAAAAGGAGAGATGCTACTGGGATGGAAGGAGGGAAAGGGGTGGGAAGAGAGTTAATGTTGGATAGGGGGAGGAGGGAAGGGAGAAGTAAAAAAGGAAGGAAACAGCTGGCAGAGAGATTACAGGAGGGGAAGGGGGTCAGGGTGGAATGGAGAGATCAGATGAGGGAAAGGGAAGAGACAGAGGAATGAAAAAGTAGAGAGAGATTGATGCTGGAAAGGGGGTCAGCAGAGAAATGAGAGAGAGATTAAGATGCTAGATCTGGTGTAGGAGAGATAAAAATGAAGAAAGCTGGAATGAATGATGTAAAAAGGGGAGAGGGGCATAGAAAGAAGTTAGATACATATGGAAGGGGGAGAGAGCAGACAGTGGATGGAATGGGCAGATGCTGGATTGAAGAGACAGGGCAGACACTGGAAGGAAAAGAAGATGAAAGCAGAAACCAGAGACATATTAATAAAGGAACTGCTAGTTGAACTAGACATCTCACTTGCCTTTTCTCTCTATTGGTTTAAAAGGGACAGTACTAAGGTGGTTTTCTTTTTCTTATTAATAGAACATTTAAAGTCATTCATGGGAACTCAGGATCACAGGAAAAAGTATAAGATTGTGGAGTACCTCAAGGGTCAGCCCTATCACCTGTTCTTTTTAATCTGTTTATAAGTCAACTGGCTACTAGGATTCAAGAGGTAGGGATAAGTACCTATATTTATGTCAATGATATTTGTTAGTTTATATAGAAACATAGAAACATAGAAAATGACGGCAGAAAAGGGCCATAGCCCACCAAGTCTGCCCACCTAACAAACCCACCCACCTAGGCTTATTTTCCTAGAGATCCCCCTCCTAACGACCCTACTCCTTAACTCGACCTTCTTAGGGATCCCACATGGGCAGACAACCAAGAGTCTGATGAGGATGGAGATACTGCTGCGGTCATCAAGACTAATGAAACACCTGCAGAGATTGTTTCCTTCTCGGACACACTGAAGTCCTTACACACGCTGCATTGTTATCTGAAAATAAATGGATGTCACGACCAGTGTTCCCTCTAAGCGGGCGGGTGTTGTGAGCAAACTTTTTTCACCGTGAGCCAAAAATATCGGGCGCCAGCAAGTTATGAGCCAACTCGCCCGATTCTCCTCTCGCCGCCCTGCCATCTGCCGTACGCCTCTTCCGATCGTGCGCTGTGACGAGAAACGTGTGCGCTGCGATGTAATATTTTGTGCGCCAGCGCACGCCAGCGCAGCTTAGCGGGAACACTGGTTCAAATGGTTTTATTTATTTCCCCAAATTTATTTTTGTTATACGCATTGAAAATATTTGATATTGCGTTTAAATCAAAATCTCAATAAACTTGAAACGAGTGCCCGTGAGATTGTGGGAGGGTTAAATACTCAAAACTTAGAAGTTTTTGCTACGCCAGCTTTCTGGTATCTTTACATACAGTGGCGTACCTAGCATATGTAACATCCGGGGCCCATCATTTTTTGGCACCCCCCCCCCCATCTGTAAGAAAAACATGATTTTTAGTAACAAACCACACGTCACACATGAGTACCTAGGAAAAGGCAGCATCTTACATATTGCAGTGAGCAGTACATCAATACACCCATTGTAAAACTAAACAAGCCAGACCAGCACAGATCAATCCTACACCGTCAATCCTAACAGAAAACCATGTCTTTCGAACACACAGAACACAGAAAACACCTTCGCCTAGTAAGGAATATGTAATCACAAACTAACCCCTCCCTCTTTTACAAAACTGTAGTGTGGATTTTAGCTACGGAGATAACAGCTCTGATGCTCATAAAATTCTGAGCATCAGAGCTGCTACCACCAAGGCTGGTGCTAAAAACGCTTCACAGTTTTGTAAAAGGGGGGATAAAATAAAAATACATAGACAAAGGTTAAATTGAACCAGCAAGAAGCTGGACTCTGCATACAATGCTTCACAGAAACAGTGACACATGTCTCCTAAAGCAATAAATAAATAGAAATTTTTTTCTACCTTTGTCTTCTGTGGTTTCTCCTTTCCTCATCTTCTTGTAACTCTCTTCCTTCCATTCACTGTCTGCCGTCTCTCTTCCCCTATATGGCATCTTCTCTCCTTCTATGCCCCTTCCAGAAACTGTATGCCTCCCCCTTCCATCTCTCCTTTCACCCCATTGGTCTGGCATCTCTCTCCTCGCCTTCCCTCTCCCACACCTCTCCTCATAGTCTGGTATCTCCCCTTCCCTGATTCTCTGGCATCTCTCTCCTTTCCTTTTCTTCCATCTTTCGCTCCCCCTCCATGCTCTCACATCTCCCCCTTCCTTTTCCCTTAGACTGGCATACCTTCCTCCTACGCTCCAAGCCCTGGCATCTCCTTTAATTCCCTCCCTCATCTTCCTTCTCCCTCCAGCTGGGTACCGCAACACTCTTCCCTGCAGCTCTGCACTTCCCCACAATTGCCATGCTTCGGTTCCTCTTCTTCCTTCCTTCCTCCCCCCCCCCCGCGGGACCCTGCGGCACCATCAACTCTTACTCCCTCTAATGTCGGCCCTGCAGCTCCAGACTTCCTCGCACCTTCTCCCCTCCCCCTTTGGATCGCTATTATTTTAAATGTTATAGCCGCGGAGCTGTATCCATCAATGGAGATGTCTAACCTCGGCCTGCCCCGGAACTCTTACTGCAACAGTGACTTCCTGTTCCTGCCTAGACGGGCGGCTGCTGCAGTAAGAGTTCCGGGGCAGGCCGAGGTTAGACATCTCCACTGATGGATACAGCTCCGCGGCTATAACATTTAAAATAATAGCGATCCAAAGGGGGAGGGGAGAAGGTGCGAGGAAGTCTGGAGCTGCAGGGCCGACATTAGAGGGAGTAAGAGTTGATGGTGCCGCAGGGTCCCGCGGGGGGGGGGGAGGAAGGAAGGAAGAAGAGGAACCGAAGCATGGCAATTGTGGGGAAGTGCAATCCCCCCAGTGCGTCCCCTTACCTTACCGACGCGTGTGTGCGCTGTGAAGAGAAACTTTGCGCTGCGATGTAATATTTTGTGCGTGAGCGCAGGCCAACGCAGCTTAGCGGGAACACTGGTCACGACTATGGTCAGTTTTACAGCATCAGTAGTCAGATACACAGCCTGAATTGTTCAATCTGCGTGCAGAAAACAATGACTGATTATTTCAGTAGATGGAACAGTGTTGTTTCTAGAACTGAACCGTGTTAGATTGTATTCGGTGTGTTTTTTGCTGAATAAAAATTTTATTGCATTTGACTACAGCGTACTGTGATTTTTCATGACTCCGTTTACGCGCACACGGCAGTCCAGTCCAGAGGCCTTGCATTTAAGCGGAGTTGACTGTATTTGGGGATAATAATTGATAGTCGTTTGAATTTGAGAAACAGGTTTCTTTAGTGATGGCAAAGGGATTTGGAGCTTTGAGGCAATTTAGATCTATTAGAAATTTTTTTTAGATGAAGACTCCTTATATACCCTTATACATTTTTTGTGCTGTCAAAATTGGATTATGGTAACCTAGTTTAAGCAGGGTCAGTGTCAGCACAATTAAAGAGGTTGCAGAACAAAGCTATTCATTTATTAGGTAAAGCTAGGATGAGGGATCATGTAATACCATTATATCTAAGATTTCATTGGTTACCTATGGAATTTAGAATTAAATTTAAGATTCTGATGTTAGCGCATAAAGCTTTATTTGAGTTACAACCTCCATATCTTTCACCGCTGATGTTCTATGCTCCACGGCGATTACTAAGATTTCTAGATCAGTGTTCTTCGCGGGTCGCGGCGAGAGCTAGCTCCACCCACCCCCACCGCGTCACAGGTCACATCGGCCCAGGCTCCCCTTTAAGAGAAAGGGAGCCAGGGCACGAGGCGGACCGCGGCGGCGTTTCCTTTTGCTTGTATTTTTTTTTTCTCTCTCTTAGTTTCAGCGGAGAGGCAGAGGGGAGGAAGCCGGAAAAGTAGAGGGGAGGAGGACTAAGCAGCAGGCAGGCAGACCGGGGTCGCGGCGAGAGCTAGCTCTGCCCACCCCCACTGCGTCACAGGTTGCATCGG
Organism: Geotrypetes seraphini; assembly: GCF_902459505.1. NCBI lineage: Eukaryota > Metazoa > Chordata > Amphibia > Gymnophiona > Dermophiidae > Geotrypetes > Geotrypetes seraphini. The sequence continues at coordinate 90,539,978 of NC_047092.1, forward strand.
CCCAGGCTCCCCTTTAAGAGAAAGGGAGCCGGGGCACGAGGCGGACCGTGGCGGCGTTTCCTTTTGCTTGTATTTTTTTTTTCTCTCTTAGTTCCAGCGGAGAGGCAAGGGGAGGAAGCCGGAAAAGTAGAGGGGAGGAGGACTAAGCAGCACGCAGGCAGACCGGGGTCGTGGCGAGAGCTAGCTCCGCCCACCCCCACCGCGTCAAAGGTCGCATCGGCCCGGGCTCCCTTTTAAGAGAAAGGGAGCCAACGGCGCCCAGCCGTTCGGCGTGCGGCAAAGGCAAGCGGCAAAGGTGCTCGTCTTAGCGAGAGCGCCTTTGCGAAGGAGCCTTGAGAAGGAGCCCAGGCAGCCCAGCAGCAAACCTAATTTCTAAAAAACCTAACTTTAACTTAAAAAAAAACCAAAAAAAACCCAAGGTACTTTTCTTCTCTTCTCATTCTTCTCTCTCTACTCTTTTAGCTTCTCATTCTTCTCTCTCTCTCTACTCTTTCAGCTAGCTGCACGCCGAGAACCACTCTCAACCACTGAGGGACCATAGGAGCAAGGAGAAAGAAATGGAGGCTACAGGAACCCAGTGGAGCTACCCAGTATACTGCATTGAATGTCATATGTATGACTACCTCCCCTCTGGGAGGCGGGCATACATATGCAGTCGATGTCAGGAACTGGATAGCCTGAAGAAGGAGGTCGGGAGACTGCAGGTTCGAGTACAGGAACTGGAGGGACTGTGCACCATAGAGGAGCATTGCTGGGAAACTGAAGACACCACCAGAGAGGACCACATCACGGAACAAGTTAGAGAGCTCGAGAAGTTCATCGAGGAGGCTTGCAGGATGGTGGAGGCACAGGACCACCAGCTCATCAGGAGAGAATTAACAGTCGGACAACAAAATCCACCAGACACCATGGGAGTAGGACCTTGCGGGAAATCTGGACAGGCAGATGAGGAGGAGACCCAACAGAACCCAGAGGAAGGACTAGCTGACTGCGCCACTGACACAGACCTGAGACCGGAGAGACAGTTGAGGAAGGGGAGATCTGCTATCGTAGTAGGAGACTCAATCCTGAGAGGAGTGGACAGTCACATAGCCGGAGGGAGAGAGGACCGACTAGTGACATGTCTCCCTGGGGCAAGAATGAAGGACGTCATCAACAGAATTGAGAGGATCCTGGAAGGGGCCGAGACAGAGGAGACAGCTGTAGTAATCCATGTTGGAACCAACGAAGTCAGCAGGAGGGACTACAACAGGACTGCACTAACTGATCAGTTCAGGATCCTGGGAAGGAAACTGAAACTGAGGGCAAGGAAGATGGCCTTCTCAGAGATCCTGCCAGTACCGAGAGCGGACACACGGAGGCAGAGCGAACTACAAGCAATAAACGTTTGGCTCAGGAGATGGTGCGAGGAGGAGGGTTTCCTTTTTGTTCGGAACTGGACAACTTTCTTGAGAAAGAATAAACTCTACAGGAGAGATGGACTGCACCTGAGCACGACTGGGACGAAGATGCTGGCACACAACGTCCAGAGCGTCATAGATTTGGCTTTAAACTGAGGAAGAGGGGAAAGCCGACAGTCAATCTAACACATCGGACAAAAGTATCAAATAAGGATACTGAGCAAGGACATTGTAAAAGAGGGATCGGGACTGAGTGGGAAATTTTGGAAAAAGGACCTAAGGAAGCAATATAAGGGCCCAGGGCCAAGGACATTGTAAAAAAAGGATCGGGGCTGAGTGGGAATTTTTGGGAAAAGGACCTAAGGACGCAATGCAGAGGACCAGGGCCAAGGATATTGAACAAGGGCACTGTAAAAGAGGGCTCAGGACTGAGTTGGAATTTTTTGAAAAAGGACCTAAGGATAAATCGCAGGAGTCTAGGGCACAAATGACATTGGTAAGCAGGACTTAAAGAGAACAACGGATTCCAGAGGGACAACCAAAAATGGGGAAACAGGCTGAGGACGAAACAGATACGCCACAGGAGGAGGATGACCGAGACAAGGCTTGGGGGACTAGCAACTCACGAGGGGGATGCCAGGAGTGCCAAACCACGAGGAAAACCAGCAAGAAAGGTGAACAACCGGGACTTATATTGCTTGTACACTAACGCTAGGAGCCTAGGGGCTAAAATGGGAGATCTGGAAGTATTAGCCTGCAAAAAGGGCCTAGACATAATTGGAGTCACAGAAACATGGTGGACTGATGACAATAAATGGGATGTGGCCTTACCAGGGTTCAAACTCTACAGGAGAGATAGGTCACACAAAAAGAGTGGAGGAATAGCGCTATATATAAAAGATTCCATACCTTCAACCAGGATGGAAACAACAGTAAGGGCGGATGACTTGGAATCACTATGGGTTAAGCTACCAGGAGGAACAGGAACAGACATAAAATTGGGTCTGTACTATCACCCACCTGGACAACTGGAAGAAATCGACCAGGACCTGGAGGCCGAACTGAGGCAGTTATGCAAAAGTGGAAGTGTGGTGGTGATGGGGGACTTCAACTACCCGGGAATAGACTGGAGCATCGGGAACTCAAACTGTATGAGGGAGACCAAATTCATGGAGGTCACGAGGGACTGTTTAATGGAACACGGAACCAACACGGGGAGATGTCACTCTTGACCTAATCTTCAACGGACTAGGGGGACCCGCTAAGGAGGTGGCAATACTAGCCCCACTAGGAAACAGCGATCACAACACGATCCAGTACAGGCTAGAAATTGGACCATCAAAGGTGAAAAGAACCACAACGACAGCACTTAACTTCAAAAAAGGGAATTATGATGCCATGAGGAAAATGGTGGGAAAGAAACTCAACGATACCGCAAGGAAGATAGAGTCCGTAGAAAAAGCCGGGACCCTACTCAAGGGCACGGTGCACGAAGCACAGAACCTGTGCGTCCCCAAGTTCAGGAAAGGTTGCAAGAAAAATAGAACAAAAAACCCAGTGTGGATAACGAATGCAGTGAAAAAGGCGATAAGCGATAAGAAGGCATCATTCAAAAAATGGAAAAAGGACCAGACAGAGGACAACCAAAAGGAGCATAAAAGACACCAAAAGGAGTGTCACCGAGTGGTTAGGAAAGCAAAAAGAGAATATGAAGAGCGACTGGCAGGGGAAGCAACAAACTTCAAATCATTCTTCAGGTACGTCAAGGGGAAGCAACCAGCTAGGGAGGAAGTGGGACCCTTGGATGATAGAGACAGAAAGGGAGTGGTAAAAGAGGAAAAGGAGATAGCGGACAGGTTAAATGAGTTCTTCATGTCAGTTTTCACGAGGGAGGACACAACCAACATTCCGGAACCCGAGGAGATCGTAAAAGGAGTTCAGGATCAAAATCTGGTCCAACTAGAGGTGAGCAAGGTGGATGTCCTCAGGCAGATAGACAGACTAAAGAGCGAAAATCGCCAGGTCCGGACGGCATTCACCCAAGGGTACTCAAGGAACTAAGGAACGAAATAGCTGAGCCACTTCGACAAATAAGTAACCTATCCTTAAAAACTGGAGAGATTCCGGAAGACTGGAAAATAGCAAATATCACGCCCATCTTCAAGAAAGGCTCAAGGGGAGACCCAGGAAACTACAGGCCAGTGAGCTTGACCTCGGTCCCGGGAAAGATGATGGAAGCGTTGATTAAAGACAGCATCTGGGAACACATTGAAAACAATGGGCAGCTAAAGTCGAGCCAGCATGGCTTCTGCAAGGGCAGGTCATGCCTCACGAACTTATTATACTTCTTTGAGGGGGTAAACAGCCAGGTGGATAGAGGGGAATCCATAGACATCATTTACCTTGACTTCCAAAAAGCCTTCGACAAGGTACCACACGAAAGACTGCTAAGGAAGCTATGGAACCACGGGGTGCAAGAGGTGGTCCACTGATGGATCAAAAACTGGCTGGCGGACAGGAAACAGAGGGTTGGAGTAAAGGGCCATTACTCAGATTGGCAATGGGTCACGAGCGGAGTTCCACAGGGGTCGGTGCTGGGACCGCTCCTGTTCAATATATTTATTAACGACCTGGAGGCGGGAACAAAATGTGAGGTTATTAAATTTGCGGATGACACTAAACTATACAGCAGGGTCAAAACCATGGAGGACTGCGAAGACCTCCAAAAAGATCTGACAACGCTGGAAGAGAGGGCCAAAAAGTGGCAAATGAACTTCAACATAGGGAAATGCAAGGTCATGCATATTGGGAAAAAGAACCCGATGTTCACTTACAAGATGGGGGGATCACCGCTAGGGGTGAGCAACCTTGAAAGAGACCTGGGAGTGATGGTAGACACAACATTGAAGGCGTTGGCGTAGTGCGCCACAGCCTCAAGGAAAGCGAACATAATGTTGGATATCATTAAGAAAGGTATCACGACCAGGACGAAGGAAGTCATCCTGCCACTGTATCGTGCAATGGTGCGCCCGCACCTGGAGTTCTGTGTCCAGTACTGGTCACCGTACCTCAAGAAAGACATGGCGGTACTTGAGAGAGTACAGAGAAGAGCAACTAAGCTAATAAAGGGTATAGGGGACCTCTTATATACTGACAGACTGAAAAAGCTGGGGCTTTTCTCCCTGGAAAAGCGACGACTCAGGGGAGACATGATAGAAACCTTCAAGATCATGAAGGGCATAGAAAAAGTGGACAGGGACAGATTTTTCAAACTAAGGGGAACCACAAGTACAAGGGGGCACTCAGAGAAATTGAAAGGGGAAAGGTTTAGAACAAACGCCAGGAAGTTCTTTTTCACCCAGAGGGTGGTGGATACATGGAACGCGCTACCGGAGGATGTGATAAGCAGAAGCACGCTACAGGGCTTCAAAGAAGGTCTGGACAGGAACCTGGAGGACAAAGGGATTGAGGAGTACAGATAGGAGTAGAGGTAAGGTTATAGGGACAGGATTAGAGGTAAATTATAAAATTAGTCAGAGACCACTGTTCAGGCAGTGGGCCTGATGGGCCGCCGCGGGAGCGGACCGCTGGGTGAGATGGACCTCTGGTCTGCCTCAGCGGAGGCAACTTCTTATGTTCTTATGTTCTTCAACCGCCGGTCCGTGGACAGGTGCTGGTCCGCAGAAAATTCTTGCTGGTCTCCGCAGGGCCAGCGAAATTGATGAGCTGCAATTTCCTGCTGGTCCGCACAGGACCGGCGAGATCATGGAGAGCTTCCGACAGTGGCTTTCTCATCTCCCCGCAGCTCTCAGTACTTGCCAGTGCAGCGATTCACTAAGGCAGCCTTTGGGTTTTTGCTGAGTCGCGGCTGCCTCTGATGATGCAACTTCCTCTTTCCTCAGAGGTGGCGTGACCCATCAAAGGACCCAAGGCTGCCTTAGTGAATTGCTGCAAGTATGGAGAGCTGCTGGGAGGGGAGAAAGCTACTGTTGGAGGCTGGGAAGCTGCTGGAGAAGGGAAAAAAGTGACAGCTGCTACTGGGCCTGGAGGGAGGGAGAAGGAGAATTGCTGCTGGGAGGGGATGAAGGAAAGGAGTCTGGGAAGCTGCTGGACAAAGGAAAATAAAGGGACAGCTGCTACTGGATCTGGAGGGAAGGAGAAGGAGAGATGCTGCTGGGAGGAGAGGAGGGAAAGGGAAAGGAAGAGAGTTACTGCTGGATAGGAGGAGGAAGGAAAGGAAAAGGAAAAAAGGAAGGAAACAGCTGGCAGGAAGATTAGAGGAGGGGAAGGGGAGAGACAGGAATGAAAAAGTAGAGAGACTGATGATGGAAAGGGGTCAGCAGAGAAATAAGCAGTGAGGGACAAAGATGCTAGATGTAGGAGAAATAAAAATGAAGAGAGCAGTGAAGCTGGAATGAATCATGTAAAAAGAGAGGGGGCGCAGGCTGGATGGAAAGGGGAGGGGCATATAAAGAAGACAGATGCCATTTGGAAGGGGGATAGGGAAGACAGTGGATGGAAGGGGCAGATGCTGGATCGAAGAGAGTGAAAAGAATATGAAAGCAGAAACCAGAGACAACAAAAGGTAGAAAAAAATAATTTTATTTCTATTTTGTGATTAGAATATAACAGATTTGAAATATATATCCTGCTAGAGCTGGTGTTAAACATAACTGGGGACTGCAAAGCCCAGGCAGTGCTTCTTTAGCTGTCATCTGGCTTAGGGTTCTCTCTGATCAAGGGGCAGTTGCTCTAGTTGAATTCCTCTAACACTATTCCTGTCATGTGTGACTGCGGTATTCTGTTAGCATGATATTTCTATGTAGCATTCTGTAATAATTTGGCTTATTCAGTTTTCTTGATAGTAGAGGGGATATATGTGAAGAGGAGGGGAGACAGGGATTTTGTTGATCCTTGCTCTGTATTATTCGTATTTATAAAATGACAATTGTACAGAATATTGTTTCTTTTTATACTTTAATAAAATACATTCAATATAAAATCATAACTGAGGCTTGTGCGGATGGGATCAGATGGTTTGCAGGGACCAAGCTCAAGGAGATGGGGTGAAAACGGGTTTTTTTAAATTTCAGTCCTAGTAGTTTGCTGGTCCACAAAATAATTATTTTATTTCTACCAGTCCATAGGTGTAAAAAGGTTGAAGAACACAGTTCTAGATGATAATAATAATTTTATTTGTTATATACCGCCAAAGCCGTAGTAGTTCGAGGCGGTTTACAATAAAGAAGGGCTGGACAATCAGCGAATGGTTACAATCAGCAGATACAGATACAATTAATATATGTGAGCATGGAACAGGTACAATATAAGGGGTCAAAAGTAAGGTGAGTGGGAAGGAAGGTAAGAAAAAGGAGGTCTTAAGGGGCAAGGGAAGGGTAAGGGGTCTTAGGCTACAAATCGGTTAAATAGATTAGTTTTTAGTAATTTTCTGAAGTTTAGGTAGGATGAGGAACGCAAGATAATACTTTCAACTTTTCCGAATGCCCTCTTGTTCTTTTATGTTCTGAAAGTTTGAAGAATCTGTCCCTCTCTACTCTCTCTATGCCCTTCATGATCTTGTAAGTCTCTATCATATCCCCTCTAAGTCTTCTCTTCTCCAGGGAAAAGAGACCCAGTTTCTCCAATCTCTCAGCGTATGAAAGGCTTTCCATCCCCTTAATCAGTCGTGTCGCTCTCCTCTGAACTCTCTCAAGTAACACTATATCCTTCTTAAGGTATGGTGACCAATACTGGACGCAGTACTCAAGATGCGGACGCACCATTGCCCGGTACAGCGGCAGGATAACTTCTTTCGTTCTTGTTGTAATACCTTTCTTGATTATCCCCAGCATTTTATTCGCTCTCTTGGCGGCCCACCCATAAGAGTGGCCTTAGGCAATTGGGCCAACCAGAATTGTCCCAGTTGCCTGAGGTCACTCCTATGGTCGAGGCCTTAGGCACATGGGATGGGTTGGCCTTAGGTACCTGGGCAGGCCTTAGGCCTATTGGCGGGCCTTAGGCACCTGGGCCAATCAGACCCTAGGCCCCTCCCCAGTACATCCCACGATGCACCGGGAAGGTGCAGGCATGCTATTCTGAGGATGGTGGGCCGGCCAACTAAAGGGTTAGTGTGTGTGGGAGCCGGGTTAGTGGGGGTTGTTCAAAGAGTTCATGGGGGGTAGGGTACCATCTTTAGCAGGAGGGCTTGGGCTCCCTCCTTCTGGTATTGTCGGGGGGGTGGGTGGGTTCAGTGGTTCACCTTCCAGTAGGAGGGCTTGGGATCCCTCATGCCGGTATTGTCGGGGGGGGGGGGGGGGGGGGTTATCAGGGGTGCCCCTGTGGTAGGAGGGCCTGGGCTCCCTCCTGCCCATATTCAGGTTTGTCGAGGGGGGCAGTCTTGCAGGAGAGATTGGTCATCTCTCCTGCTGGTTCGCGGCTATTCGGGGGTGATCGTGATTGTGGCAGGAGAGATTAGACATCTCTCCTGCCGCAATCGTTGCGTTGGGGTTGGGCAGGTTGACGGGGCTGTGAGCTGATCACAGCAGCCTCGATCAGCTCAGCGGCCCCTATTTGGAACTTATACCTGTTTTGACGTTCCGACTGGGCCATCTCCCTAAACTTTTAATAAAATTGCAATACAACTAAGTCTAGGTCCGCCCACCTCCCTCCCTTTCTCCTCCTATAAAAATGCCTCTTTTCGCTTTAGGCATTCAGAGGCAGAGTAAAGGCCTAAGCTGGTTTTAGATACATCTAAAACCAGCTTTGATTATCGGTACTTGGGCGATCTGTCGTTTTGATTGCTTTATTACCGATTTAGAACACTTTTGAACTTTTAAAAAAATTATTATTATTATGAGCCCCATAGGCTCCCTATCAGCTGAATTATGTGTTTGGATATTACCATTTGCACTAGAGTTCTCCATAGTTTATTGTAATCCACACCGTCAAAAGCTTTGCTGTAGTCGATGAAGCAAAGGTATAGGGGTTTTTGGTATTCTTTGCTCTTCTCCAATATTCATCTAACATTGGACAAGGACTCGAGCATGAGTTGATGATACCTAACAACCTCAGTCTCCCAATTTCTGCTTTCCTCATCTCGTCATTTTCTTCCTTCCATCCACTGTCTGCCAACCCCCTTCCATCTTTCCATTTTTCCTCCTACCCATCCTTCCATCTCTCCTTCCTTCTCATTTCCTCCACTCAGATCTGATATTCCGGTCTCCTTCCCCCTTTCCCCCCATGCTCTGGCATTTCTCTCTTCTCTAATTTCTGCTTTTGTCTAAATTACATTCTCTCTTACTATTCAGTCCTTAGTTTCCCTCTTTTCATTGTTTCTACCCACAGATTTCCACCCTTCCACTATCTCACTAACTCTCTTCTTCCCCCATCCAGCATATGCCCTTTTTCTTTATCTCCTCCTTCCATCCAGAATGTGTTCTCTTTCTCCTTTCCCATCAGTATCTGCTCTCCCCTCTCAACTGAAATTCATCTGCCATCTTCTCTCTCTCCCTTCTTCCAAGTTCCATCATCTGCCCTCTGCCCTCTTCTCTCTCTCCCTTCTCTCCACTTCCACATGAAACTGCTGCAATGCCTAGATGCCATTGGTATCCGGGATAAGGTGCTGAACTGGTTCCGTGGCTTCCTTATATCCCGCACCTATCAGGTTCGTTTTAATTATGAGCTTTCCGACACCTGGAGCAATCCATCCGGTGTGCCCCAAGGCTCTCCACTATCCCCATTGCTCTTCAACGTCTACATGTCCTCACTGGGCACGAAGCTAACCCAGCTGGGGATAAAACTATTTAGTTATGCAGATGATTTTACGATTATCATCCCATTCACCAATTCTGTCTCCGAAACTATTCCCAAAGCTTCAGAAGCTATAAACATGATGGAACAATGGATGACAAACTTTAGGCTCAAACTTAATTCAGATAAAACGACTTTTTTCATTGCTTCACCACATCCACTTGACATTAAATCACCCCTCTGTATCAATAACCTTAGTTACCCTATCCAGCCCTCCATAAAGATACTAGGTGTAACTCTGGATCAATGCCTAACCATGAAAGACCAAGTAGATTCCTTCACTCTCTGGAAACTCAGATCCCTTAAAGCTTATTTTGTTACATCGGTTTTTAGAATCCTAGTCCAATCCCTCGTACTAAGCCTGCTTGACTACTGTAACATCGCCTATTTGGCAATTTCCCCCAAAAATATGCGACGCCTACAACTGTTGCAGAATGCGGCAGTCAGACTAATCTTTGGACTAAAAAAATTTGACCACATGACACCCTACTACCGGCAGCTACATTGGCTGCCGATGAAGGCATGCGTAAAGTTCAAATTTGCCTGTTTCTGCTTTAAAGCATTACACGGACTTGCCCCCAAATACATTACTGACCTTTTCTCCTTCTCAACCAACAGACACAAGAGAAGTTCACATTCCAACTTCGTTTCCCCCCCAGTGAGAGGTTGCAAACTGAAAAAACACCATGAATTCCTTCTCTCACACCAAGCAGCATCATGGGGTAAAGACCTAGAACAATTACTTTCGCCCTCTACTTATGAGGTATTTCTACTTATTAGAAACGTCTAAAAACACACCTGTTACCAAAACATCTTGACAACTGATCCACTTATCTCTTTCCTCTCAATAGCGACCTACTGTCCTTTTGATCACTTTTCTCCTCAACAATGAATTTCCTGTCTAATTACTTCTCTTTCTTCTTCCCCTCTTGAAGTCAGTCAATTTGTACCTTTGCTTAATCTTTTGTAAACTGCATAGAACTTCATGGTATTGCGGTATATAAGCTGTTATTATTATTATTATTATTATCATCTGCCCACTTAACCTCTCCCCCTAGTTGACCCAAATCCCTTCCCCTCACCTTTGCGGATCTTGCAAAATATGCTTGGCCCAAAGCTTCCCCTCTGACAAGAAACCGCCAAGGTGGGAAAAGGAAGCTGCATCAGAGGGGAAGCTTTGGGTCAATACCGCTTGCAAGATAATACTCTGTTTCCCTGAAAATAAGGTAGTGTCATATTAATTTTGGGTCCAAAAAATGCACTAGGGCTTATTTTCGGGGATGCCTTATTTTTTCATGCACAATGATCATCTCTCCCTTCCTCTCCTCCATCTGCAGCATCTTTCCTCCCCTCTCACCCATCCCCATCTGCCTACCTTCTGCGGCATCTTTTTATCCCTCCCACCCTTGTTCCCATCCCCCATGTGAAGCAGAACCCTTCAGCAAAATCTTTCTATTCCTCCCCACCGGTTCGACCCCAAAGCCCCTCCCAAATGCCCCCTGCTTCATGGTCTTCTCCCACTGGTAATTCCTCTGCTGCATCACTGATGATGTCATCAGCAATGTGGCACAGGGAAGGCCCCGGCGGGAGAAGGCTGCAAAGCAGCCTGTTTATAGTGCTGCTGACACTGCTGTTAGGAGGGAGGTATGTCAGTCGTCTCATGGTGGGAGGGTCGGTGGGGTTTGGATAGATGGGAGAGATAGAAAGATGGGAGGGTCAGCGGGGGTTCGGCTGTGCGGCAGGGGGCAGCACTCCTGCTGGCGAATCCAGGGATGGAGTCAAGGAGTGTTGGGGACATTTGAGAGGGGATTTGGGGTCACATCTGTGGGCCCCCCTGACATTTTCGGGCCCTAGGCACATGCCTACTGGGCCTACCCTTTAATCCGACCCTATGTACGTCCAGGCATTTGATCATCCAGTATGTCTATCTTTATACCATATTCTTAACCAAAAATTTGTTCAAGTCTGAAATGTCCAGAACAAGACCATTTAGACGTTGGAGGGAACAGCATTGTGATGGACTGGCCACCCAGACATGGCAACAAAGCAGTGGGGCACCTTACAGGGCACTGCTATGAACTTCACAAAAAGGGTACCACATAAATATCTCACCAGAACTTCCTTATAGGTCATGGTGATCCCCCCCAAACACCCCTAAAACCCACTATAACCATCTATTTACAACCTCAATACCTTTTATGGTTGCAGGTGGCACCTATATGGAAGTACAGTACGGTTTTAGTGGCCTCACATTTTTCACCATAAATATGATGGTTAGAGTGGCTTATGGACCTGGGTCCTCCTCTCTATGGTTCACTAGCCCACTCTTCAGGCTACTTAAGCCACCTCTGTGCAGCTTTACTAGGCTTTCCTATGCCAGGTGCTGATGTTTCAGAGGCAAGTATGTACGGTTCTATTCTGATCTTTGTGGGGGTGCAACATGGTCAGTGAACAAGGGGTGTGTGTATGTTCTTACTTTGTCCCTAAAGTGGTTATCTAGTCACTTTGTATACCTTTTGAGCACTACTTGTCTTTACATTATCTATGTCACAACATATAAGTTCCATCTAGACAGTTTCATCAAACCTTCAATTATCCTTGCAGGACAACTAAGTCTAGGTTAGCCCACATTCCACCCTAACCACACCTTCAAAAGTTGCCCTTTCAGTTCTGGGCACACAGTGGGTTTCAGAGGCCTAAAAAGTCCCTGGATACATCTAAAAAGTCATTTTGATTATTAGTATTTATTTAATTTATTTAGATTTCTATCCCGTCCTCCCAGTAGCTCAGAACGGTCTACAAGCAAACATTCACATTGGAGTACATTTGGACAATACAAAGACTATACAGTAGATTAAATACATTTGGACAATACAAAGACTATACAGTAATTTAAATACAAGGACTATACAGTAATTTAAGTACAGGTTAAGAATGGACTGTACAGCAATTTAAGTTGAAGTTTTGAATGGGGAAGAGAGATTAGAGGAGAGGGGGTTTTAAGGGGGGTGAGGCGTAGACTGTGGTTGAATTTTAGTTGAAGAAGAGGGTCTTTACCGCTTTCGGGAAGGTCATCAATGAGTTCTGTAGTCTGATTTGTAGGGGGAGTTGGTTCCAGAGTTGGGGGATGAAGTGGCTGTAGGAGCGTTTGCGGGTGGTTTCTGACAGGAGGGACCTTCCTGGGGGGATGCATAGGCATTTCTCCATTTCTGAGTGGGGGGGGGGGGGGGTGTACAGGGTTAGCTTGGATTTTATGTAGGTAGGGGTGGTAGTGTAAATTCTTTTATGCACTATTACCAGAGCCTTGAATGCACAGCGTTGGTTAATTGGAAGCCCGTGTTCAGCGCGGAGGGCTGGGGAGATGGGATCATGGTAGTTGAGGCTGTGTAGGAGGCGGATTGCTGCATTTTGTACCCGCTGGAGGTGCTTGAGATCTTTTTGGGCTACTCCATTAAATAGGGAGTTGCAGTAATCCATCCTGGAGATGCATAGGCATAGAGGAGTTGGGCTAGGTGTGGAGATGTAGGGTTTCATCCTTCTCAGTTGGCAGAGGTAGTAGAAGGAAGTGGCGACTACATGAGATATGTGGGTGGACAGGGACAGGTGGCCGTCTAACGTTACTCCTAGGCTGAATACTTGGTCTGCTGCAGTTAGTAAGGTAGAGTCCTAAGATAGTGTTGGACGTGTGTATTTGGTACTTTTTTCCTGATCCATAAAAGTTCGGTCTTGGAGGCGTTCAGCTGTAGTTTGTTGTTTGTCATCCAGGTTTTCATGTCAGAGAGGCAGTGTTGGAGGTTGGTAATTTGGGATGATTGGTTTTCACCTTGTGGGAGGCGCAGCTGGATGTCTGGATGGCCTGTCTTTCAGATTATCTAAGTGCCAACTTGGGCAGGTTTTTAGACATATTTCTGTTTCAATTATGAGCCCCATATTGGATAATATTTTCTTTTGAGACACTGAATTCCTAACGTGACCATTTTTTTCCCCCTCAAAAGTGGAGATCTACTAATTTTCAGTCCTGCCCCCCAATCCCGCCCTAGCCCCACCCCAATCCTGCCCTAGCCCCACCTCTAATTTGTTCCATTCATTTTTCATGTACACACAATATCTTATTAATTCATAATGATAAACATAAAATTAAAAAAACCCACAAAGCACACTGTATGCAGAGAAAATGTTAATTATCATTTATATTTGTTTTATTTTTCAGAGGTCAAGGCAGATGACTTTAAAATACACAATGTCACCTCAGTAACAACTATAGAAAAATCAACAAATTTAGTGCAAAATATACACAGCAGATATAAATTCTCAAAACTGTCCCTCCCCTTCACTGCCTTCCAGCATTTTTCCCCTTGAACTGCTCCTTTGTCCCAGCAGCACTTCCCGCATCACTATGTCCAATATCCCCCACCTGCATCCCCTTTGTTCCCTCTCCACCATCATATAAACTAATCTCAGCCTTATCCCCCTCCCTGCCTCCAGCATTTGTCCCCAAAAGCACTCCCTGCATCACTATGTCCAATCCCCCACCTTGCATCCCCTCTCTTCTTACTTGTGGAACTGCTCCTCTTAGTCTTTCCAACTCTTTGAACTGCTTCTTGCTCAAGCACTCCTGGACGGCGGAAGATGGCCCAGCACTTCTGGGTGGCCCATGCAGCTTTGAAATGCTTGCATGTAGCTGACCCACAAGCCCAGGGCAGGATTAATTCATCGAGGGCACACAAATCCACTGGGCCCCCTGCCTCACCCCACCCCCCTTCCATTCACTGTTTGCCCTCTCTCTGCTTCTTCCATATGGCACCTACTCTCTTTCTATGCCTCTTCCAGAAACTGTCTGCCTCTCCCTAACCCTCCCCCCATTTGTGTGGCATCCATCTACTTCTCTCCACTCCCCCAGGGTGTGGCATCTGTCTTTTTCCCTTCCATCTCTCCCTCCCAGCAGATTTTAGCATCTCTCTCTTTCTCCTCCTTTCCTCCCTTCAGATCTGGCATCTGTCTCCTTCCTCCTTTCCTCCTCCCAGGTCTGGTATCTGTCTCCTCCCAGTCTGGTATCTGTCTCCTCCTATGCCCCCTACTCTGGTATCTCTCTCTCAGCTTCCTTCCTCATGTTCTTCCCTGGTCTTCCATCTCAATTTATTTTCTGCCTCTGTCTAAATTCTTTCTTACTATTCAGTCCTCAATTGTGTCTACCTATAGCTTGCCACCTCTTTCCCCTCACCCCTTCAAGTATCTAACTCTATCCTCTTCCCCCAATCCAGCATGTGCCCTCTTTCCATTCTCCTCACCACTTCCTTCCAGCATGGGTCCTTCCTCCTCACCCCTTGCTTGGGTTCAGTTCACCCTAACACTGCATGCACCGGCTTCCCTTCTCCGAAACAGGAAGTTATATCATGAAGGGGAGGGAAGAGAAGGGAAACGGACATGTGCAGTGTTAGAGCCCCGTGGCCTGGGTTCATTCGCTTGCTGGCGAGAGGGCAACGAGGGAGTAGAAGGGAAGGAAGCTGACCTCACCAGGTAGTTGGAGGCCCCCTGCCCTGTTTGCACCCCCTTACTACTATATTTGCACCCCCTTACTACTCCCTTATTTCTATAGTGCTATCAGATATACGCAGCACTGTACAGGGTCACAAAGAAGACAACCCTGCTTGAAAGAGCTTATAATTTAAACAGACAGACCAGATGCCATGGTACAGTTAAGGGGAATGGTTAATCTGCTGGCTAGGTTGTACATAATCTTTAAAAACAAGGAACTGAACAACTGAAAAAGGACCTCCTCACACCCACATACACAAAGTTAAAACACTTGTTCGGTTGCATTCAGCCAAAT
This sequence comes from Geotrypetes seraphini, assembly GCF_902459505.1. Taxonomy (NCBI): domain Eukaryota; kingdom Metazoa; phylum Chordata; class Amphibia; order Gymnophiona; family Dermophiidae; genus Geotrypetes; species Geotrypetes seraphini. The sequence continues at coordinate 90,555,017 of NC_047092.1, forward strand.
CTGACCAGCTTTCTACAAAACCATTCATGAAGGCAACAGGGAACAGTAAAAGAGAACCATTACTAATGCCCAGAAATTTAAAACATTTTAACTCAACTTTAGACAATAGCACTTTTGTCCCTCAAACTATTGCCTGATCAGTTACCAAACCTAATCATTAACCTTAAGAACAACCATCCAAATCATTTGTACAATTCATAAAGGAAAGTGGAGGGGGATCTAAATATCAGAACAATAGATTCTTTAGGAAATATTACTAGAGCAGGGGTGCCCAACCTGCGGCCCCGTGAAGTATTTTGTGCGGCCCCGGTCAAGGGCGATGCAGTGTTTTCCTCTGCTGCCCCCGGGTGTTTACTGTCTTGCCGGCTCCCTCCTCTGTCTTGCTTCGTATTTGCATGGCCCCAGAAACATTTTTTTTAGCCAATGGGGCCCAGGGAAGCCAAAAGATTGGACACCTCTGTACTAGAGACTTCTTTTTCACCAACTCTGTGACACTAGTAAATCAGGTTACCTTGCGTCTCTGGGATCCTGATGAAAACAAACTTGATATTGTAATCTGGCTTTCCTGTGCCGCAAACACATATGTTTTTAGTTCTCTAAATAAATGGGAGCCAAGGAGCCCAGACGTCTCCCTTCTGTTAACTGCAGTGATGTCTAAGAAGAAAACAACAAACAAACTGCAGATAATGTACAAGATGCAGGCGTTGTTTATTAATAAAAATGCAGTAACATATACAACCTTATAGCCAACCAAGGAACCCGACACGGTCCGTGTTTAGGATAACACGCCTTCCTCAGGGGTCCATGGTGGTTAAGGTATAAAGTAAACCGCATAAGAGATAACAAACAAATGCTAATATCGAACAAATATGGTCGAGCAAGTCCTGCGCAGTAGCAATAAGAAAAAAAAAGAAGCACATCCCCAATGCCTCTTGGAGTTGGAAGGAGAGAGAGAAAACAAGCCCGCCACTGTCACCCCCCCCCCCGAAAAAAACACCTTGATATTTCCCTAGTGAAGCCTCTTTTCACCCCCTCCATCCCTACACACACTAAGTGCCAACTCTGCACCGGAGTCCCCCCAACTGCGCCCGGACCGATTCACCACTGTCTAACCTCACGACCTGGGGCAGTCGGTAGCTGCTAATGAGCACATCCGGTGGAAGGAGGCCACACCCCAGCACACCTCCCTCAGCGCCGCCAGAAGAAGCTCCATATTCGGGCCAGAGACCACAACTCCTCAGCCGCCCCGAGACATGCTGCTACTGAGGGGCCAAAAGAGACTACGAGGAGAAAATAGTCAAGGAGGCAAAAAACTTCAAGCCGTTCTTTCGATATATTAAGGGGAAATGACCCGCGAAGGAAGCAGTGGGGGCGTTGGATGACCATGGAATAAAGGGAGTGTTAAAGGAGGACAAAGCCATCGCTGACTATCTGAACACATTTTTTGCACTTGTATTTACCGAAGAGGACATACACAACATACCGGAAGCAGACAGTCTATACACAGGAAATGAAGTGTTACACTAAATGTTATTAGTTTCGAGATCCCAGTGTCTTACATATATCTGAATATATATTTGGACTGTATCTTTTCATAAAACTTAATAAAAAATATTGAACTGAGGAAATGAAGATGGGAAACTGACAGGGTTGACGGTCAGTCTAGAAGAGGTATGCAGGCAGATTGATAGGCATAAAAATGATAAATCCCCAAAACTGGATGACATCCATCCGAGAGTAATCAAGGAACTGAAAGGGGCTATAGCTGAGCTGCTTCAACTAATAGCCAATCTGTTGATCAAATCGGGAAGGATTTTGGAAGACTAGAAAGTGACAAATGTTTTGCCGATCTTCAAGAAAGGTTCGAGGAGAGATCTGTGAAACTACAGATCGGTGAGTCTGACCTCGGTACCGGGAAAGATGGTAGAGGTGCTGATAAAGGACCGCATCATTGATCACCTTGATGGACACGATCTGAAGAGGACCAGCCAGCACAGCTTCAGCAAAGGAAGATCTTGCTTGACGAACTTGTTGCACTTCTTCGAGGGAGTAAACAGGGTGACCCGGTCGACATTTTATATCTGGATTTTCAGAAAGTGTTCGATAAGGTTCCGCATGAATGACTACTTCAAAAAATTGCGAGCCAAGGAATTGAGGGTGAAATACTCACATGGATTAAAAACTGGCTGGCGAATAGGAAACAGAGAGTGGGGGTAAATGGACAATACTCGGACTGGAAAAGCATCACAAGTGGAGTGTCACAGTGTTTGGTGCTTGGACCCGTTCTCTTCAACATATTTATAAATGACCTGGAAATTGGTACGATGAGTGAGGTGATTAAATTTGCAAACGATACGAAGTTATTTAGAGTAGGGAAGACGCAGGAGGATTGCGAAGACCTGCAACGTGACATAAACATGCTAGAGAAATGGGCCGCAACATGGCAAATGAGGTTTAACGTGGATAAGTGTAAGGTGATACATGTTGGTAACAAAAACCTTATACATGAATACAGGATGTCCGGTGCAGTACTTGTAGAGACCCCTCCAGGAAAGAGACTTGGGAGTACTAGTCGACAAGTCAATGAAGCCATCTGCGCAATGTGCAGTGTCGGCAAAAAGGGTGAACAGAATGCTGGGAATGATTAAGAGGGCATCACAAATAGATCAGAGAAAGTTATCATGCTGCTGTACTGGGCCATGGTAAGTCCTCACCTGGAATACTGTGTCCAGCACTGGTCACCGTACATGAAGAAGGACACAGTGTTACTTGAAAGGGTCCAGAGAAGAGCGACTAAAATGGTTGATCCAAGATGGCCACGAGTGGCTGAATCTCAGAAGCGCTCCTCAGACGCCCAGGAAAGATTAAATTTACCTCGTTTGTTTCTTCAGTTTGTCTGAAGAGTGTTCTTCATGCCGAAAAGGAGGGGGAGAAGTGCCGCAGGAGCCTCGCAGCGCCCTGAAAAATCCCCCAACGATTACCATCGAGCAGCTGTTGAACCGGCTTCAGAGGGAGTCAACGGCATCAGGGAATCGCCCGCTGGAACCGGTGACGCAGAGTGACGCCGCTAAAGGAATCCCTGGGCTGGAGGTCACGCTGAGCCCTGAAGCAAGAGACACTCCTCCCCAGCCACAGTGCAACAGCTCACCGCGGGAACCAGGCTTGTCCGAAGAGATAAGGTCTGCTACCCGGGACGCTCATTCATCTGTGAGGCTGGAGATAGATATCCCCAAAGACTTTTTGAGTCTTGAGAGAGATACGAAGGTGCTGGGAACACCGGAGAAGAGAGAGGAAAAACAAGACGAACAAACCACATCTTTGGGAAGTAAGAATGGGTCTTTTGTGGTTGAAAAACCCACTGAAATCACTATGGAGTCTCTTTGGGACTTAGTAATAAAATTGGGAAACACTTTGACTCCACAAATTAGAGAAATGGAAAAGAAGATATGTAAACAAGAACAAGAGGCAGGGAGAGTAGGCAGCAGCTGAAGAAGCAGGAGAGGAAGGAGAGAAGGATCCGAAAGAGGAAGCAGGGCTTAGCGGTAGAGAGGGGCGGGTAGCGGTGAGAGTAAGCTCCGCCCACCCACACCGTGTCACCAGCGGCGTCAGCGCTTGGACTCCCCCTTAACAGGAGGAGCCATGGCGCGAAGAGCACAGCAGCTGTGTGGAGGCAGGGAGAGTAGGCAGCAGCTGAAGAAGCAGGAGAGGAAGGAGAGAATGATCCGAAGGAGGAAGCAGGGCTTAGCAGTAGCGAGGGGCGGGTAGCGGTGAGAGTAAGCTCCGCCCACCCACACCGTGTCACCAGCGGCGTCAGCGCTTGGACTCCCCCTTAACAGGAGGAGCCGCGGCGCGAAGAGCACAGCAGCCGCGTGGAGGCAGGGAGAGTAGGCAGCAGCTGAAGAAGCAGGAGAGGAAGGAGAGAAGGATCCGAAGGTGGAAGCAGGATTTAGCGGTAGCGAGGGGCGGGTAGCGGCGAGAGTAAGCTCCGCCCACCTGCACCGCGTCACCAGCGGCGTCAGCGCACGGACTCCCCCTTAAAAGGGAGGAGCCAACGGCGCGCAGCCATTCGGCGCTTAGCGAAGGCGAGCAGCAAAGGCGCTCGCCTTAGCGAGAGCGCCTTTGCAAAGGGCCTTAAGAAGAACTGGACCACTACACCCAAGAGCACAAGGAGAGACAGCACGGTGAGGGGTAGCAGGCGCAAAGGAGGTAAGACACATACAGACAAGTAAAGCAAAGGGACAGAAGGCACTGAAGACAGAGAACAGGTAAGTTCAAGGGGACCGCACCCACACAAGAACATAAGAAAAGCGGCAGGCACAGAGGGCGCAGCAGTAAAGCAGTAAGAACAGAAGGTAGAAAAGGGCAGGCCCAAGAGGCAGGCCTAAGAGGTTACATACACAAAGAAAGCATGCACAAGCGAAGAGAGCACACACATAAACAGAGAGAACTCATATAAGCAGAACGGCAGTGTTAGAGGGTTAAGAAAAGGCACACTCAAGCAAAAAATTCTGACAGGCAGAGAGGGCTAGGAAGTGCAGGACAACGCGCATGCACAAGCGGAAAGAAGCATGAGATGAAGATCAGGAAGAGCCAGGATCAGGAGTGAGCACACAAGCAAGAAGAATAGGAACTTCTAGAAGGCGGACAAGTATGGAAGCTGCTGGAGCCCAGGGATTGAGCTTCCCAGTGTACTGCACGGACTGCCACATGTACGACTACCTCCCCTCGGGGAGACAGTCGTATGTGTGCGGACATTGTCAGGAACTGAAGAGCTTGAAGAGTGAAGTCAGACATCTAAAGCACAGGTTCCAGGAACTGGAGGGACTCTACATCTCAGAAGACCCATTCCTGACAGCCGACTACCCCACGAGAGAGAGGCACATCGAGGAACAGGTCAGGGAACTTGAGAAGTTCATCGAGGACGCCTACAGGAGAATAGAGGAACAAGAAACCGAGCAGCACACGAACAAGGATGCACTGAGCAGAGGACACGAACTATCCGACACCAAGGCTGAAGGATCCTATGGAGGGTACTCGCAGAAGGAAGAGGCAAGATCCTGCCAGCACTTAGAGGGAGAAGAAAGGAGAACCACCGAGGACACTGATCTGCGACCACAGCGGAGACTGAAGAAAGGGAAATCTGCAATCCTGGTGGGAGACTCGATCTTGAGACAGGTGGACAGTCACATAGAAGGAGGGAGAGAAGATCGGCTGGTGACCTGTCTCCCAGGAGCAAGAACCGGGGACATCATCGACAAAATTGATAGGATCCTGGTAGGAGCAGAGACGGAAGAGATGGCAGTGATAGTCCATGTCGGGACCAATGATGTCGCCAGGAGAGACTACAACAGGAAGGCATTCACCGAACAATTCAAGATCTTGGGTAGGAAGCTGAAGATGAGGACTCAGAGGATAGCGTCCTCGGAGATCCTACCAGTACCGAGGGCTGATGTGAAGAGGCTGATGGAACTACAATCAATAAATGCGTGGATGAGGAGATGGTGTGAAGAAGAGGGATTTCACTTTATGATGAACTGGATAACGTTCTGAGGCAAGAACAAGCTCTATAGGAGAGATGGACTACACCTGAGCATGGCGGGAACTAGACTACTAGCAAACAACGTCAAGAGGGGAATAGAGCAAGCTTTAAACTGAGAGGAAGGGGAAAGCCGACAGTCGACCAGGTGTTGATGATTCGGAAGACAGTATCCCGAAAGGATACTGAGTGGGGAAAGTGCTGGGAAGACACCAATAACGCCAAACAGGCAACGAAATGCTGACGGAGGAAGACAAATCAGGAAAGGGATAGGAGGAATCTACTACATGGGGAAGACAAAAAGGAGCAAGAAGAAGGGAATGAACGTAAAGAGGAAACATACCACGTACCACAGGGGGAAGACAAGGGAGATAACAAGCAAAAGTCTGCAGAACGAGAAGGGGACGGAAGGTATGATGAATCACAAGGGAAAATAACAAGAAAACAAAAATATCGGGACTTAAACTGTATGTACACTAATGCAAGAAGCCTGAAGAACAAAATGGGGGAACTAGAAATCATGGCCAAAGATGAGAATCTAGACATCATAGCAATCACAGAAACATGGTGGAACGAGGACAACAAATGGGACACAGTACTGCCAGGGTACTGCCAGGGTACAAGCTCTACTGAAGAGACAGGTCACATCAGAAAGGAGGAGGAATAGCACTTTACGTAAGGGATACCATTCAATCGACCGGAGTGGACGCAGCAACAACAAATGACCAGCTGGAATCAATATGGGTTAAAATACCAGGAAGAAAGGGAACCGAGATAAAGATGGGACTATACTACCGCCCACCTGGGCAAACAGAAGCGCTGGATGAAGAACTGAGAGCCGAGTTGAGGCGAGAAAGTAAAAACACTAGCACCATAGTTATGGGAGATTTCAACTATCCAGGGATAGACTGGAGCCATGGAGTTTCAAAATGTTCAAAGGAATCGGAGTTCCTAGAGGCTGTAAGGGACTGCTACTTGGAACAGCTTGTCAAGGAACCAACGAGAGGGACAGCTATTCTGGATTTAATCCTTAATGGGCTGAGAGGACCTGCCCAAGAAGTGGAAGTAGTGGGACCATTAGGGAACAGTGATCACAACACGATCCAATTCAAAGTGGAAATAAGTATGCCAAAGGGGAAAAGAACCATTGCAACAACGTTCAACTTCAGGAAAGGGAACTATGATGCCATGAGACAAGTGGTAAAAACAAAACTCAAGAACAACTCCAGAAAGGCACAGATGGTGGACCAAGCCTGGACCTTATTCAAGGACACGGTGAGCGAAGCGCAAAACCGGTATATACCCAGATTTAGAAAAGGGTGCAGAAAGAATTGAGCAAAAGACCCAGCATGGCTAACCAATAAAGTTAAGAAGGTGATAGGAGATAAGAAAATATCCTTCAGGATGTGGAAAAAGGTTAAAACCGAGGAAAATTGGAAAGAGCACAGGAAACATCAAAAAGAATGTCACCGTGTGGTCAGAATAGCAAAGAGAGAGTATGAAGAGAGACTTGCAAAGAAGGCACGGAATTTTAAACCATTCTTTCGATATGTGAAAGGGAAACAACCGGCTTGGGAGGAGGTGGGACCCCTGGATGAGGGTGACAGGAAGGGATGGTAAAGGAGGAAAAGGAGGTGGCGGACAGATTAAACACGTTCTTCTCATCAGTCTTCATGAAAGAGGACACATCCAATGTGCCGGAACCGGAAAAATTCTTCAAGGGGGACCAAGAGGAAAAATTATCGTGCTTGGAGGTAAGCCTCGAAGACGTACTCAAAAAGATAGATAGGCTAAAAACTGACAAATCTCCTGGCCCAGACGGAATCTATCCAAGAATACTAAAAGAGCTTAGAGTTGAAATAGCGGAGTTACTGCAGCAGATTTGCAATCTATCCTTGAGAACAGGGGTAATCCCGGAAGACTGGAGGATAGCGAATGTTACACCTATCTTCAAGAAGGGATCCAGAGGCGACCCGGGGAATTATAGACTGGTCAGCTTGACCTCGATTCCGGGGAAGATGGCCAAATCATTGATCAAGGACTGTATCAATGAGCATATAGAGAAAAATAAACTAATGAGAACAAGCCAGCATGGTTTCTGTACTGGAAGATCTTGCCAAACGAACCTACTGCACTTCTTCGAGGGGATAAGCAAACATTTGGACAAAGGTGACCCCATAGACATAGTATACCTGGACTTCCAGAAAGCCTTCGACAAGGTACCTCACGAGCGTCTGCTAAGGAAACTGTGAAACCACGAGGTGGAAGGGGACATACATAGATGGATCAAAAACTGGCTGGCGGACAGGAAACAGAGGGTAGGAGTAAAGGGACACTATTCTGACTGGAAAGGGGTCACGAGTGGAGTCCCACAAGGGTCAGTGCTGGGACCACTGCTATTCAATATATTTATTAATGACTTGGAAACAGGGACAAAGTGTGAAGTTATAAAATTTGCGGATGACACAAAACTCTCCAGTAGGGTTAGATCTGTAGAGGAATATAAAGAACTTCAAAGGGACCTGAACAAACTGAGTGAGTGGGCAAATAAATGGCAGATGAGCTTTAATGTAGAGAAATGCAAAGTCATGCACATAGGGAAAGGAAACCCGATGTACAACTACACGATGGGGGGGGAGGATATTGGGGGAAGGCAACCTAGAAAAGGACTTGGGGATTTTGGTGGATATAACAATGAAACCGGCGGCACAATGTACAGCGGCCTCGAAAAAGGCGAACAGAATGTTGGGAATTATCAAAAAAGGTATCACTACCAGAACCAAGGAAGTTATCCTCCCGCTATATAGGGCGATGGTGCGACCCCATCTGGAGTACTGCATTCAGTACTGGTCGCCGTACCTTAAGAAGGATATGGCGATACTCGAGAGGGTCCAGAGAAGAGCAACAAAAATGATAAAGGGCATGGAAAACCTTTCATATGCTGAGAGGCTGGAGAAGCTGGGGCTCTTTTCCCTGGAAAAGCGGCGACTTAGAGGTGATATGATAGAAACTTATAAGATCATGAAGGGTATAGAGAAGGTAGAGAGGGACAGATTCTTCAGACTGGCGGGGGCAACAAAAACAAGAGGGCACTCAAAAAAATTGAAGGGAGATAGGTTCAGAACAAATGCTAGGAAGTTCTTCTTCACTCAGAGGGTGGTGGACACCTGGAATGCGCTTCCAGAGGAGGTGGTAGAGCAGAGTATGACTTTGGGTTTCAAAATGGGATTGGACAAGTTCCTGAGGGAAAAGGGGATTGAGGGATACAATTAGAGGGTTACTATACAGTAATACATCACTTACAGGTCATTGACCTGAGGGGCCGCCGCGTGAGCGGACTGCTGGGCACGTTGGACTTATGGTCTGACTCGGCAGAGGCAATGCTTATGTGCTTACAAGTAGATATTACCTCAATTAAAACTAAGGGGAAAAAATGAACTTGAAATAACTGAGGTTAAACAGGTACAAGAAATAGTGGTCAAAGATTGTGTGAATATTAGGCGGAAACTAGAAATGATTGAAAATGGCCAGCGAGTCAATAATTTAAGATTCCTAAATTTTCCTAGGGTTTTATCTATGACACCCAGGGAAATGTTAAAGAAATACTTTTTGGAAGTTTTCTCAGTTTCCAAGGAACTAATTCCACCCTTTTCCCAAGTATATTACCTGCCTGTTAGAAAAATGGAACAGCAATTGGATAATCAAAGACAGCAGGAATCACAATTGGATATTTCCATTTTATTGGAATCTTCTACAAAGGATTTGGTCACACCAGCAACATTGTTGGCGACTGTTGCTTTAGCACCAGATAAGAACTGGATTATGAAGATGTTCTTTAAAAATAGAACTAAAGAGTTCATGGGACAAAAAGTACAGATTTTTCCAGACGTTACCAAAGAGACTCAAAAACGGAGAAGGCAGTTTTTATTATTAAAACCAGGAGTAATTTCAGTGGGGGGAAAGTTTTTTCTTAGATTTCCCTGTAAATGTATTGTTCTTCATGGTTTAGATAAATATGTTTTCTTTGATCCAATCCACCTAACAAACTTTGTGGCTTTGAAAAGTCTTGAGAAAGAAGGAACAACTGACTCATGATTAGAATACTCCCTCCAACTTCAGCCACTTTTGTCTTATTTGTTAATGGTTATTTTTCCCTTTTCTTAATTGGTAATGTCACTCTTTGAAAGTCTTGGATCCAATAATTGGGGACTATAGATTGCTTAAGTTAAGAGATTATGCCATAGGTCTTCTTATTACTTATGTTCATGACTACAATCTTACTGTACAAGATATAATGCTTGATAATTTTTTTTTTTTAATGATAAATAATAAATTTTAAAAAAATAAAATGGTTAAGGGGCTGGAGGAGTTGCCGTACAGTGAGAGATTAGAGAAACTGGGCGTAAGTTAAAACGCATGAGTGATTGTTATACACATGTATTAGATGCATGCATGACTTAGGTTAGCAGAGCTAACTCCCCCAACACAACCACTACTTTCAGTTACTGGCTACATCTTAAGAGCTGAATCAATCTGTTTGCTATCAACTAAACAATTTAGAAATTGGGAGTGTTAGGGAAACCAATATAGCTATTGCGACAGGAAGAGACATATTACCCTGCAAACATGAATTTCCTATTGATTTTATTTTATTTTTTTAAATCTTTATTGATTTTTAATCTAAAACAGTGTCATACAAATGAAAGAACAGTAGGTATTACATGCATTACACTAATATCTGTACAGGTAACATATATATCATTCAAGATTTTCAGTTTCCCTACATATAATAGTAATATAATATAACATAATATATAGTATAATTGAAGAATAAAGTTACCCAAATGTCACCATCAATATTTATTCCACACCCCCATGGATGTGTAAAGGTAACTGAACAAAATGAAAAACAAGATAAATACATTATTATAATTTCATAAATTATTAAAAACACCACTAAGTCCCCTACACTCTGCATTAATTCTTACATATCTGTGCATACGTTCACCCACCAAAAAGTGTAACTTATTCTATCATGGTTCTTCTAGTTACTTGTGATTAATTGAATAGCTATACCTGTCATAATCATAAATAGACGACTCTTATATTTATCTAGAGTGGGTTTCACATGTAAAATTGTTACACAAATTATAGCCTCATATGATAGTGGAACATTTGAATCCAAAACTAAATTTATTTGTCCCCAGATTGACTTCCAGAATATAAATATAAACGGACAAAAATATAGCAGATGATCCAAAGTCCCTATATCAATATGACAATGCCAGCATCTTTTAGACTTAGAACTATCTATTTTATTTAATCAAACTGGGGTTCAAAATATCCTATGTAACAAAAATAACCAGGTTTGTCTCATAGATGTTGATGCTGTACATTTCAATCTCCAAGTCCAAATTCGTGGCCAAGACACAGAAATATACTCTTATCTCGATGCTCTAGATGTCTCCAAGACTATTTTTTGGCTTTTTATTCAAAAATCCAGAAATCAATTTATACCACTGGGCAGCCTGATGGCCTATTAGATCAGTTTGGTAGTAAAGGATCTGCAGGCTGAAATAAGTTTTTAAATTTTTCCATCCAGGGAACCCACTCTGAATAGCCTGCTTCAACTGCAACCATCTATATTGTTCAGATTTTAAAATTCCAAATGACTGGAACAAGTCTTAAATTTTAAAGAGCAGGGCTGGATTCACTGACTGGGTACGGTGGCTCCCAACAGCCTCAATTTTGAGGTCGAATGGGCCACGTTGATTTAGCTCCTCTGTGGGGGCGGGGTGTTAATTGTTGGAGGAAGTACTATAAAAAGACCTGTTAAGTGAGCTGCTTCCATCTTGCGAAAAAGTTTTGAGTAAGGTGGCGGACACAACGGCTCTGGTAAGCACCGACGGGTGTTAGTGTTACGAGTAGGAAAATATTAGGAGTTTGGTTTGAGTATGTTTATAGTGATAAAATGCACAGAAAACTCTTTTAAATATTTTACAGGGGGATCCTTGATAAAGCAAATTGTTGTGAAACATGTCGGATAATGTAACCCAGTAGTGTGAGAGTATGATAAGTTAAGTACATAATTTATTTGAAGATTTATTAATAGTTTTAAATAGAATAATTTCAAATATACTTCTAAAACTTCTAAAAATATCACAACTTTAAAAATATCACAATGTTTATAAAAAAAAGCTTAATAATTTAAACAACCGAAAATAAAATGTGGGCCAATGAGCAATAAGAGCACTGGTATTCCCACCTTTATTGAACACTATCAAGGGTAGAGGAGGCCACATTGTGTCACATTTAAAATACATATGAGTGTGTTGAAAAATTTGCAATCCCACGGATTGGAGTGCTAGATACTTCAGAGGTTGGGTAAAATATTGGAGACTTTTCCAAAACCCCTGACACCCTTAACTGCCAATACCCCTGAACTACCCACCCCTGATATCCCCAAACCCTCTACCCTGGCACACTTAAGCCTGCTCTGATCCCCTGAATCTTTTGTAGTAAGGCTGGCTGAAGTTATGCCTACACCCTCTGACCAGCAGACCCGCCTCTTCATAATGGCAGACTTTCCCCTTCCAGGTGCATCCTGGGATACACTGGAAGGAGCCTAGGACTCCCATTGGCCACTCCCAGTATATCAGCTTTTGAGAGAGCTGCTGACATAGACACTGGTTACAGAATCCAGGCTGTTTTGCTGATTCTGTATACCCCTGTTATTCAGGAATTTACCCATGTCTGCTTCTCTCAGGTGTAGGGGTTGGTTGGTTGGTGTTTTTTTGCTGTGTTGTTTTGCTAACAGATTTTAAGTGGTGTACTGAACTGGCACTGATTTTGTATGCCAGGCCATAGTAATACATGCTATGTGTTTTCCATAGCAGCATAAACACTAGCCCCATGACCATTGCCATCATGGACTTCCTTATGCCCTCTCCTTGGCCACCCTGGGTTACACCTATTGCCCCCCCCCCCCCATACTAGCCACACTCTTCCTCTTGGGGTGCATCCTAGAACAGATGAAAATAATTATAATCTTTGAGTCCATTTACCTTTGTTTTGAAAATAAACCAAAACCTATGGTTTTCACACACCACCATTAATAACCACTCTTCTTTGGAGTACAAAGATATTTTATTGAATATATATATATATATATATATATATATATATATATATATATATATATATTCTAGAAAAACTGCTTGTTTCTCATGAAAAGAAATCTTGGAATAAGCTTGCATCACACAGCATTTCCCCTTGTTGCATCTGAACCTGAAGCAGGCGAGAGTATGTCAATGTCATTGTGCGCAACATTGAGAATGCATACTTCATTTCTGAGTGCAATATTGTGCAGCATATTACACACTGTCACAATGTCCGCCACTTTTTCAGCATTATACTGTAAGGAGCCCCCTAAATGATGCAGGCAATGGAAGCAGCTCTTCAGCACATCAAAAGTGTGCTCAATGGTGTTCATGGTAGCGATGTGAGCCTCATTGTATCGCTTCTCTGCCTCTGAACAAGGTACCAGCAGTGAAGTCATCAGCCATTTCTTAAAGTCATAGCCACCTATAAGAAAACATGTCTTGTGAGTTTTAACTCCGCAAATAAACACATTGATATAAAAAACAAAAACTACAAATAATGTATATCATAACCATCTCATATTTGGAAAAAGGCATAAAGCTAATGTCTCTTTGGAGCATTTCTATCTCTGCAGTGATAAAGAGGACCCTTGGAAAACATTAGAAATATCTGTGCCAAAACTGATCTGGGATGGCTATGTATATATCTGAACTACTGCTAAGAAAAAGAAAAAACATTTTAAATTAGCAACATCCTAATTTCAGCTAAAACACTAGAAAGGAATTGTGTTTTCCAATTTGTTTTCAATTCACAAACGTGCCAGCTGTAATTATCGAGCTATATATATCTGTATCAAGGAGCAAAAGGTCAAGAATGAAAATATCACCAGCAAGAAGTTGAAATGTCGAGCGAGCACTACGATAACCAGATAACCAATACCATGATATTGGGTAATGAATAAGGGAGAGCTAGCAGCTGGTATCCAAGGTTTCCCCTCTTTGCACCAAAGTCCGTCCAAAAGGGCGGCTTTGGGCACCTGCCAAATGCCAGGCATCAAGTTCAGAGGGGGGGGTAACAAAGGACTAAAGCTGTGAAAAAAAAGAGGAAGAAAATCCTGTTCACCCTTGAGACCCAGGAGCCCATTTAAAAGATGGGCTTGGACATCGTGAAAAGTGTGAAGGGTAGTGGGGTGACCAAGGGTCAGAGGAATAACCATCTCTACTACCATAGCACATGCAGCCAGATGTTTCAAGCAAGCAAACATGCCATGAACTTGAACAGGAGTGACTATAGAAAAAAAGGCAACAGAGCGTAACTTACCGCCATGTTCTCCCTTCATGGTGTTACAATGGTCCCAAACAAAGAGATAAAACATATGGTCATAATCAGGAAGACCCAGGCCTAAGCTAGAAACCAAAGCACATCTCAAATGTCCATTTCATGAGTCCATCTGATAAGAGCAGTCATTTCAGAAACCAGGGTCTGTCTCAGAATCTGGTCATAGAAGGAACAAGCAGAGATCCATTGGCGGCAGTGACCAATCATATCAAGAAAAGTAAGCATGTCTTTCTTGGTAGCTGGGCGGGGCAGACCCAGAACAGCAGCAATGCGGAAAGTGCAGATTTTCCTCTGACCATGAGACAGGACAAAACCCAGGTATTTCATTTCAGATTTACACCAGTGCAGTTTATTTCGTGACACCTTGTGACCACACACAGACAACCATCGTAAAAGGTGCAAACTATCAGCCTGACAGGTCTCCTGAATTATGGAACACAAAAAGAGGTACAGAATGAGGACAGAACCATGAGGGGCAGAGCATGGCTGTAGAATAGCCCGGAGGACAATGGAGTCAACATAGCCCTGGGGCATTCCACACCAGGTATACTGTTGCTTAAAGGTGAAGGCAAAAAGGGGCTGAAAAGCCTCACCAACAGGGACTAAAAAAAAAACATTCTTTAGGACAATGACAGGAAAAAAAAACATTGGCTGCCGGTGAAATGGAGGAGAGGAAGAAACTTCAGGGACAATGGGTGCAATGAGAATTATCAAAACATTAACAGCCCTAAAGCCTAGGATGAAGCGGGGGATGCCATCAGCTTTGACAACAAGAGCGATGGGCGTATTGTAAGAAGAGATGGTGGTTTTGATAATACGGAGGAAAGAAAAGTGACAAGCAGTGGAATCATCACCGTACTGCTTGATATAAGGGGTACATGAAATACAACATTATCAGTGAAAGCCCAAAACCGGGAAGTCTGGGGGAAGGGGCAAAAGCATTCATGCACGGACCCTGATAATGAAAGCAAAGAACAAGAACTAGTATGGCAGTCAAAGTGCATTTGTACATTATATAAATTCAAACTGCCAATTAGAAAAAATGAGGTTTACAGTCAGAAAGAGAAAACCAGAATCGCATTCCTTAAGGTCAGTAACTAGATCTAATCTAATCTAATCTAAACCTTAAGTTTATATACCGCATCATCTCCATGAGAATGGAGTTCGACACGGTTTACAAGAACTTAAAATAGTGGGTAGAGAAGAAGAAAAAGGATTACATGAACTTATGTGTAGAAGGGGAGAGAGAAAGGGGGGGAAGGATAGAGCTACAATTTGCTGAAAAGCCAGGTTTTCAGTTGTTTGCGGAATAACTGAAGGGAGCTCAGGTTCCGCAGCGGATATCCAAATAAGCACAGAGAAAATTGTCACAGAGAGAATTTACGACGTGCAAATCTGTCTTTGGCAGACAGCCAGATGGTCAGTGAAAAAAAACATTAGCTTTGCTCCGAACAAGAAAGAAAGCCTCTAAAACGGAATTTTTTCTTTCTACGAGCCAGCACAAAACAGATCACTGGAGCAACAGAAATCATAGGGTGGGCAATCAAAAGACACAGAAACATAGCACAAGAAACGGCAGAAGTTTCCTTCAAAGCAAAGGGTAGCAGCCGAAGAAGAAACTAAAAATATGAGTCAGAGTCAAACTATTGTATGTTCAAAAGAAAGACAAGAAACAGTTCTCGTGTACAAGCTGCGAAGGAAAGATCTTAGACTGATTCAAACAGCGCTTGCAATTCATTCCACATAACAGCATGTCCTACCTCAGTGTTAAACATATAAACAATGCAAACGTATACAGGAAAGGATTGGTGACACAGAGAGATGTGAGCTGAAGGAAGAATGTCACACACACACACACACAGGCACCATAAGCCTTACAAGTCTCATCTGTCTAGGAGGGGGAGAATCCTAAGTGCCTTTATGACTCATTACAAAAACAATATAACAATGCAAAAATATTCGCTTATCTTACCTTATAAGCGAGGTAAGAGACAAGAAAATCTTATACTCTATAAAATTTTTAACCTCACAAATGACAGAGTGGGCAGGGGGGTTCTATAAATAATTTCATTCTTCCCGAAAGAATGGCAGCTGCTTATATTCACGAGGGGCGCTTACTGAAAGTACCCCAAGATTTTTCTTAAAAAACTCCGTAATAGAACCCAAAGCTTGAACTTAAAATAAAGGGTGGGAACAGGTCACCACTACCAGTGAGTATTAAAGAACAGAAAAAATTCAGAAATACACACAAAATATTGGTGATATCATCTGCCCATCCCGGGTGTGCCCCCAACTGAAAAGGATTAGGTCCCAATTCCTGCCCCATACTTTCTCTGTCTCTGTCATTTGGAAGTCAGGTGCACCTGGGGACATATCTTAAGACCAGAAATCATCTTCCAAAACATGTCCAATTTATTGTCAGTTTTACATTCCTTTTATATCATTTTACATGAATCAGTGTTGTCAGCATGTGACGTAAATACAAACCATATATGGACACAGGTCACATGAAACTTTAAAGAAATCAGCATTTTTCTATCTCAAGACTGGAGTCCAAAGGGTCAGAAGAGCCTTGGCCAGCAGAGCCTCTTATCTAAAGCTATTTGCAAATACGGCTTATAAAAACAATTGAATTCACTTCACAACAAGATAAGAACATATCTTTTCAAACATAAATGTCCTTGTACTATTTCAGAGAAGGAAAAACTAACAGGGCCTGGTTTTCTTACAGCTTCAAAACATAGCCTAAGGAAAACTACCAAGGTACATGATACGTGTCCCTTCACAAGATAACACTGGGGGCAAAGGACTGCGGGCCGCATAAAATGGCCAGGTGGGAACCGGCCAGAAAATAAGACAACCGTCGGAGGGAGGCACAGCATGGAGGGAGGGAGACAACAAAGGTATGGGGAATTATTTTATTTTCAATTTAGTGTATGAATTGTAACAATTTTGAGAATTTTAATCTGCTGTCTATTTTTTGCGCTGCTCAGGAAAAAATACATTTGTTTCTTTTTCTCTGAGGGTTGTACTGCATGTAGATTCTTGAATCTTAGAGTTTCATTTGTATATATTAGTACTTTTAGTTTATAGTCCCGTATTTACATAGAGGTTATCTGTGTTCTGGTAGGAATGAATGTTGAGAAGCATACAGTGTGCTTTGTGTAGTTTAATTTTGTGGTTAACCATTATGTGTTAATAATATTATATTGAGTGTATATATGAAAAATGAATGGAAAAAATTGTGTCTGGCCCGTGACAGCCTGTGTTTTGGATTTTGGCCCCTTAATGTGATTTACCCCTACCATATAGTATACCAGCAATCCCATGCCAGATCTGGAAACATCAATGTTCATACCAGCACTGTTTACAGCCTCCCTGCTACCTGGTGCTTTCATTTTGGGTTAGTTATTGTAGATGATTTTACACAGAACAATATTTTGTGTTTACATGCATTTATGCAAGCTACTACTATGGTCTTGCTAATATGCAAAAATTAAATATGATATCAACAATCTATTTTATATTATGCTAAGTGGTACTTTGTTCTTCATAACCTAAACTTATTTTAGAACAAGTTTTATTACAGAGGCTTCTAAATGCCAATTTAAGGTGTAGCATTAAAAAAAAAAGTCTACTGCTCTCACCATCCTTACAAAATTATAAGTTTTCCTCACAATAAATACTGGGTTAAATATTCAAACAGCAGAACAGTAAACTATTCATATAGAAACATGACAGAAAAAGGCCAAATGGCCCATACAGTCTGCCCATCTGTAGCATCCATTATCTCCTCCTCTCCATAAGTATTCCATATACTTTCTTGAATTCAGACACTACCTCTACTAAGAAACTATTCCACACATCACCCTTTTATGTAGAAAAAAAAAAGTTTCTTAGATTACACCTGAACCTATCACCTCTTAACTTCATTCCATGCCCTTTCACTCTGGAATTTCTTTTCAATTGAGACTGGCCTCAAGCCTATGTATACCACATAGGTATTTAAACATCTCTATCATATGTCCCCTCTCCTGCCTTTCCTCCAAAATATACATTTTGAAATCAGTCTATCCCCACTGAGCACCAACTAGTTTAGTAGCCTTCCTCTGGACCAACTACAACCTGTTTATATCTTTTTAAAGGTGTGGTCTTCAGAATTGTACACACAATTCTAAATGAAGTCTCACCAGAGTCTTATACTGGCCATACTTCTCCCTATGTATCCAAGCATCCTTCTAGTTTTCATTCTCACCTTTTCCACCTGTTTGGCCACCTTAAGATCATCACATACTATCACACCCAAGTCCCACTCCTCTTTTATGCACAAAAGTTCTTTATCTTCTAAACTACCGTTTCATTAGGTTTTTGGAGTCATTAAAAATGTTATCACCACCATCATTGAAAATTGACCCCCTTTGTAATTTGCATGAGACAAACATTCTACAAACAAATGTCCTACTGATTCTACTCTTGATTTGGCAAAAACTGAAGGAAATCATAAAAAATAATTTTACTTTTACAGGCTTGAAACAATTCAAATTTTACTGAATATAAAACTGCACAAGATAAAGATGCATGGGGCGCTAGGGAGCCCGATGGGATAAGACGCTATAGGCACGAGCTCCGGTGTCCTGACTCGATCTAAACCCAATAAAACGCTTCAATAACTATAAACCCGGTTGCAACCGTTACTTCTACTTGGCATAACATGGCCTCGGGTAAGCCAAACAAAAGAAAAAGCGCTGAACCTTCCACACCCACTAAGAATGGCTCTGCTAAGTCAGACGAAACTGCTTCGTCCGCCATCTTGGAGGAGCTCTGTTCGATCAAGGAGCTGCTGGTGGAAACGAAGCAGGAAATCACCGATGTGAAATCGGATATAGCAGCCCTGAATGCGGAATTTACAGCGGCAAGAGCCAGAACAGATGCCCTGGATGGTAGGATAACTGTAGCCGAAACCTCAATCAAACAATTACACCAGCAATCCGCACGCATTGCGGTGTTAGAACGAGCGCTGGAGGATTCGGACAATCGCGCGAGGAGGAATGGATTCCGACTGCTGGGCCTGGCGGAAGGGAGGGAAGCCTGCGATCTGGTTGACTTTCTAGCAGCGCTCCTACCTCAAATTCTTAAGATGAACGACGATACCAAATTAGAATTTGATAGTGCGCATCGTCTGCCACAGCCTAATAATCAACACAGGAAATTTCCCAGACCCATCCTAGTGACCATGCTGCAGCACCAACAGGTGCTGAAGATCATGCAACACGCTAAGCTGCACGCTCCAATTACCTTTGAGGGCAGTAAACTAATCTTCTTACCTGATCTCACTAAAGAAACCGCTAAGAGAAGGACGCTTCTTCTATCCTACAGACCCCAGCTTAAGAACATTGGTGCACGCTTAGGGATGCTTTATCCAGCCCGCATGAGGGTGACCCACAATAATGCTACTAAAGACTATTATAGTCCTGTAGAACTTGCTGACTTCATAGAGAGTGTAAAACCTCCATCGATAAAACCTGAGGTTTCTATAAGTCTCCTGATTAAATGTGTTACATATATGTCATATACTATTCAATGCTACTAGGAACCACTGTTATTAGCTAGCACTGTCTACTGAGTTTAGTGAACTAACTTTTCCATGTTTCAGGTTGTTTTCATACTGCTTTCCTCAGACACCAGAGAGCAGCCTACTAAGTTCTTTTTCCTGTCAGCCTTTGGACCCACGGGGTCGTTTGCTTTGTTTGCCCTGATGTTTATGTTTCTGCAGTATAGGGTTTACATGATGTTATTGCTCAGGACATTTCATGCTCCATTGCTTACTTGATTTTCTGCTATGTTATCTGTCTCATCAGAATCATTTTCTTGCCTTGCTACCTTATTGTATACACTGATGACATCACTTTTTGACTTTTACAAATGTCTATAACATGCTTGTCACTAAATGTGAAGGGATTTAACAATCCAGTG
The DNA here is from genome assembly GCF_902459505.1 of Geotrypetes seraphini. Classification (NCBI taxonomy): domain Eukaryota; kingdom Metazoa; phylum Chordata; class Amphibia; order Gymnophiona; family Dermophiidae; genus Geotrypetes; species Geotrypetes seraphini. Next base: position 90,574,965 of record NC_047092.1, read on the forward strand.
AAGAGGCGCAAAGTATTAAATTATACTAACCAATTTGTACCAGATATTGTGTTCTATCAAGAGACTCATCTTGATACAGCAGAAGCGACCAAAATTGCTCCTTCCTGGGCGTTTCCTCCTTTGATCTCACCATCGATTGGAAAGAAGAATGGGGTTATAACATTGCTTAGAAGACGTCCTGATATCACCATAACGTCCTCTTCTACTGATACTCAAGGTCGCTGGATTAAGCTTTCTGTCACCATAGCAAACAAGCCTCTACATCTACTCAACATCTATACTCCTAATCAAGACTGTCCATCCTTTTTTGACTCCTTGGCGATTGAAGTCTTGAGCTGTGATGACCAGCCTTGCATTATAGGAGGGGACTTCAATCTAATTATTAATCCTGATAAAGATAGGAAGTCGAGGGCAAAATATAAGAAATCAAAATCATGGTCAGCACTTCAAGATTTAATGAGTCATTTCAAGCTGCTAGATCCCTGGAGATTGCTGCATCCTGATGAGCTGGCATTTACCTTCTTTTCACCGCCACACTCATCATACTCACGGATTGACTTCTTCTTGATGAGCCATTCATTGGTTGACAAATTGATTTCTGCTGATCTTCACCAAATTTTAATCTCTGACCATGCTTCTATTCTCCTGTCAATTCAAGATGCAGCCCCGCCTCAGGCAAGTTGCTCCTGGCATTTTAATGCAGCACTACTATCTGACCAATTATTTGTTGACTGTGTCAGCTCGCATATAATGGAATTCTTTGATATTAACCAAATTACCCAGACTTCCTGGCAAAATACCTGGGATGCTTTTAAATCCTATATCAGGGGGATCATCATTTCCTATGCTTCAAAAAAACGTAAAATGGATAGGTCACTACTTCAGTCACTACAGGATGAGATAGCTGCTCTTGAGGTGGCTCATTTAGCAAACCTGTCTAATTTGCCTTTGCAAGAACAATTGAGAAAATTGAGGTATGACTATAATTTGCAACTTAGTAAAGTAGCTGCTTCTGAAGTCTTTCTACAAGCTGCACATTACTATGCCACCTCAAATAAAGTTGGACACCAGTTAGCTGACTATCTGAAGGTAAAGGCTGAAAGAACCTCTATACCGGCAATATGTACCTCTTCTGGAGTCACATTAGTTCACACTCCAGAGATTTGTGACTCTTTTCACTCATTTTATGTGGACCTATATTCCACGGACTCCCCGGATGAGAATTCTATACTTGAATATTTACATGAGCTGGAGGGTCCAAAGCTGGACTTGGAAGATGTTGCAGTCTTAAATGAACCGCTACAATTGGAACATCTGAAGGAGGCATTATCGTCCAAGGCCAAACGCAAAGCACCTGGGCCAGATGGCCTCACAGTAGAGTTCTATCTCGCCTTCCAGGATGTACTTTTGCCTATCCTGCTGTCTTATATACATCATCTCATCTCTCAAGGCTCTGCAAATGGTACTTTCACGGAAGCACTGATCATAGTACTGCTGAAACCAGACAAAGATCTGTTATTAGTCCAAAACTATCGTCCCTTGTCCCTTATAAATGTGGACGCAAAAATTTATGCCAAGGTTCTGGCTAACAGGTTACAACATGTTCTGCCTAAAATTATCTGTGCTGATCAGAATGGCTTCTTGAAGGGGAGATTAGGCAGTGATAACACCAGACTCTTCTCTCATATACTAACCTGTATCCCCTCCTCACTGTCGTCATTTGTGAGTATGGCTGTGGATGCTGAGAAGGCGTTTGACCGTGTGGAATGGTCATTTACGTTTCACGTTCTGAATTGGTTTGACTTTCCACAAATTTTCTTTCAAATGCTCAAAGTTCTTTATTCGAGTCCATCCACTAGACTACGAATCAACAATATACTCTCTGCTGCCTTTACACCAACACAAGGCACAAGACAAGGATTCCCATTGTCACCGCTCCTTTTTAACTTGGCCTTGGAACCTCTTCTCATCAGCATTAGATCTACCACCTCCATCTTGGGACTGGAGATAGAAGATCTCTCGATTAAATTGTCTGCTTACATGGATGATATTCAAATCTACACAACTGTTGAGTCCCTACCGTCAGTCTTACGCTGCATTGAATCTTATTCCCACGTGTCCGGATACAAACTTAACTCCACTAAAACGGAGATCATGCCGCTTGGTGATTTTCCTTGTAGTGATATCATATCTGACCTTCATCTTAAATATACTCCTACAAAAATGAAATACCTCGGTGTTTTCTTTGGAACTTCTATTGAAGAGACTATGATGTATAATGTTGATTATATTTTACAGATAATTCGCTCCACCACCGCCAGATGGACACCATTGAAACTATCTTGGTGGGGTCGTCTTGACTCAATAAAAATGGTTCTGGTTCCCAAGCTTACTTACATTCTATCAATGCTATCATTTCTGCTGCCTGCCTCTGATTATAAAAAATTTGAGTCTTTGATGGTACAGTTTTTATGGAACAACAAAGTGCCGCACATAGCCTTAAAGAAGCTGAAATGCTCTAAAGAAAATGGGGGGGGTTAATTTCCCTAGCCTCTATGACTATCACTTGGCTTTCCTGAGTAGACAAGGTTCGCATTGGCTAGTGGACTCCCCAGAGATGCACTGCCCGACCTGGCTCAAATTGGAACGTAAGCTGTTTGGCACAACCTATCTACGGTATATTCCTTTTGCTACTCCTGACACTCTGATCAAAAAGCATCAAATATTGGCCTCCACTAGGGCGTCTCTGCGTGAAATTGATAACCTAGCCCCTGTGCAATGGAACACTACCGTTCACGCCCCTCTTTGGAGGAACCCTCAAGTACAAATACAAGGTCAATATATCGAGTGGAAATCTTGGCGTAAGTGTGGAATTTGGGCTGTTCACCACCTGTTGTCATCCACTGGTTTAACTGATTTCACCACACTCAATTCCTCTTATGGTTTAGAACTTTCACAGCATTATCAGTGGTTGCAGTTGAAACATAGTGTTAAAGCTTATATGAAGTTAACTAAGCTTAAAATAACACCACCCTCTCTACTAGTATGGGCCTCAGCTGTGATATCACAACCTGGTCAGGCCTCCTATTGGTACAAGCTCCTTCATCGCAAGAAGTTTGTGCCTTTACCAGCTCTAAGCGAAATTTGGGCTTATGACACTAACATAGACCTTGACTATACAATGTGGGTTAATAACTGGTTATTGTCCTTTAAGGCCTTAAAATCTTCAGCTATTCTGCAAATGGTTCTATATTTATATCATAGGGCTTATTGGACACCTGTCCGGCTCTCTAAAATGAATGACACTGTTTCTGACTGATGCTGGTCTTGTCTCAAGGAAATGGGCACTTTGGGGTAAATTCTCTATACTACGTCTAAACTTAGGCGTGCTTTAGACGTCCAAAGTAAGTGAATAATTACGGAGTTAAGGGTCTTAATTAGTGTTAATTGAGAGTTAGACGTAGGTAGACGGCATATAGACGTCCCCAAAACATAGACGACGGACGGACATCTATAGAAAGTATAGTCGCATCTGCATATCTGGACGTGGGCGTTCCGTGGGCATGACAATGGCAGGCGCTAGTTAGGCGCTACTTGAGCGGCAGACCGCGTCTAAATATCGTGTATAATGTAGGCATAAGAAACCCTGGTCTAACTTGGATTTCAATGCAGTTTCAACTTTCTTAATTGCGGCTCTTTGTTAGATGCGAGGTAGACGTCCGCTGTGTTTTTCCATCAATAATTCCAATAGTGAGTTTGAATAGGTAATTTTCATCTTTTCTCTGTCCTAATAAATATAATGACACCATATCAATAGAACACATTATATTGCATGGATAACAAACTACATTTCTGCCCAAACAATAATATAATTTACACATGGCTTTTACAACCCCCTTTTTTTCTCAACAAACAGCACTGCAATCGGATCTCTTTTGAAAGCAAAGAAAGAACAGCAAACACATCAATATTGCACACATTACTTCATTTATCAGCACTTAAAAAGAGAATAAACAGATACACACCTTAACATTCAGCTTCCCTCATTGCAAAATGGAGGTCTTCAGCTGCACAAAACTGACCTCATTGTGACCTCATCAATCTGCACCTTCAAAGTAGTATGCCACAATTAAAAGATGTGTTGGGTGTAGAACTCACAACCTCTGGATATGAGTTAGGAGCACAGGCTCCTAACGCATAGAGCTACAGCTGCTTCTACTTAGGTCCATCTCACCACCCTTTCATATCATACTTGATTGAGCTGCCTATGTACATTACATTACATTACATTACATTACTGGCTTATATTCCGCCTGTACCTTTCAGTTCTAAGCGGATTACATCAGAACGATAACTGGACATTTCCAGGAAGAGAAATACAAATTATAATTAAGGCGTAAGGTCTAAAGCAATTTTGATGAGTAGATTCTAAGAGGGGGAGAGAGGGGAAAAGGAAGGGATTAGGACGTTTGGGTGAATTTCTTGAATAGTAGGGTCTTGATTTCTTTGCGGAAAGCCTTGAGGTCAGTTGATGCTGTCAGTAAGTTGGTGATGGAGGGGTCTAATTTAGCTGCATGAGTTGCAAGTAAGTTGTCATACATCTTTTTGCGTTTAGTTCCTTTAAAAGGGGGGAAGGAGAAAGGGGATTGGGTTCTCCTCTGTCTGGTTGAGAGGTTCCTGTTTAGACGGTTGTTTAGGTGGGTGGGTGCCGTTCCGTTTAAGGTTTTGAATAACATACAGTATAGTTTGAATTGGATGCGGGCTTGTATTGGAAGCCAGTGTGAGTCTAGGAAGGCGTTGGTGATGTCAAATTTTCCAAGGGAATAGATCATTCTGAGGGCAGTGTTCTGCACGGTCTGTAGTTGTTTTATTAGGTAGGTAGGACAAGAAAGGTAGAGGATATTGCAGTAATCCAATAGACTTAGGACTAGGTATTGAACTATGAGTCTGAATTGTTCTTTTTCAAAGAATTTTCTGATTTTGCGAAGGTTGCGCATGGTGAAGAAAGCTTTTTGTGTGATTTTGTTGGTTTGCACCTGAAGAGTGCAACCTCTGTCTACTGTTACTCCAAGGAGTTTGAGAGTGGGTTGTAGGGGATATTTGGTGGTTTTTATTTCTAGCTCAGTTATAGAAGGGGTTTTGTCCTTTTCAAGCAGTAGAAATTTAGTTTTATCTGGGTTGAGCTTCAGTTTATGTTCTGTCATCCATTTTTCCACTGCTTCTAGAGTTTTTTCCAGGGTGCCTGATTTGGTGGGGTCTTGTGTGTCAAAGGGGAGGAGTATGGTGATATCGTCTGCATAGCTGAATGAAGTTACTTTGAGTTTGTCTAACAGGGTACCGAGGGAGGAAATGTAAAGATTGAAGAGCAGGGGTGACAGTGGGGAACCTTGGGGTACTCCGCAGGGGTTGGTCCAAGGCTCCGATATAAGATCCTTTGTTTTTACTCTGTATGTTCTTGTTTTAAGGAATCCTTGAAACCAGTTGTATACTTCGCCTGAGATCCCTATTGCTTCTAATATCTGAAGAAGTATGGTGTGGTCGACCAGGTCGAATGCGGCAGAGAGGTCGAGTTGAATTATCAGCATCCTTCTTCCTTTGCTAAGGTGCTGTCTGGCTATATCTAGAAGGGAAGCTAGCAGTGTCTCAGTGCTGTGGTTAGATCTGAACCCCGATTGAGTTGGGTGGAGTAGGTTGTGGTCTTCAAGGTAGTTGGTGAGGTATTTGGCAACCAGACCTTCTATTAGTTTAACATATAATGGAATTAAGGCGATGGGTCTGTAGTTGGAGGGGGTGTCTATTGGTCCTTTGGGATCTTTCAGTATTGGGGTGATTATGATTTCCCCTAGGTCTTGTGGGAATTTGCCTTCCGTGAGAGTTGTTTGGATCCATTGCAAGAGGCAAGCTCTAAATTTGGGGGATGCGTTTGTCAGTAGATATGACGGGCAGTTGTTCAGGTTGCATGATGCTCGACTGTATTTTCTGTAGAGTCTGTTCATGTCCAGCCATTGCACCTTTGTAAAGTTGGACCAGTGCCTGTCAGCTGCAGTGGCTTCATCTGTTGTAGGGTTTATTATGATCTCGTCTAGGAGGGACGGTGAGTTGTTGAAGGAGGCTCTAATATTGGCGATCTTATTCTTGAAATGGTCCGCTAGTTGGGTGGCCGTTGGAGGGTGGATTCCTTGAGTGATTAGGAATGGTTGAGTGTCGGTGAGGTTCTTCACAAGTTGGAAGAGTTTCTTTGTGTCTAAGGATTCTGTGCCTATTAGTTTGGAGTAATAAGCTCTTCGTTTTTCCTTAAGTTTGATCTTGTATTGTTTTATTAGGTTTCTCCAAGCTACTTTGGTTGGTTCTTGGTTCTTTTTTTGCCATGCTCTTTCGAGTTGTCTGCAGTGTCTCTTTAGTTGAAGAAGTTCTGTGTCGAACCATTTGTCTGAAGATCTGCAGAGTTTGTGTTTTGTCTTTTCTGGGGCTAGACCGTTCAAGGTTGTTTCGCTCAGCGAGCGCCACTGGTGAATGAATACATCGTGGTCTATGGAGACGATTAATGGGTCTACTGTGGTCCAGAATGTAAAAGGGTCGATTTTTCGTCGGGTTTTGTAGGAGGTTTTGTGGGTTTCGTGCTTGTTTGTGCTTTGAGTCCAGTTGATGTTAAAGGTGAATTTGAAGTGGTCAGACCAGAGGGAGGGGTGCCAGGCCCCATTGGAGATATGAATGTTCGGTGCGTGGGGGTGTTGTGACATGTAGGCTGCAATATCAAGTTGGTGGCCTTTTTCATGTGTGGGTTGAGGATATAGAATTTGGTAAGAGAGTGCGTTGAGGTATGAAATTATGCCAGAAGCTTGTTTGGAGGAGGTGTCTTCTAGGTGGAGATTTATGTCTCCGAGGAGCAGGTTGTGTGTTGAGGTTAATGAGTTCCGGAAGATGAAATCTTCAAGATCGTGTTTTGTGGTGTTCCATTTTCCTGGAGCTATGTAGCAGAGGATGCAGGTAAGGGTGTCTTTGAGTGAGTTACTGGAAATTTGGACGGCAAGCAGGTCTGATTGTGGGGTGGAGTGTTTGTCTAGGACAGTGATGGTAAGGTTGTTTTTTACTAGGATGGCCAAACCGCCCCCTCGCTTTTTTTCTCGGCAGACTAATTCAAGTTTGTATCCCTTGGGGCAAAATTCTGTAATGCTTGGGTCCGAGTAGGAGGATAGCCAGGTTTCGGATAGGAAAAGGCAGCCTAGCTGTTCATTAACTATCCAGTCTTTTATTAGGTCTGCCTTTGGGCTGATTGATCTTATGTTCATGTATGCACAGGGGATTGAGAAAAGATGTTTGTGGTAGTTGGGGCTAATCTGTGGGTGAAGGAGGTTCTTGGATGTAAGGGGGAGTTTATGACCCGACTTCTTTGTGTTGGGGGGTGGTTTTCGTCCCCAAGTGGATGGGATGCTTTCTTGTGAGGCTGTTGTGCATTCTATTAGGTTTCTTGTCTGGTGAAGTTTCTTGGGTGATAGTGTCTGCCTGTATGTTGTTGTCACTATTGGTATTGGTGAAAAGTGGTGGCCTGCTGTTCTCCAGTTTGTTGTGAGTAGGGAGAGAAGTAATAGTGTGCATAGGAGTTTGGTAGTGGGGGGTGACATGTTGTTGGTTAGCGGCTGGAGAGTGACTGTAAGGTTCAATGCAGGAGCAAAAGAAGAGAGCTGTGGGAGAGCTGGGACTGAGGGCGGTTGAAAACCGGCCAGTAGCCCTTCTCTGATTGAGATCCGCGTGGTTTCAGGGATCTGGGGGGGGGTAGAACTGGGTCGCAACACCCAGTTAAAGTTGGGCAGAGGCAGCCAGATAAGTAACCTGCACTGGTAGGAGGCTTTCAGCGATCCCCGGTGACTGGAGGAAGCAGGGGCTCTAAGGGCGTCGGGCGGAGGAAGGAGGGACAAGATGGCAGAAACTTCCTCCTTCCTCTGCCTAGGAAGTCGCTGGGGGGAGAGGCTTTCGGTGGCCCTCCAGGGCTGAAGAAAAAAATCTGACTCAAAAGTCGGGCTGCGTCGGCGATCCCCGGTGGCTGGAGAGGCAGGGGCTCTAAGAGAGAGCAGAGTCCTCCTGCTTGCACGGCGTCGGGCGGAGGAAGGAGGGACAAGATGGCAGAAACTTCCTCCTTCCTCTGCCTAGGAAGTCGCTGGGGGGAGAGGCTTTCGGTGGCCCTCAAGGGCTGAAGAAAAAAAATCTGACTCAAAAGTCGGGCTGCGTCGGCGATCCCCGGTGGCTGGAGAGGCAGGGGCTCTAAGAGAGAGCAGAGTCCTCCTGCTTGCACGGCGTCGGGCGGAGGAAGGAGGGACAAGATGGCAGAAACTTCCTCCTTCCTCTGCCTAGGAAGTCGCTGGGGGGAGAGGCTTTCAGTGGCCCTCAAGGGCTGAAGAAAAAATCCGACTCAAAAAAAATGTATCAGCTCATTAGCTATCATATCACACTCAACTCAAAGAAAGCATTTCTGTCTCAACAGGTTAATGCACCAAGCCAAGGTCACCGGTCACCGGTTCAACTCCCACTCTCACCATCCCTCTTTTGCACTGCTTCCTATTAGCTCTCAAAGGAGTATATATATATATGGTGGACTTTGCTGTTTTTCATAGTTGTTGGGGTGGGGGAGGGGGTCTATGATAACAGAGAACAGGCTGCTGAGAATTCGTGGAGATCATTTTAAGGATCAACTCAAATAAGTTTAAGCAAAGGAATGCCTAAAGATTTGGAAGGTTTTCTGGTAGAAAACAAATATCAAATATGTATTAAGGAATTGCAGCACAAATGATGCCGATCGTTAAGGGCAAAAAACACCACTTTTCTGGGTATGACGCCTAAACGGAACAGATTACTTACAGTCATACTTCCATTAGTACAGTGCTTAGAATGAAGATTAGCGTGTGAGCATGGTCTGGGTTGGACATTAGAAAAATGGAGCTTGCATTTGATCAAAACAGCACTTTTGGACTCCACCTCACATGTATTCAACCATACTTGGGAATAGGGGTTTGGGGCTCAATGAAAGCAGTGCTTTTAACCATTGAGCTACCACTCTTTTGTCTCAGCCTACTATGAGATTATAGCTAAACTCCTTTTCCCTTAGCAGTTCACTAAGGTATGATATGACAAGGGAGCCAGAAACATTGGAGCAAAAGTTGCTGTAGCTCAGTGAGTAAAGGCGCTGTACTGATCTTCTGGGGTGTGAGGGTTCAACTCCCAGCCTGTATTTTACTTGTGGCATATCTACCTTCCAGGTGCACCTTGATGATGCTTTTCACTTCTTATAGGAGTTGAATATAACATTACTGTACAACTTTGCTGTGTAGTAGAAAAATAAACTTTTCCCCCTTCCATGCTAAGAATTTGAGTTCAACTCATCTTATATTTCTCCTTTTAAACATGGCATACTTTGTTAGTTTTTATCATGGTAAAGTATACATTTCTGAAATCGTGAAGAAACAATATATACAACTGCAGTGTTTTGTCTCCTAGCAGAATTAACTGCCTATAAGAAGCGGTATAAGCAAATCAAAACTGCTATAAGCACAAGAAAGCATTTCTAGCTCAATAGGTTAATGCGCCTGTTATGACCTCTCAAACTCCCCGGTTCAACTCCCACCTTTGCTCATTTTAATAAGGTCCTAGCAGTTTCCTATTAGCTCTTATAACAGGGTCTACATGGTGGACTTTGCCATTTGTAAGGTGCACATTTCCCTTTCCAGGCAAATCTATTTTCAACTTACCATGGCTCGGACATCCTAAGCAGTGATGAGAAGAAACCTTTCCTCTGACAGCAAGATGACATTTGTGGATTGCCTGGTTAATGTGCTCTATTATGCCTTGTCCATCTTCTCAAGCACCCTGGTTCAAATCCCATCCTCACCTTCACTTTTGTTTCCTTGCATCCTAACAGTTCTCAGAAGTGGTGGAATTTGTTGTTTCTCATCAGCATTCTGCAGCCACAGGTGCATGAGATACTTTCATTTGCTCCCAACTACAAGCCATTCTAGTAGGAATGTGTTTCTTTTGATGCAATATAGGCATTGGCCAATAGCTATGAGTTAAATCAAACTTCAGAGGGCTTGGACAGGTGTTGAAGAATGATCCAGTTAGGGGGGGATGTTGGGGTGGGGGAGGGTGTTCAGCATGAGAGAGAACAGGTTGCATTAAAAATTAGACAATGGCTGCAGATAATAAAAGCTGAAGCAAAATATTTATATGTAAAGGCAAGGCTAAAGAGTTACCAGGTGTCCTGACTGAGAAATGAATATAAACTATTTGCTAACCTTACTCAAGACTTGAACCCCTGATGTATGGAAGTTGAAAAGCAGTGCCTTAAGGCATAGAGCTATAGAGGTAACTTTGTTTAAAACATAGAGCTTCATATCAAAGCTTAGAGATGTGAAGGAAATGACTACAACGTCACTACAGTTGTATATGGCAAAACGACATCCAATGCACGTCCAATTAGATTTGAATCCTAACGGTTCCTATGACATCAGACGCTAATTAGGCATGCTGAGTATATAGAAAGCTTTGGCACAGCCATTTTTCCTATGTAAGACCCCCTCGTGTGAGTTGGTGTTTGTGGTGTTCCGTTTCCTCAATGATGAAACTTTGTGCTATGACTTGCCTGTTCTCCTTTATACTCCCTTCTACCTTTGCCACTCCTCCCCACCCCCATTATCTGTATTTCTTTAGTTTATGGATTTTTCTGGGTGTTGGTGTGAGGGATTGTTGAGGACTTAGGTTTTGTGTTAAGTGTGGAGAGGAATCAATTGTTAGGGAAAAGAAGGGGCCAGGCCAGGTTACACAAAGATGCCCACACCCACCACTCTCCCTGCTTTCATAATGTCATGGTCTGCCCCACCTCCATTTTCCATATCAGCAGAGTACACCAAAAAGAAAGAGCAGAGGGGGCCTACAACTTTCAATTAACTCCAAGTGGAATGGATGGGAACCTGTGTTTAAACATGGGAAATATGTCATCAACCAAGGCAGCTACTGCACCAAATGGGATACATATTAATGAGATTCTTAAGTTGAATGCAGGAGAGGTGTCTAGAAATGGCCAGACTTGGGGGAGGGGGGGAGAGAGACTGAGAGATATGCTGGATAGTAGTCTGGAATGAGAAAAGATAAAAGCAAGAGGTGGAGGATGTCATGGAGGCAAGGAGAGATTAGGGATGCGAGGGTATTTGCAAACAGAAAGGGTGAAAGGTTGACACTGGGGATGGAAGGAGGTTAGGGAGAAACACTAGGTTTTGAGGTGGAATGGAGAGATGGCATGTAGGTTCCAGCCCCCCCCCATTGGTATGCATCAAGGAAAATAACTGAAAAGAGAGGGACAGATGTTGATGCATAGGGAGCTAGGTTGTGAAAGGTGGGCTAAGAGGATTGTAAGGGATAGCCCTAATGAGCATGCATGAGAGACCAGCATCTAATGGAGGTGTCAACCATCAAATCTACCACTATGCATATCCATTAGGGGTATCCTCAAACCCTAACTGGCCTAGTGGTCGTTCATGACACTGTTGGGACATACCTCTGTAAACCATATAATACAGCAATGTAGCTCCGTGAAGCACCTAACGAATACAATATAAGCTGAAACACAAACACACTGTCAGCTATATATGTTTCATTTATTTGATGGATTTTATTGTAAAACATCAATCCAGATTCTTCTCCAGATAGCATGCTGGCCTTCTGTCCAAATCCTATCAGCTTCCCTCCCAAAGAGGGAATCATAGTTGGCCCCGACTTGGGCCACAAGGATCTGCAACTCTCCATGCAAGAAATTCGATTTCCGTTTTGGAGCCTTGTTGCAAGGTGCAGCCATCTTTTCAGGCTACTTGTAGAACACGTTCAAACACACCCCCATAGGACACCCAATGAGGTGTGATGGGCGTGGTTAGGAAGCGGGACAAGCAAATGCACCCGAACGGCGCCCAATAGGCATAGAGAACATTTTCCCGCCATACTGACGTCAGATGCTACATAGGCATGCATGGGTATAAGAAGGTCCAGGTGAGCAGTGATTCCTTGCTATTCTGTCCTATTACTTATGCAGACGTTTGAGACTTTACTCTGTCTTAGTCTTTTACATTTATTTTCCTATCTCTGCCTCCCATTTCTCTCTATTCCACAGAGCCATTAACAAGCTACATGTCATTCTAATATGTTGTTTTATCTTTTCTAGAAGCAGCTCAGATAGTAAGTCCAGGTGAGAATGATATTTTGTAAGCTACTTAGGTGTCCTTATGATAGAACCAAAGAAATCAACCAGCAAGAACTGACTTCTCTTTATGGGCTTTCATTGTGTGCTATTGTTTATAATAGTTATTTTATTTCTGATATCTCCTACTCTCCATACCACAGGGCTGACAAAAATGACTGATAAGACTGATAAAGACCATGCTGGTAGAAATTTTGCTGGCAGAAAAATGGATATGTAAGTAAAATGGATGTGTTCACACATCTGAGAGGGTTTACTCATAGAGCTAAAGTTAATTCTTTGTAGAATCAAATTACAGGCAAGTTAAAATCAGGTGAGGAATGGTTCTGTGTACTAACTCATTGATAAGAATAGGTCGGGTGTGTTGGGGGGGGAACACTGCCATTCAGTGGACATCCAATCAGTGTACATGGTTCAGGTGGAAAACTCCTAATGAGTGCCTAATGGCTGCTATTTTTAATAAGGAGTCTAAAGGTATGTTAGCACTTCTGTTACTTCTAGGTGTGTGTTCTGCCACAACTTCAGTGTTTAATTTTGGAGACATAGGTCTTTGTTAACAGTTTCTCTCTATTCTTCATTTCAGGTTAACTATGCTCATCACCCCAGTATGTTTGCCAGAGAGAGACCAGACGAGCAGCTCAGCACACCAGCTTGCACCTAGCCAAACAGTTGTAGGTGAGAATGATATATGGTAACCTTTATTTGCTTACTCTACTATTCTTCACTTGAATCACTCTTCTGATGAGTGAAATAAATGTTCACAAAGCTAACATGTTTCACACTTCTATTGTTCTCTTCACACAGGTATCCTTGATGACTTTCAGGAACAATAGTAAATTGATAATGTTGGCCTCATAGAACACCATGGCATGCATTCCTGCTGTTATATGCACACAAACTTTGTTTTCAGTTAGTCTATTCCCTCACATGAGTTCTAAACAGTAGCAGTGGAGGATTACAGGTGATATTAACCCACACCATCAGCGAGTTAAGGCTATTGCTTTAACAACTATACCACGGTGACATCTAAGCAGCTCAACATAAATGAGGTTAACACATTGCTTCAGGGAAGGGAGGACAGATATGGACCTTAGGGGTTGAACCCCCTGTTTGTGAACCTTGTGTAAACCAGCTTCTCCTCTTTTCTGTTTTCAGGTGTCCTAGACAGGCAACTGTAGTTCTTCCTGCGGTATTGTCAGATGGAGTTTTGTATTACTGAGAGCAGTGCAGCCGTGAGCATCTTTGTGGTTTCCACACCTGCTTAACCAAAATAGTGCAGCTCAAGAACCAGGAGGATAGATTGAGGTATCTGGCCTTTACTTCCATCACCTTCAGTGAAAGGAAGAAAAACCCACATGTCTCATTTGGATTCTCCTGGTGTGGAGCCAACTCTTACTAGCAGTAACCCTATTCCTCAACAACAAATCTACCACAGTGACATATTCTCTTCCTTATGTAGCCATTTACTTTGGAACAGGGACTGGCTTACTTTGCACATCATAGCTGAGATGTTATCTACCTACAGTTGCATATACCCTTACACTCACTTGCTTCTTTCCTAGATTCTGCAATGATTTTACATCAAAGTGGCTAGCAGGTAATAGAATGAATGACAGACCCCAAAAAAGATTGTCAAACTTTCTATATGTCACCTTGTTGTTATATTGAAAAGGGCCCATTCAGCAGTCCCTCCTGAATCCCTATCTACCTTGGACTCTGTCCACTAAACTGATGATGCTACAAGGCTAAAACCACACAGGAAAGTTTAAAGTAAGTATAAACAATTTTTTTATTAAAATAAAATCAACTTTTTAAAACTTAAAACTTTTTTTAAAACAACTATTTACATACATATAACACAGGGAAAGAGGGTGGGTGCCCCCCAAGAGCAGCTTGAGCTACCTCAGGCGAGGGGGGCGGAAGAGGTGCAGTCATTGAGAGGGTTTACAGCTGCTGGAACCATGCCCTCTTTCGGCTACCAGCCGAAAGAGGGCATGTTCCATCCTCTCCACACACCCTCTCAATAACTGTACCTCCTCCAAAAGGGCAGAGAAGGGCTCCATCTCCCTGACCGCCCCCTCCTGAGGCTGGTCGGGCTGCTCCTGGGGGGGGATAACAAGGAAAGGGGGTGGGATGGGATCAGGAACAGGAAGGGCAGGAGAGTGAGGGGAAGGGCTATGGGTGGGGGAAGGGGAAGGTCCAACAGGGGATGGTGGTGGGGGTCCTGGAGGTAGTGGTGGGGCAGGCGGTGTGGGTCCAGGGGGTAGTGGTGGGGCAGGCAGTCCAGGGGGCAGTGGTGGGGCAGGCGGTGGAGGTCCAGGGGGCAGTGGTGGGGCAGGCAGTGTGGGTGGCTCAGAGAGCCGCCAAGGGGAATCTTCCTCTTCTTCCCCCTCCTCCTCCTCCTCCTCTGCCGACGACCAGGGCGGAGCCCCCTCCCTCACCTCCGGGGTCCAGGGTGGGGTCATGGGTGCCACCTCCTGAGGGGGTGCCTGCACTGCTGCTTGACAAGAGGGAAACAGGATACAGTCAGATATGTCCACAACACTTTTGAACATGACATTCTTTACTACTTTATTTTCTTCAAATGCTAATAACAGGATGCAAAGCACCTACTCCACTGTAAACATCAAAATGTAGCGTAAGTAAGTGAGGCAAGTAGAACACCATAAAGCCATTGTGACATGATATCACAATAGCAGCTTTACTGCAGATTTTATGATTAAAAATGGTTTACAGCTACTCAAGCATTATCATCTATTTATTCTGGTAGGCTGATCACAAAGAAACACACGATGGACTCATTACTCACCGGCTTCAGCGCACAATTCCTCCCTCACCCCCTCAAAGAAGGCCCGCTCCTGGCGCCTCAGCAGCCGACCCCGTTTCCTGAGATCCTCAACCTGGATAACAGAGAGAGAGAGAAAGAACGAAGAGGGAGGGATATGATGAGTGCCATCTAGCACTGTGGCATAACATGTTTACTTAAGTATTGACCTCTATAAGCACATAAAAATGGAGTACGCTGCCTTCCGCTTTGCTGCCTGCCTCCACCCCCTTCTGCCACATGTTTTACATGAATGTATTCACGTACTCCAGCATTTTCCCCTTTCTGTGCTGGAGGCATCGCTATCTCTCTACTGTACCTGGAACAATGGGGGGTGGGGGGGGTGAGGTGACATGGCCAGCATCACAAGGAGGAGTGTGGGATTGAACTCACAACCCCAGGGTGCTGAGGCTGTAGCCTATCAGCACTGCCCCACATTACAGTTTGCATGACTTTATTAATCTAGTCAAGCAATATTTCCTGTCCTGGTGAGCTTACAATCATGCAGCAGGGGCAATAAAATAGTTTGGTCAGAAGGAGCAGCGTGGCTTTAAACCCCTGACGTCAGGGTACTGACGCTGTCACTTTAAACGTCATGCCACTATCTCCCTAGACCAGCAGATTGATACATACGGGAAAGGAAAGTTGTAGGTACTTGAAATGACATAGCAGCACTTTAATATATTTGTTTTCCTTTGGCAAAGTTGATTTCAAGATGTTTCTATTACAAATGCGATGCTGCTGACCCTAAAATTACTTGTGTGCATGTTGTGAATGGAATAGATGCCTTGTAGGAGCTGAATATGTCATTTGAAATCCTACTACTGCTCCTTTGGGATGTGCTTTAATTTTAGTATTCAATGTAAAAGATTTATTATGCACAATTGTAGTTTTTAAAAGGAATCAAGATTTACCCACAAAAACATGACCAATTTGATTGAGACAGGTTTCCATCATCATTACTTTTTACATGATTATTTGTGAGGGCCTGACTTGGAATACTTACTTCCCTGGGACATGAGGCTCTTCTATTGTACCGCCGGGTCAGGCGGGTCCAGGAGTCCCTGAACTGCAGGTATGACCTGCGATGGCCAGGCACTACAAAATAGTGGTGCTCGTGTGGCAGGAACAGCCTGGCCAGCAGCCTGGAGTCCTGAGTGGAAAAATTTGGCTGTCTGCTGGCTGCCATTTTAGAAGAAATAACTGCGTATGAAGAACGGGCGATTCTATGATGTCACAACGCAAAAAAATGCGATGACATTTTCTGTGCCACTTGGGCGTGCTTGCAGCGTCCGCTCCGCGCTACATCAACACTGTAGCTTACATACTGTACTACGCCGATATCGGTGTTATACAAAAAAGTATGCACAAAAGGGAGAAAGAAAATCCAACGTAGTCTGCAGTAAACAACAGCAACCAGAAAACAACAAACAGACTGCAGACAATGTACAAGATGCAGGCGTTGTTTATTAGTAAATGCAGTAACATATACAACCTTATAGCCAACCAAGGGACCCGACACGGTCCGTGTTTCGGATGACACGCCTTCCTCAGGGGTCCATGGTGGTTAAGGTATAAAGCAAACTGCGTAAAAGATAACAAACACATGTCAATCACGATCAAATTGGCGTGTGTTTGTTATCTTTTACGCAGTTTGCTTTATACCTTAACCACCATGGACCCTTGAGGAAGGCGTGTCATCCGAAACACGGACCGTGTCGGGTCCCTTGGTTGGCTATAAGGTTGTATATGTTACTGCATTTACTAATAAACAATGCCTGCATCTTGTACATTGTCTGCAGTCTGTTTATACAAAAAAGTATAGCAGAACGCTTAGAAGCTTACCATGTAAACCTGATGGGACTTCACCTCCCCCCCATATATTTAGGTTCACACTATCTACATTTGAACAAACACAATGACAAGTTATAAATGAAATAAATGAAGATTAAGAAGTAATAGGCATAATCTCAGGAGGTTCACATATTTTAGCTTAGCTATGCATGTTTGGGTGGGTGGAAAAAAAAGAATATTATGTTTTTGGTAACCTTAGTCAGGACTTGAACCCCTGACCTTTGGAAGATACATGCAATGCTTTTAAGTACTGAGCTATGTTGGGGATTTGGGAATGGGAGTCTCCCGAAATGGCTTTAGGTACAAGCTTTGACAAGGGGCAATCATTGCAAGTATCTACAGGTGTATTTGATCTGAGAACACCCAATGAACGTCCAAACAGATTTCAAAATTCTAACGGCTTCTATGACGTCACACGCTACATCGGCGTCGATGGTATATAAGGAGCTCTAAAAAACCATTATTTTGTCTCCTTTAGACTCCCGTGCGTTCGTGCTTCTGGTGCTTGATTTGTGATATTGTGACTTTGTACTGTGATCTTATTGTTTCTCCTTTCCCCCATCTTCTCCCTTTTGTTGTGTACTTGTCAGTTGGTGTCTTTGGTCTGGTGTTGGTTTGAGAGATGGCTGACTACTTTGAGTTTGTCTTACGTGTGGTGGCCCGTGATAGATTGCTGCGCAGAGGAAGGGGTCCGGCCCCGGCCCCGGGGCGTGGGCAGCTTAGAGGCAGAGGAAGAGGTCCGGCCCTGGCCCTGGGGCATGGCCAGGTTAGAGGCAGAGGCCCAGGCCGACACCGATGCCAGGCCCCCAGGGTATATAGGCCCAGGGCGAACTTCCTTGATATGACAGATGAGCGGTGTATTGGTCTCTTTAGATTTAATCGGGAGACCATAGTTCATCTCTGTGAGCAACTGCAGGTGGATTTGGAGCGCACCACACTTAGGGGACATTCCCTTCCAGTTTATGTTGTCACAAACCCGGCACCAGAGTTAGGTTTGTGCCAGAGAAGGGACAAAAACCCCTGACTGTTAGGAGAGCAGACCAGTACAGCAGTCCTCCTACAAACAGTTCCCAGAGTTCTGTCAGTGACAAGGGCGCCCTAGAACAAGAAGGCTGGGAGGAGGGGAAACCTGAGGAGAACATAAGGTTCTCTAAACCTAGAGCTGCTCCTGTTAAAACTTCCCATAGGAGACAAGCTCCTATCCAGCCCAGTCCCCATCTGCTTAGGCTAATAGGAAAACAGCTGAAAGCTCAGAACCAGGCTGCCCAACCCCCATTCAGAGTAAGGCGTGGCTCTCTGAAGGCTGGACAAATAGAGCAGAGCAAGCTGAGTAAAGCAGTCTGGATCCAGCTCTGGAAGGAGACTCATGGCCAGGTGCTTCCAGGTTCCAAACCGAGAATGAGGTTGAGATGAGAGACCTGGATGAGCTGTCTCTGCTTGATGGTCTACAGACTGAGGAGCCTATGGACCTTACCTGGGAACCTGAGGAAATTCCCATGGAGGAAAGCTAATTTTCTCTTTGTGTTTTTTTGGCACTGCATTTTGTTTGGGACTTGTGCTAGCTGCATGGGAGTGGGAAGCATTGTTAAAGGCTCCACTCCTGAAGAACTCTCTTCAATTAGGGAAAGACTGTGAACTGTATTTTTGAATGTGAGGATTTTGTTTATCCCTCATGTGAAAAGAAGATTTTTGCTACTGATTGAGGTTATAGGAGTTGTGGGGATTGAATCCACAAAAGATCCTGGGTTGGGATTGTGGGGCCATTTTCTGGCAAGTTTTTTCAAGAAGGATTCAGCAACTCCCCACCCCCGCCAGCTTACCTGAACTGGCAGGGGAAAGCCTGTCCAATTCCAGGCTAACACAGTGGGCTGGAAGAAGCAAATTGACTTACAATTACCAATTATGGTTTTCCTTATCTGTGACTAAAAACCAGTTAAGACTATTAGGGATATACCCTGAAGAGAAGATTGCTCAGACCTTGGCTGACTTAGGGACCATTTCTTCTGAGCTGTGTTTTGTTTTGAACTTATTTTGGAATTTGAATTTTGAACAGTGGCTACAGTGTTGTTTTCAGCGCTATTGTGGAATAAAGCACTTCTATTTTTGTTGAAATCACAGCTAACTTGTTTTCTTTTTTATATTAGCTGATATTGGAACACCAACAGGGCTTTTCACTTGAGAAAGGCACGTCTGGATTTTGGAGTCTTGCGCACGTCCCGGTAGCCATTCTGACCAGCCTGTACCGGATGTGCGACAATGTACAAGTAACTACAGCCCTGGGGTTTTTGGCTACAGGAACCTTCCAAAGGCCCCTGGGAGCTGGGGCTGGCATCAGCCAATCGTCTGTATCCAGGATAATCAATAAGTTTTTGGAAGTCTTTTTAAGGTGTATTGCTATGTATATCCAGTTTCCGATGAGTGAGGCAGAGCAGCGACGCACAATGAGGGGTTTTGCTCAACTGGCATGTTTCCTCTCTGTCCTGGGAGCTATAGACTGCACACACGTAGCACTCAGACCACCTGCTGAAACTGAAAGGCAATTTAGGAACCGGAGGGCATATCATTCCATGAACATGCAGGTGGTCTGTAGTGCTACCATGGAGGTGACGGATGTGTGTGCCAACTTCCCAGGGTCCTGCCACGACACTTATATCCTGGCCCACTCCGGCCTAGGTGGCAGGTTCCAGAGGGGTGAAATCCACGGTGGATGGCTGGTTGGTGAATTAACGTACTACTGCAGATAAAGCTTTGCTACATGAACCGCCTTTCTCTCATTTTACCACAGGGTCATGGCTAACTTTGGAGGATGATGCAGAACAATGGACAACAGATATATGCCCCTTCTAATATTGTTTCTCCTTGCAGGTGATCGTGCCTATCCCCTGAGGACGTGGTTGATGACCCCAATTGTACGTCCCCAACAGCCAGAGGAGAAGCGATATAACCGGGCCCTGAACACCACAAGGACCATCATGGAACGTGCGTTTGGGTTGCTCAAGTCCCGCTTTAGATGTCTACACCGCTCAGGAGGGCAACTGCTGTACAGGCCCGACAAGGTGTCCAAGATGTTTGTTGCCTGCTGCATGCTACATAACCTAGCGCTGAGAAGACGGATGCCAGACCCTCCTGAGCCGGTCCAAGACAGTGACGATGACGAGGACATCCAACCTAGACGCAGGCCTCTACCTGAGCAAGAGGAGCGTAGGAGAGGGCAGGTGGTCAGGGACAACCTAATAAGAGCCCATTTCTTGGGATAATGGTGAGTATATTTATGTGAACCCCAAACAGCTTCTCTCTCTCTGTCTCTGTCTCTGTCTCATGTGAGTGAATGTGATGATGCCTCTTTCTCTAGGCAGCAGTTAAAGCTCAGATGTCCCTGACCACCAAAGCAAGAAGTTATTGGTTGCATCTCAAGTATTAAAGGTAGAATAATAGGTAAGAATCAAATATAGCTATCTTTGTTTTTGGCCTCATTCACTATGTTGCTCCTGTATATCATTCCATTAGCAGGCTTTATTGATGAATTGCCCACATGTCAAATAGCTAACAGCTTTGTTGCAGGTTGGATGTCCAAGACTTTCATCGTCACCATACAGGGGCATCGTAATGTGATTCTCGTTGGCCTGGTAAGAGCTAGCAGTTTAGGACCTCTTGGTTTTTTGTTGTTTTACCAACAACAAATCGTATATCGACACATGCTGGTGTTAGGTTAGCATGTGTGTTGATTGAACACCCCCTTAGTTTTAGGTATAAATGACATCTATAGTGGAAGCTCAGAGAAAGCCGATTGGATGACCTATACTGCTAAAATGTTAAACTATGGCTATCAGAAGCCTATATGCTGCTCAGCTTTCCACACCTTGTAGGAGTTAATGATGGTACTGGTCTACAAGTTTCTGTGTAGCATAAGACTATAGCACCCCCCCTCCCTTCTCCATGCTGGTACTTCAAGTTCAACTGAAGCTATAGGGTAACTGTAGGTATTGTGACAGTTTGAGGTGGGGACTTTTCCAATGTATTAACATGCTTCCCCTCTTTGCAGGTGTTCGGGCCCAGCTGACCTCCTCCTCCTCCTCCTGTGGCTAGCATCTCATCATGAAGCTGTTCCTGTGATACGGGCGGATCCTGTGACGTATTCCTGATACTTGTGCATAGGTAGGTATGAGACATTTGTGCTCACTTCTACTAACCTTCAACATTCCAACCAGTGTGTGTAGGTTCTTAGCTCACATATGGACTCTGTAACAAGGAGGACGGCTTTTATTTCCCTTGCTTCTATGGCAGAAACCTCTGGCCTTTATTCTCTGACCTCCTTACTTTCCTTTCTTCCAGTGCACCGAAGAACATTCTACATCTCTGAATCTGTCTTCCTTTTCCTACAACCTGCCTTACCCTACCATGAGGAAATCTTAATATTTCACAGGCACTGACATTGTACCCTTTCCTCCTGTAGGCTGGGAGTTGATTTGGACCTAGGAGTGGCTTACTCTGTATACCGGTGTAGCTGTGATCCATCTCAGCGAACTGCAGTTGCATGATGTTACAATTTCACACCGCTTTTCTGGACTTTTGAGTGTCAATGAAATGACATGATATTCTACAATAAAAATCTTAAAACCATTTAAGGATGTTGTGATTACTTACCAAAGGAATGCCAGGGCCCAGTCTGATACATTGAGTAATGCACAGGCATTATTATTTCCTTAGGTACCGCTGTAAATGGATCACTCTTATCACATTGCTCTTTGTCTGAGGGCCAGGTTGGAAAGGTAAGAAGTGGGGGGTGGGGGGGGAAGGAACTAGGGGTTGTCATGTCTCCCATTTGCTCACCGGTCCAATGACATGACCTCAGAGCAGGGATCTCAAAGTCCCTCCTTGAGGGCCTCAATCCAGTCGGGTTTTCAGGATTTCCCCAATGAATATGCATTGAAAGCAGTGCATGCACATAGATCTCATGCATATTCATTGGGGAAATCCTAAATACCTGACTGGATTGAGGCCTTCGAGGAGGGACTTTGAGATCCCTGCCTCAGAGCCTGCAAATAGCATAATTAAGAAGATGGCATTACTAGGGAGGACGGACAAGGTGGTATTGTTCCATCTTGTGGTTTGTAGGGAAATATTTTCCTTCTTACACACCTGGGTTTCACTACTCTTCCGTTCCACACATAGCCTTCTGCTTACACCTCATCTAGCTACAGTTGCATAACATTACCCTCATTGTTAGATTATACATCTGAGAAACCCACACAGGAAACATATAAACCAGTATAAACCTATCATGTCACAATCAGCTCAAAGAAAGCATTTCTGGCTCACCAGATTAATGCGCCAATCCAACCTCTCAGGGTCACTGGTTCAACTCCCACTCTCACCATCCCTCTTTTGCACAGCTCCCTATTAGTTATCAAAGGAGTATGTATGTATGTGGACTTTGTTGTTTTTCATTAGCATTGTGCATCAGATACATTAATTTGCTCTCAGCTACAAGCCATTGTGGTAGGAATGGATTTCCTGCTATGCAATATCCGCACAGGGCAACAGATAGAAAAGTTCACTTCAGCTTGGCTGGTTGTGGTGCTATGCTGCAGGAGTGTCTGTTGGAGTGGGGGAGGGGGGGTTTGAGAAGTGCTGGGTTTTCTGGTAGAAATATGAATATCAAATATGTGCTAACCACACTCAAGACCTGAACCCCTGACGTACTGAAGATAAATGCAGTGCTTTAAGGCCTATGCTAGAGAGGGAACTTCATTTAGAAGTTGGTAACGGAGATTCTACAGACTAAGCAAATGGCAACTGGTTTCTAATAATATCTTTGAGAAGGAAAGAAATTGATTAAAAGTCAGGTGTTTGGCCAATCAGATTTTTATGTTTGTGTAGTTATTTAGGTGTCTTTGTTAGGAGGCAAAACTGATATCTTCTTTTGGTGATTATCCATTGACTATTTCTCCATTCCCCAGGGTCATTAGCCGAAAAAAACACAAACCTTAGGTGTGCTTATAGATCCGCTGTAACGCTATTATTGGAGCATGTAGGACGCCGAACGTTAAGCGCAAAGAACACCTCTTTTTCCGCATACAACGCCTAAACGGAATAGATTCATTCAGTAGTACAGTCCCGTTTTAACACCCTCAACTCCTTCAGCTGACACAATACTCATTTGAATAAAATTACAAGATACAGACCAATCACATCTCATTTTCATCTGAAACAGCACATTAGCAATACTAGATACAAAACATTAGAGAAGTTGAACTTGCGTGTGATCAAAACAGCACTTTTGGACTATGTATTCAACCATACTTGAGAATATGGATTTCGGGTCAGTGAAAAGCAGTGTTTTAAAGCATTGAGCTACCACTCTTTTGTGTCAGTTAATTGTGATATGATAGCTAAGCTGATTATACCTTGGCACATCACTAAGGTATGATATGAGAGGAGAGCCAGAGACATTGGAGTAAAAGGTGCTATAGCTCAGTGAGTAAATGTGCTGTATTGATCATCTGGAGGTTGTGAGTTCAACCCCTGGCTTGTCTATTACTTGTGGCATATCTACCTTCCAGATGCTTTCCACGTCTTATAGGAGTTGATTATAACATTATTGTACAACTTTCTGTGTAGCATGAAAACTAAACTTCCATGCTGATAATTTGAGTTCAACTCATCTTATATATCTCCTTTTAAACATAGCATATTTTGTTAGTTTTTATAATGTGAAGGTATACAATTATGAAATCATGAAGACAATATATATAAAACAGCAGTGTTTTATCTCCTACCAGACCTCATTGTGAGATCATCAAGCCGCACCTTCAAGGTAGTATGCCAAAATTAAAAAGATGTGCTGGGTGTAGAACTCGCAACCTCTGGATGTGAGTTAGGAGCACGGACTCCTAACGCATAGAGCTATAGCTGCTTCTACTTAGGTCCATCTCACCACTCTTTCATATCATACTTGACTGAGCTGCCTATGTATCAGCCCATTAGCTATCATATCACACTCAACTCAAAGAAAGCATTTCTGTCTCAACAGGTTAATGCGCCAATCCAACCTCTCAAGGTCACCGGTTCAACTCCCACTCTCACCATCCCTCTTTTGCACTGCTACCTATTAGTTCTCAAAGGAGTATATATATATGGTGGACTTTGCTGTTGTTAGGGTTAGGGTTAGGGTTAAGTAGCTCAGTAGCTCAGTGAGTAAAAGCACTGTACCAATCATCCAGAGATTCTGAGTTCAACTCCCGGCTTGTCTTTTACTTGTGGCATATCTACCTTCCAGAAGCACCTTGATTATAACATGAGGGGTTTATGCTGCAGGAGTGTGTTGTTGGGGTGTTGCAGGGGGTGTCTAGGATGACAGAGAACAGGCTGCTAAGAATTGTTTTACTTTTGCTTCTGTTCATTCTAGTTGTTATTCTCATGGAGCACACCTTACCGCACAGCATGGATGGCGGCAGTGCCAGCAATGCCAGTAGCGGGCCAGGTCCAGGGCAACTTGAGATGGTTTGAGGCAGCCGGCGTCGGTGCAGACAGCCTTGGAAAGAATCCCTCGAGTTGGATGATGGCTGCCGCAGCTGTGGGTGGCTGCAGACCGTAGTGCCTGATGGCCGCAGCAAGCTATGGCGCCAGTTGGCTGTGGCCTGGCTGGAGGAGGACGAGGAGTAGCTACAAGAGCTACACTGAGGGAGGTGAGGAGAGAGAGACAGATGGGAGGATGAGGGAAAGGGGGGTAGGAGAAACACTGCAGCCCTTCTTCCTTTGTTTTATCTCCCCCCTGACAAAAAAGGCCAAAAGAAGAAAGGGTCAAAAATGGAAATCTTAGGTTTAACATTCCTCCACTTTTCTCCCCCACACCCAAAACAGAAGCATCTCCCCAAAGTGTTATGACGTGGCCAATTATTTTCATCCTGATATGTTAAGGCAGAAATGGGTACGCCTGTCAGCCTTGCATACCTTTCTACACCAAGCAAGTGATGGCTCTTACCCAACGGCAAAAGCAGCAGACGTCTAGGCTAAAAGAAGCCCTCGCCGGGTTCTAGAATTATATGGCTGTCTCTCTCCCTGACTGCTAGTCCTTTTGATGTTGGGAAACAGTAGTCAGAGATAAGTGTTCCACTAAATCCACACAATTCTCCACCTGTTCAACTGTCCTGCCAATCACTCAATTCTTGCCAAATCTTTATCACGACAGCCTCAAATTCATAGGTACCTCTTTCATATCAGAGTTTAGGGCACGGAATCAGAAATTGAAATCCTTTGTAATGACCTCATCATCACTGAACACGTGGGGCAAATCATTGTCCTCTTCAGAATTGGACTGCCTCGATGTCATTTTGTCAGGCCACTCAATTTCTCTCCCAGCGTCCTCCAGTCACTTGCATTTTCAACAACGCATTTGAATTTCTTAAGACAGAACCTTAGTGAGCCAGGGGAGGAAGGTCACCGCAGCCTCGCGCCTCAGATGAAAAGGTTCATTTTTTAGGGACCGTGTAAGCTGATCAGGGACAGTCTTCAGCGACTCGGAGCCCTCCTCCTGGCTGGGCAGAAGGAGGAGGCTTTGGCGGTAGTGGTTTTGGTGGTGAGTGAGGGCGGGAGGGGGAGTCGCCGGCTGTGCTGTGTGTCAGCGAGTTGCCTGGCTGCTGCATCTGCACTCCTGCTGGCCACAGACCTACTGATCACAGAGTAGAGATCACAGAAGCACGCAGGTAAGTGCGCATGCGCAGCTAGGGTTTTATTATATAGGATATAGACCTATCACATCTCATTTTCATCACAAACACATTAGCAAGACTATACACAATACATTACAAAGTTGAGCTTGGGTTTGATAAAATAAACAGCAATATTTGACTCTGTATTACATTTATTGAACCATACTTAAGAATATGGGTTTTGCATCCGTGACAGCGGTGCTTTACACCATTGAGCTACCAGTCTTTTGGCTCAACTGATTGTGAGATGATAGCATATCACTAAGGTATGCTATGACAGGGGAGCCAGAGACACTGGTGTAAAAGGTGCTGTAGCTCAGTGAGTAAAAGCGCTATATCGATCATCCATAGGTTGTGAGTTCAACTCCCGGATTATCTTTTACTTGTGGCATATCTACCTTCCAGGTGCACCTTGATGATGTCACAATGAGGTCAGCATTGTGCTGCTGGCTACTTCCTGTTCCTGTGAACTAGAAGCCACATTCAGGTCTGATCTGTGTTTTGATTCTGTTTCTAAGTTGGGCCAGTGTAAGTTATGGGATTTACATTTGTTCTGAAGAATGAGCTGATTGTAGCAATGTTTTAAGACCAGGAGAGTGTTCTTTCGAGCAAGATATCACTTCTAAACTATCCTCTCTGAAATAATGTCTCTGGGAAATCCAGAGAAAGCTTATTGGATGACTTAGGGTGCCTTTCCTGCCAGTCTTTGTGGAACTTAAACGAAGTTTATCAGAAGTCTATATGGTGTTCAAAGTCCTATCCTTTCCACTTCTAATAGGAGGTGAGTATGACATTACTGTACAGCTTTCTGTGTAGCATACATCTACAGGTTCCCACCTTCCATACTGATAATGTAAGTTCAACACCCACTCGGTACGTTTCATCTTCTAGTTCTCCTTTCAAACATAACATATGTTTTTACTTTGTATTAATGGTAAACTGTACAATTCTGATATCATAGAGGAAAAAGATACAACACAGCAGTGTTCTCTGTCTGCCATTCCCTACCTCACTGATATTCCCAGATCAACTAATATATTACAGAAAATATATAGTTTACAAAATGGTATACTGTGTTTTGATTATCCTTTTCATCATCCTATACTTTGGGTTAATTATGTGAAAGCTTGCAATGCTGAATGACTGATAATAAATCAGTAAAGAGTATAAAAAAGTAATTTAAAAAAAAAAACATCGTACAGACGTCTATCTGGCGTCTAAGAACGGCCATTTGGAGACGTCTAGATGACGTTTCAGAAACCTGCGTCTATCCTGCGCCCAGCATCTATATAGACGTCTACCTGACGCCTAAGTACCGTTTGATTGACACTTGCGTTTTACGGACGTCTAAAGCACGCCTAAGTTAGACATAGTATAGAGAATTTACCCCTTTGAGTCATATGATTTATTATTGTCCTCATTTACAACTGTTGTGGGGTGAAATCTGGTCTACGATCTGTAAGTTGCTCCCCATTTCAGAAGATCTGTCCTATGGGATTGTCATTTTTGGTTCATATGCGTTACAGGTACCTCTAGACAAATATGAAGCTAAATTACTAAAAGCATTGTTGTTGTTGGTGATAAAATTGATACTATCCTGTTGAAAAGACTTTTCCTCACTTAATTACAATATGTGGTTGAACACAGTATGTCTTTACTCCAAGTATGAACATATAGCTGCTGAGAAAACGAATTCCCTTATATCTTTCAGGAAAGTTTGGTCACCTGTATTAGCTTATTGCAAGGGGGAATAATTCATCTTATAATGTTAATAACATAGCATGATATTGAAATGAATGTCCATGTATGGCTTATACTGCACTGACATGTTTACACTTACTGTTACTGTTTTTCTTGATTTTGTTATTTCTGTGAAAAACTAATAAAAAATATTGAACATAAAAAAAAAAGATAAAGATGCATTTGGTTAGCTGAATTATTTATTCCTAATTTTTAAAATGATCCTTCATGGTGTGTTAAAGTAATATTTGTGTATATGTATAGAATATTCACTATGAACATTTATATAGGGTTCTTAGAATGCATATGTTTGACAGCTCCTAATATTTGGCATACTCTGCTCCAAATTACAGAGCTCTTTGCTCTCCCACCTGCTTTTTCTGCTCTCTATTTTCTTTCTTGAATATAGTTAATCCCAAGTGCAAGCTGATGTAGCTTGTGTTTGGATGTGGGGAGGAGGAAGAGAATGAATCTTTATTGCCCCCTCCCCTGGCTCCAGTTCATTATTTTTCATTCTTGTCACTCAGTGTGATAGGTTGGACAGAAGTGCACAGATGAACACAGAAACCCCCGTCATGAGGCCTTAATCTAGTCTTTAATGCCTGACTTCAGAGGTGCCATTTATCTTCTGACTGCAGCAGGCATCCACCAACTTTATCTCTAATAATATATTGATGGATTAAAAGGGTCAGGCAGGAGACCAGGCAAGAAAAATTGCTTATTGACATCAAAATGCAGTGCCCTCATCCTGAAAAACATGGAGGGGGGCCTCGATCACTGCCAAGATTTGCCAGTTCTTGTAAACTGATTTTTTTTTTTTTTTTTTGCAGTTATTCGGTTGAGTTCCTAGGGTGGTCTTGCTATTATAAAATACAAACCTAAAGGGAATGTCATCCTGGGACAATTGGACAAATTACACTTAAAGGTGTGATTATGTGTTCATAGTTGACATACATTTAAGAAGTTAGACAAATCTTTGTCTTTCCATTCACTTTCAGGATATTGTGGTATTGGGCTACTACAGCTGGAATCCCTGCTTCTTTTTAAACTGCCTACTACCCTGCCATGTTTACTTCAGATTCTCTATGTTTGATACTTTGCCATTATGCTGTCTTTCTGTGGATGATTCTTATGAGTGTGTGTATGTGTATATCACTGTATATGGGCTGCCAAAGTTGATGGGTGCTGGTGGAAAGCCACATTGAAGACTTGCCGCTGGGGAGTCAAGAACTTCTGCTTAACAACCTTCTAGCTAGCTGGTACTGATTCTGTAGCATCTCTCTCCATTTTCCTCTTTCCACCCTGCACTCCTGAGTCTGGTGCGACTGCAGAGTTTGTTCTTTACCTCTACCCCCACCCCTAAATTATTCCAATTAGCATCTATCACCTGCAGCAGCTGTGACTCAGGCAAACTGCCTCTGCTGACATAAAGATTTCCCTGTACAGTGTTCTGCTTGTGCATAAATAGGAAGTTACCTACATCAGAGGAGGTGGGGATACTGTTCAGGGAAAGCTCCAATGTCATCAGAAGCAGTTTGTATGAATTGTAACTGCTGCAGGTGATAGAGGCCAGATGAAAGAATCTGTGGGCAGTGGTAGAGGTGAGGTACAGACTCTGGAGTCTCATGGAGGAGTTGAGAAACACCAGATTCAGAAATGCAGGATGCAGATAGAAAAAGAGAAAGATAGAGATTCTGGCTGGATTAAATTGGTAAACTCTGAGTATAGGGGGTTGGGGGGGGGGAGATGGATGGGGATGATGTTAGACCATGGACTAATTTAGAATGGTATGGAGAGGGGGGGGGGAGAGATGCTGGAACCACTGAGAGATGAGTAAAAGAGTTGTTCAGATTTGGGGGAAGAAAGATGGAGATGTGCTGGATTTGGTAAGGAGAAAGATGAAGATATGCAGGAACTGGAAGAAAGAAGAAAGATGGAGATGTTCTGGATCTTTGGGAGGGAAGAAAGACAGATGTGCTGGATCTGGGGAGAGGGGACAAATATTTAGTTGTGTCATTTGCACTGGTACTGTGAGCTATTTGAAAGGAAAATTATAAGCTGCTTGAACTGGGGAGCAGCCTGGTTATGGAAACCAATGCTGAAAGGTAATATGAACTGGAATAAAAAAGGAAATTGAGTTTTCCTGTTTTTTCTTTCCCAAAAGTTTGGGCAGCTGAAAAAATTTTAAACCTGGGATTTGGGGGGTTTGTTTTGCAGGGCATTTACCCTGAACCTGAGCACAAGATTGTCATTGAAACTTTGGGGACAC
Source organism: Geotrypetes seraphini (assembly GCF_902459505.1). NCBI lineage: Eukaryota > Metazoa > Chordata > Amphibia > Gymnophiona > Dermophiidae > Geotrypetes > Geotrypetes seraphini. The sequence continues at coordinate 90,604,598 of NC_047092.1, forward strand.
ACAAACACTCTAATATGGACTGCTGTAGGCTTTTCCAAGCTCTTCTATCGTGTTATAATAGACATTTATTTTTACTTTTGCTTTGAGTTGTGTAGAATAAGGCCCGGGGTCAGGGGTTTCAGTGGTTGGGGGGTCATAGGTTTTGGTGGAGCCCGACTGCAGGAGGGAATGGGCATTCCTCTTGCTGCGAGATTTCAAGGAGGGGTTAGAGGTTCCAGGAGAAGGGAGTAGGCATCCTTTCTGCAGTTGTCAGGGGTCCCTTGTCATAGCTGCTCAGCTGATCATGGCAGGGTATTTTTCCCCCGATCAGCTAAGCCGGCAAGACTTCCTGAAGCCGCAGTTTCAGGGAGCCCTGCCAGCTCAACTGATCAGGGATAACTTCCTCTGCCACGATCAGTTTATGGCTGCTGTGGGCTGGCTTTAGGATCACGCAGTGGCATAGATAGGTGGCTGAAATGTAGGCCAGGGTTTTCTGCCTATCTTGCCATGAGTTACGGCTAGCCCACCAAATGCCACTTCTGGTGCTCTGAAGCCTAAAATGGCTACCTAGCTGCAATTCTAGCCGCCTTTTATTTAGGCATTGATAGGTGCTTCAGCAAAGCTGGGGTTTTTTTGCCATTTCTGATAAAGTTTTTCAATTAACATAGGCATCAGCAGGGTGCTTACTAAGTTTAGGCACTAGTTATAGAATTTCCCTGTAAATGCTGAGATCTTGGAGCTGAACAATAGTGGTAATTTATCTGGAGTCATTGAATCTTGTTTGCCCTTAAGTATTGCCTTGGCCCTGCAGAGCTAACCTAGTTGCTATTGAGCTTTCTGTGGAGTTTATTTTTTTGTTTGTTTGTTTGAGAAGTTTTTGTACCAGCAACTAATCTTCTACCTGGACCTTTTCACCCCATGCTGTTCCAGGTGTGATTATTTATTTATTGAAAAAAATTCTAGCCCGCTAATCTACTAAACAGGTAACAATTGGTACATATATAAAAAGTAACAAATTTATGCATCCATTAATACATTATCAAATAAAAACACTTATTAAGAACCATTCTCTTGTATCCAAATCACATAGCAGTGCTCTGTTATCTACTGATTTCAGAACTGTCAAGTAAGAAAAGTGCTCATAGTATAGTTATAGTAAGGTTTGAACCTGTGTTCCTTCATTTATATTCCACTGAACTAACCATCAGGCTTCTTCTATGTTCTCCAGAGATGCCTATGTGGCCACAATTTTTAAAATGGTACCATACAGACATTCATGTCCCTGTTTCTTTGCTGTTCAAAAGTTGGATGTTTCACTTTGGAAAATGGCTATTTATTTCACAATACCAACACAAGATAGTAGAAAGAGACAACTATGATCAAAAGACCACTGTATCAATAGATATCAGTCAGAAAATTAGATATTTTAAAATAGTGGAGAAAAAAAGAGATCTCAGATAACCAATTCACTCCAGATTTCAGTACATGCAAGTTCTGTAACGGAGCATAGCATAGTCATTGGTCTCTCAAAAAAAAAAAAAATCCACTTTTCATTTGTATTTCCAAAAATTTCCCAAACGCATTCAAAATTGACCAAAATACAGCCAGGTACTTATCTTCATAGTTGTCAAGGACGGTTAATCATTGGTGTGCAAGAACTTCTGTCACAAGTCTTTCTTCTCAAAGGCAATAGCCCAACCAAACGAGAGGAAAAAGAACACAATAAAGTTTCAGCCAGGTCTGACAGCAGCCCTGTTTTGTTCTAAGCTATCTCAAGGACTCTGGTCTCATATATCAGGCAAACAGCAACTAATATTTGCATTTGGGAAATTTTTGGAAATACAAATGAAAAGTGGAGTTTTTTTGAGAGACCAATGACTGTGCTATGCTCCATTACAGAACTTATATGTACTGAAACAGGCAGTGAATTGGTTATCTGAAGTCTCTTTTTTTTCTCCACTATTTTTAAATGATATCTAATTTTCTGAATGATATCTTTTGATACAATGGTCTTTTGATCATAGTTGTCTCTTTCTACTATATTGTATTGGTATTACTATTGTACTAGTAGAAGTTTGTTATATATTATTCATTTCACAGCCATAATCAAACAGGAAATCTGTATATTTTTTTCCTGTTTGATTATGGCTGTGAGGTAGATATTTATTTTTGGATGTTTGAGTATGACATTTTTTTACTTAGATTTTTTTTTTGAAAATTGCTCTCCATATTTGATTAGACAGAAATTAACCCATTCAAATCAAGAACCTCTATATATGTAGCATGATATGATTAATTTTGCTAAGTCTAGCGATTATAAAAATTCTGTTTGAACTAAAATGTATTTCTAATCTGACCTCTGAAAGACTCTAGCTATCTGTCTGAAAGCCTGAAACAAAGAAGTTAAGTACTCCTTTCAGTGATTACAAAAGATAGGTGGGCTTGGTATTAGTGTCAAAAAACTTTACCCTGCTAGATATGCACAATAATAGAAGTTGCAGCAGTATCAAACAGAACTCTATTATGTTATGTTACGTCAGATTTCTAGACCGCATAGCCATAAGTTCGATGCGGTTTACAAAAGATTATAATATGAGAAAGTATGACAGGATCTAATTTAAGAGAAATCTTTAAAAAAAGGAAAGTTTCCAACAGTTTTCTAAAGTGTTCATAAGAGTAGGATGTAAGCAGCAATAATCAAAAATCTTTATCATGAAGAGCTGCTTGATATAATAATAATAATAACTTTATTCTTGTATACCGCTCCACCTCATAGTTCTAGGCGGTTCACAACAAAGAGGACTGTACAATCAGTAAAAATACAATTAACATGGTAATACATCAGAGAAAAAAATGTCAGTTTACAAATTTACCAAATAAATCAGTTTTCAGCAGCTTCCTTTTATATCCCTTAACTGACGGAAAAGTAAAAAGAGCATGTGATTTTCTACTTTTCATATGTGACATTATAAGGAACCTATCAACTAAATACGATGGCAACATTGTAATATAAGCAACCCAGCTTGAAGATCATCCGAGCTTCAACGGGAAGCCAATGCAGCTTACGGTAATAAGGTGTTACATGATCGTATTTCTTCAGACCGTAAATCAATCTCACCGCCGTGTTCTGAATCAGTCTCAATCTGGAAGTATTTTTCTTAGTGCTCCTCAAATAAACAATATTACAATAATCCAGAAGACTCAGCAGCAATGACTAGACCAGAATTTTGAAAGCTGCAGCTTCAAAATAAGATCTAAAAGTGCACAATTTCCATAAGATGTAATAGCCCTTTTGGACCACAGCATCAATCTGTTTCTTCATGGTTAGACACTGATCGAAAACAACTCCCAGTATTCTATTCTCCAAGCTATGAACAAACAGAAGCTAGAGCAGAACAAAAAGACACAGGGCCTGAAGCAAAAATGTTAATTGCGGAAGGGGTTCATAATCGAAAAAGAAAAACGTCCAAGTGCCGATAATAAAAATGGGTTTTTGACGTATTTCTAAACAACCTAGGCCTTCATAGTGCCGCTGAACAACCAAAGCTAAACGGGCCATTTCAGGAGGAGTGTCAAGGGCGGGAGTTGGGTGAGATGTGGGCCGGCTTAGACTTAGTCGTACAGCATGTATAACTGAAAGTTATACAGCCCAGGATTGGCGGAACTTGGACGTTGTGACTTAGACCATGTAAAACATGGTCTAAGTCACAAAAACCCACCTAAAGTCACCAGATAAGCACTGCAAACACATAACACAGACTCCCACACACTACCCCAGTGATCACTGACCCCCTCACCCCCATAAAAATATTAATCACACCTTTAAAATTCAGCCTCAAGACCATCATCACCTGGCAGCCTGGCTTAGGAAAGCCTAGTCGTCCAGCACAGAGGCGGCTTAAGCCGTCTTAAGGGTGGGTTAGGGGCTCAAGGAGAGGAGGACCCATGCCCATATGCCCCTGTAATCACTGCATTGATACTTAAACATGTGCACCCCCAAAACCCTTTTTTACTGGCATACAAGTGGCTCCTGCCGGAGCGTATTGCTGACGCAGAACTGATTGGTTTCTTGGAAGCGTGGCTCCCCCAGTCCATTTTGCTGGATCCCTGCCTGGGCAAGCTCAGAGTGGAACGCGCTCATTGTCTGGGGCCTAAGGGACTTGAAGGTTCCCAGCTCCGAGTGGTCATTTTTTAAATCCTGAACTTTGCTCACAAAACTGCGATCTTGCAGGTGATCTGGGCTTGCACAGGACTGCGCTATGAAAGCAGGAAAATTCTCTGCTTTCAGGATTACTCATCTCTGGTTGCGGCGCGGAGGAGGGAATTTACTCCCATCTGTTCCGCACTTTTTGACAATAAAGTTAAATTTGCTCTCCTCTACCCAGCCCGCCTTCTGATCCAGCATGAGGATAGCATGTAAACTTTTGACTCCCCCTTACTTTTGTTGCCATTCTGGGCATTGTTGTGGCCCCGCTGGCTAACAGTCACCAACGGCAAGAGCCAGCAGACTCTTGAGTTTTGGTTGGCTCTGTTTGTGCTGGTATGGATGTTGTTGGTTTGGTGAAATAATGTTGATTGCTGCTGGCCTGCTAGCATGAGTGCATTGATGGCTGGATGGTATTGGTGTGAGTTATTTGGGAGTTTGGAGTATGTGACTGCTTGGGGTGGTGGTGTCTGTCTTTCTTTCTATCTCTCTCTCTCATTGGCCGCTTTCTGTCTGTCTGTCTTTCTTTCTGTCTCTCTTTCTCCTTGGCTGCTTTCTGTCTATCTGTCATTCTTTCTGTCTGTCTCTCTAGCCCCCTGTCTCTCTTTTTTTCTTTGTCTCTCTTTCTCTCTTTGGCCGCTGTCTGTAGGTCTTTTTTTCTTTGTCTCTCTCTCTTTGGCCACTGTCTGTCTTTCTGTCTGTCTCTCTGGCCCCCTGTCTTTCTGTCATTCTTTCTGTCTGTGTCTCTCCCTGGCCCCCTGTATGTCTTTCTATATCTCTCTCTCCGCTGTCTGTCTTTTTTTCTTTGTCTCTCTCTCTTTGGCCGCTGTCTGTCTGTCTCTCTGGCCCCTTGTCTGTTTGTTATTCTGTCTGTGTCTCTCCCTGGCCCCTTGGCTTTATATCTGTCTGTGTCTCTCCCTGGCCCCTTGGCTTTCTTTCTGTCTGTCTCTTTCTCTGGCCCCATGCCTGCCTGTCTCTCTCTGTTGCTCCATGCCTGCCTGTCTCTCCATGGCCCCCTTCTGTCTCCCCCATCAGAGCAAACCAAGATTGCTGCCTGCCCCCCAGCACACTCTTCTCCCCAAAGCAGCCCCCTTTCCCTCTCCCCCTCAACTTCCTTGTACAGCAGTAGCAGCCGGACACCTCACAGCACTCGCACCCTGTCGGCCTCGTCCAGGCCGAAGGACACCCTCCTGCCGTTGCTCTCGCCGTCGCTGAAACTGTCACATGCGCCGCAAATGGAACATGGCACAAATCACAGCGGCAGAGATCACGCCATTTCAACTGTGCATGCGCGGGTAAGGGTTTTATTAAATTAGATTGCTGTTGCATTGGGTGTGTGATTTTGTATTCTGTAAATTTCAATAAAAATTATTTATTAAAAAAAAAAAAAAGATGCTATCATCTCTGTGGAATGAAATTTTTTTGAAACCAGACTGAAATGGATGCAGCATATTTGAATTTTCAGAATTTTGAGAAAGCTGAAGGAAAACTAGACTTAGAAATGAATGGCAGGTTTGAAAGAAGTCAAAAACTAAAAGCCTGTGACAAGTCAAGGGAATGATTCTTAAATTTAACATGGCTGTTTTCCAAACTGCAGCAACCACACCATCAGATAAGCTCTTAATAATCATGTTCAAGAGCAAAGGTGAGAGACCATGGTTTTTTTCCCCCAGAATCCATGTAGATGGAATATGATCTAAGAGACAAGATGTTTTATTCATAGTAGCAATTGTTTTTTCTAAAACTGTAATAGAAGGCAAATTAAATTCTGACTATAATGGGACAATCTGAGATATTATAGTATGAGGTGAAAAAGAAGAATTAGCAACCGAGGTTACTCGAGGAGAAGTTGGAAAAGCTTGGCGTAAGGATTCTGTTTTGGAAGTAAAATAATCAGCTAAGTCTTGTGATGTCAAAGGATTGTTAGCATTAGAAAGTTTATTTAGTGTGGTAAAAAGTTGTCTTGACTTGTTAGGGGCATGTCTAATTTGTTCAATGTACTGTAATAGTTACTTTGTACCTTTTTTAAATGTGAATGATATTGACTATGAATAAAATGAAAATTATCCAAGTCTAAGGAATTATGCAATTTATGCTAATTACATTCTGAAATATGCAATTTGCTTTGATCTGGTTGATCATAATATTCTACTAAACTGTTTCAATACTATCAGCATCTCTGGCAAGATGCTGCAATGGTTTCAGGATTTCTTGAAATCTCATACTTATCAAGTCCATTTCAATGGCATTTTTTTCAAATATTTGGAGTAATCCTTGTGCAGTTCCCTAAGGATTCCCTCTTTCTCCAGTACTTTTTAACATTTACCTTGCTTCTCTTAGTTCAAGGATCTAGAGGAGAATTGGGCAACTATAGACCTATGAATCTTACATCGGTTCCAGGGAAAATGGTTGAAGCACTAATCAAGGATAGCATAGTGCAACACCTGGAAAAAAAAGACCTGATGAGAGCAAGTCAACATGGCTTCAGGAAGGGGAAATCATGTTTGATGAATTTACTTCAATTTTTTGAGAAGGTAAACAAACAAATCGATAGCGGAGACCCGGTGAATATAATTTACTTGGACTGCCATAAAGCGTTCGACAAGGTCCCGCTCGCAAGGCTTATGAGGAAACTACTAAGCCACAGAATAGAAGGGGACGTACTCAGATGGATAGGCAAATGGCTAGAGAATAGATTGCAGAGGGTAAGCATAAATGGGAATTTCTCGGACTGGGAGAAGGTGACAAGCGGCGTACCCCAGGGCTTGGTTCTTGGGCCCATCTTATTCAATATCTTCATAAATGACCTGGAAGAGGGAACAACAAGTAATATAATCAAGTTTGCAGATGACACAAAACTATCTCGGGCAGTTGGGTCACAAAAGGACAGCGAGGATCTCCAGAAGGATTTGAACCAGCTGGAGAAATGGGCGGAAAAGTGGCAGATGAAGTTCAACATAGAAAAATGCAAAGTGATGCACCTGGGTAGGAAAAACAAGGAACATGGATATAAAATGTTAGGTGTAACATTGGGCAAAAGCCGAACAAGAAAGGGACCTGGGAGTACTAATAGACAGGACCCTTAAGCCGTTAGCTCAATGCACGGCGGCGGCAAAGAAGGCAAACAGGATGTTGGGCATGATAAAGAAGGGAATCATGAGTAGATCAGCGTACGTCATTTTGCTGCTTTACAGAGCAATGGTCAGACCACACTTGGAATACTGTATCCAACACTGGTCTCCATACCTAAAGAAGGATATAACCCTGCTGGAGAGGGTACAGAGGTGAGCCACGAAACTAGTAAAAGGAATGAATAATTTGAGCTATAAAGAGCGCCTCGGAAAACTGGGACTGTTCACCCTCGAAAAGAGGAGACTGCGAGGGGATATGATAGAGACTTTTAAAATACTAAAAGGATTTGACAAAATAGAGCAAGAAGCACTTTTATTCACATTGTCAAATGTGACACGAACAAGAGGTCATGGACTCAAACTGAGGGGCGGCAGGTCAAGGACAAATGTCAGGAAGTTCTGTTTCGCATAGCGAGTGGTGGACACTTGGAATGCTCTCCACGGAGACTACCATTTTGGGATTCAAGCACAAGTTGGATTCATACCTTCTTGAAAATCACATTGAGGGATACGGGTAATCAAGGTCTCCATCAGGGAGCACCTAGCTTGGCCTCCGCGTGTGCGGGTCACTGGACTATCTTAGATGGACCTAAGGTCTGATCCGGTGAAGGCGTTTTCTTATGTTCTTATCAACTCTAAATATAATATTTTTTTAGTTATGCTGATGATATAACTATTGTAATTCCCATCGGTTCAAATCTTTCTTCATTCTCCCAGGAAATTTTAAAGGTTATGCAGATCGTAGATCACTGGATGAAAGATTTCAAATTAAAACTTAATTCAGATAAAACAAAATTTTTCTTTGCCTCCCCAACCATGCATATTGAAGAAAATCTAATATTAAATGGGGTATCTTATCCTATTATTCCTTATCAACCCTCCCCAGATCCTGACGCATACTTTATCGATCAACCTTGTAATCTCCCTGGGAATGCCCTGGCCAATTCTTTTTGTAAACCGCCTAGAATTGAAAGGTATTAGAGGGATAGAAGACACCAATGTATGTAATGTAATGCAATTTTGGAAGTACATTTGGATAGGAATCTGTCTATGAAAGCTTACACTGATGTTCTGGTTTGAAAAGGCTTTTCCACATCATGGAAATTACATGCAATTAGATCATATTTCAAAATCACTTCATTTAAGTTATTGGTTCAATCCTTGGTGTTGAGTATTCTGGACTACAGTAATCTAGTACATCTGGCAGAATATTATAAAAATCTATACAGATTACATATTATACAGAATATTGCTATGCATTTAATTTTCAGCTTAAAGAAAACAGATCATGTTATACCATATTATAAAGAACTTTATTGGCTGCCAGTTAAGGCTAGGGTCCTGTTTAAGCTTGGAATGATATGTTATAAGGTTTTGCATGGTTATTCATCCAATTATTTAGTGGAACAATTCACATTTCTTAACCTTGCCCATCCATTGTGCACTACAGCTTTGCTTATCTTCCCTTCAGTCCGTGGCTGTGTTTATAAGAGATTCTTACAACAACAGTTGTCTTATCATGCTGCCAGTTGGAATGTTGATCTCCACAGATTATTATCCCTTTCCACATCCTACATGCATTTTAGGAAATTATTGAATCAACATTATTTGTGAAATTTCTGGGGAATTGATTTGTATATTATGACTGTTACATAGAAACATAGAAACATAGAAGATGATGGCAGAAAAGGGCTACAGCCCATCAAGTCTGCCCACTCTGCTTACCCACCCCCTGTCTATGCCCTAATGACCCAATTTTTTTATCTTGACCCTCGTAGGGATCCCACATGGATATCCCATTTATTCTTAAAGTCTGGCACGCTGTCTGCCTCGATCACCTGCACTGGAAGCTTGTTCCAATGATCAACCACTCTCTCTGTGAAGAAATACTTTCTGGTGTCGCCATGAAATTTTCCGCCCCTGAGTTTGAATGGGTGCCCTCTTGTGGCCGAGGGTCCCTTGAGAAAGAAAATATCATCTTCCACTTCGACACGTCCCGTGAGGTACTTAAATATTTCGATCATGTCTCCCCTCTCCCTACGTTCCTCGAGAGTGTAGAGCTGCAATTTGTTCAGTCTCTCTTCGTACGAGAGACCCTTGAGCCCCGAGATCATCCTGGTGGCCATCCGCTAAACCGATTCAATTCTGCGCACATCTTTACTGTAATGTGGCCTCCAGAATTGCACACAGTACTCCAGATGAGGTCTCACCATGGCCCTGTACAACGGCATTATGACTTCAGGCTGACGAAACTTCTATTGATACAACCCAATATCTGCCTTGCCTTAGATGAAGCCTTCTCCACTTGATTGGCAGTTTTCATGTCTGCACTGATGATTACTCCTAAATCTCGTTCTGCTGAAGTCCTAGTTAAAGTTCTCCATTCAAGAAGTACGTCCTGCATGGATTTCCGTTTCCGAGGTGCATGACCTTACATTTCTTAGCATTGAAGCCTAGCTGCCAGGTTGAGGACCAACTTTCCAATGTAAGCAGGTCCTGCGCCATATAATTCTGTAAACTGCATTCACTTACTATATTACATAGTTTGGCGTCATCGGCGAATAGTGTTAATTTACCTTGAAGCCCTTGAGTCAGATCCCCTATGAATATGTTGAAAAGGAGTGGACCCAGGACCGAGCCCTGCGGCACTCCACTGGTCACCTCCAATGTTTTAGAGAGGGTACCATTAACCACCACCCTCTGAAGTCTGCCACTCAGCCAATCATTGACCCATGAAGTTAGTGTCTCTCCTAACCCCATCGATTCCATCTTGCTTAGCAGCCTGCGGTGTGGGACACTGTCAAAAACTTTACTGAAGTCCAGGTACACGATGTCCAAAGACTTTCCCAACTTTCTTGTTACCCAGTCAAAGAAGCTGATGAGATTGATTGGCAGGACCTACCCTTGGTGAATCCATGCTGACTGGGATCCTGAAGATTCCCTTCATTCAAGATCTTGTCATGGGCCTGCTCGGTGATTTGGGACAGCTCCTGTATGACTCCGTCGATGTAGGCCTCGTCCTCTCGGATGCTTCTCAGGCGTATCACCTCCTCCCTGAGGCTCCTTAGTTCCTGCATGAGATCTCCATCCAGCTGCGCGGCCTCCTCTGTCTGTGTAGAGACTGTAGTGTAGCGCTGGGGGATGGTCTCGGTCTGCACAGAGACCTCTGTTCACCATCCTGGGTCCTCCTCCTTCTGCACGCAGTCCGTGGTCGCTTCCTGGATCCCCATAGCGACTGTTCAGTCTTTTTCAAAATTAATACTGTTTGGGAAATTCTTGGAATTTACTTTGTACATCACTGAGATAGTTAACAAACCAAAGAAGCTGAACGGCATAGAACTGTGAGGTTTTGTGGTATAGAAAAGTGTTTTTATGTTTATATTTACCTCTATTGAATCCTGCAGAAAGATTTGTTGGTGTTATGAAAAGTTTTTTTTTAAAAACTGAGTATTTTGGAACGCTGTAAAAATGTTTTCCTTTGTTATAATATTACTGTTAGCTAATTTTTTAAGTTCTATTAAACTTTCCTTCTAGACCCAACAGATGGCAGGGCAGAGGTGTTAGTATTCAGTTTAAGGCCTAAGACTTATTCTGATAACAATCCATTAGGTTATGCATAAATCTTTGATATTCATATTGAAACATAGGGATCCTTTTACTAAACTGAGCTAGCGGTTTTAATGTGCGCTTAGGGCGTGCTGCAATGCCACATGCACTAGACGCTAACGCCTCCATTGAGCTGGCGTGGGGGTTAGCGCATGCTAATCTGCAGCACGCAATATAAACACTACCACAGCTTAGTAAAAGGAGCCCATAGTGTTGAGTAGAATTAAAGAAAGATTAAGTTCTTACCTCAATAATCTTCTTTTCAATACAAAGAGGCATGAGTCTTGATAAGTGGGTTTCTTCTCTTCTCCTGCAAGGATTGTAAAAGAAATCATCTACATTTTTCAACTCCATCTCCTTGTTTCACTGGACAGTGCCTCAGCTCTTTAGTTCATACTAAAGCAAGGGATAATCCCTAAAAAGGAGAAATAACAAGGAGGGTGTGGGGAACTCTCCAAGTCTTTTCTGCTCTACACAATAACATTTAATAGAAACATGATGTCAGATAAAGGCCGAAGGGCCCATCTAGTCTGCCCATCCACAGTAATCATTATCTCTTCCTCTCTCTAAGAGATTCCAGGTGCTTATCCCATGTCTTCTTGAATTCCAACACAGTCTTTGTCTCCACCACCTGTTCAGGGAGACTGTTCCATGCATCTACCACCAGTTCTGTAAAAAAGTATTTCCTTAGATTACTCCTGAGCCTATCACCTCATAACTTAAGAACATAAGCATTGCCTCTGCTGGGTCAGACCAGAGGTCCATCATGCCCAGCAGTCTGCTCACGTGGCAGCCCATCAGGTCCAGGACCTGTATAATATTCTTTTATCTATACCCTTCTATCCCTTTTTCCTTCAGGAAATTATTTAATCCTTTCTTGAACCCTGATATCGTGCTCTGTCATATTACACCCTCTGGAAGCTCATTCCAGGTGTCCACCACCCTTTGGGTGAAGAAGAGCTTCCTAGCATTGGTTCTGAATCTGTCCCTTTTTAATTTTTCATCCTATGCTCTCTCATTCCAGAGCTTCCTTTCAAATGAAAGCCTCGACTCATGCATTTATGTCATGTAGGTGTCTCTATCATATATCCCCTTCTCGCCTTTCCTCTAAAGTATACATATTGAAATCTCTCAGTCTGTCCCCATATGCCTAATGCTGAAGCTCATGCACGATTTTAGTAGCCTTTCTCTAAAAAGCTCCACCTGCTAGTGCTAACTGAAACCTGGATCTGCCCTGAAGACTCTGCTTCGGCTGCCACCCTGTGTCATGGAGGGTACCTTTTCTCACACACGCCTCGCTTGGATGGTAATGGAGGCGGTGATGGACTATTGCTCTCACCATCTTGCAAATATCACCCCTTCTGCCTCAATCTCACTGTTCTCCTTCCTTTGAAGTTCACTCCATCCATCTATTCACCCCCCTGTCTTTTACAGTAGCGGTTATTTACCGACCCCCTGACAAATCATTCTCCTCCTTCCTCACTGAGTTCGACTCCTGGCTCTCCTTCTTTCTTGAACTCTCATCTCCCTCCCTTAACCTCGGTGACTTCAATGTTTATGCCGATGACACTTCTGACTCTTATACATCAAGGTTTCTTGCTCTAACGTCTTCATACAACCTGCAGCTGTGCTTCACCAAAAAGGCCGCTGCCTTGACCACATCCTTTCCTCCAACTGCTCTATCACTGAATTCTGCACCTCAAATCTTACCATCTCTGACCATCAGCTGTTAACCTTTACGACTCATCACCTTCCTGCTCAACCCCAACCTATCATTACCTGTACATTTAGGAACATTCAGGCTATTGACCCTGACACGCTTTCTGATGCTGTCTCATCTCTCTACTACTACTATGTCAAATGAGTCTACCGATGAAGCTGTCCTCTCCTATAACTCCATTCTCTCATCTTCTATTGATACTCTTGCCCCTTCCATTTCCTATCCTGTACAACATGCCAAACCCCAGCCCTAGTTGACTCCCCCAAATCTGTTACCTGCACTCCTGTGCTCGAGCTGCTGAATGGCTTTGGCTTAAATCCCATATGCTAGCTGACTTCGTTCATTTCAAATTCATGCTGACGTCCTTCCAATCTACCCTCTCGCTTGCCAAACAGGACTACTACAACCGTTTAACCAACTCTCTTAGTGCCAACCCTCGCCGTCTCTTTGCCACGCTCGACTCTACTCAAAGTGCCCCCGCCACCTATCCCCTCTTTGCACTCTCCCCAGATGACGGCAGAGTTCTTCCGTGACAAGATTCACATGATCCACCTTGAATTCTCATCTGTGTTACCTCCCCTGCCACCCCCTCTGACTGTCCGCTCTGCAGACCTCCCTTCAGCAACCCTTACGACCCTTTCTTCCTTTTCTGAAATTACAGAAGAGGAAACTGCTCACCTTCTCTCCTCCTCCAAACCCACCACCTGTTCCTCTTATCCGATTCCTACCTGCCTGCTCGGATCCATCACTTCTGCTGTGATAGTCCTTCAGCAATATCACATATAAAAATGTTCAAAATAACAGGCCCAATAACAGAACCTTGAGACACACCACTGGTAACATCCCTTTCCTCAGAGCGATCGCCATTGGCCACTACCCTCTGTTGTCTTCCACTTAACAAGTTCCTGCCCCAGCCCGTCACTTTAGGGCCCATCCCAAGAGTACTCCGTTTATTTATTAGGCATCTGTTTGCATCACTGTCAAAAGGTTTACTAAAATTTACTGTAAATACATCACATCTAGCATTCTCCCTCTACCCTATTCTCTGGTCATTCAGTCAAAGAAATTGATCAGATTTGGCTGACAAGACCTACCTCTAGTGAATCCAAGTTACCTCTGGTCCTGTAATCCATCGAATATCAGAAACTTCACCATTCTCTGTTGTAAAAGTGTTTCCATTAATTTGCTTACTACAGAAGTCAGACTTACTGGCCTATAATTCCCTACTTCTTCCTTACTTCTACTTTTGTGAAGAGGGACCACATCCGTCCTTCTCCAATCCTCCGGTACTACTGCTAACTCTAGAGAAGCATTGAAAAGACCAGCCATTGAAGTCCTGTGTGTTGGTTTAACAGAAGAACCCCACTCACACTCAATGATTGTGAGTGGGGTTCTTCTGTTAAACCAACACACAGTACGTTCCTTTTTTTGATTTTCTATTTATATACGACTGTAACCTTCTTGTTTAGCAGTCATTGAAGTCATGAGAACTTCCCTAAGTTCCTGCAGCATCCTCAGATGTATACCATCTGGCCCCATCACTTTGTTTACCTTTAATTTAGCTAGCTCCTCAGAACACAATCCTCTGAAAATCGATCAGGGTCTACCACTTTACTATCCCTATACTCATTTGTCTTCTGCGGTCCTGCTACAGAATTTTCAGCTTTGAATACAGAACAGAAATATTTGTTATACAATTCAGCTTTTTCTTTATCAGCTTCTACATATTCCTCCCCTTCAATTTTGAGTCTCATAATGCTACTTTTGCATTTCTTCTTATCTGATATATCTAAAAAAACTTTGCCTCCCCATTTTACCGTGTCAGCTATTTTTTCATCCATTTGTATCTTTGCTTTCCTGACTACACCAGCCTCTCCAGATATTTTTGCCTGTCTTCCTCTTTCTGAATTCCTTGATGTAATCCCTCATCTGAACAAAGTTAGTTTTTTTAAAGTCTAGAGCCTTTACTTTTGAATGAGCTCTCTCTATACCCTTCTTAATATTAAACAGTACCATGCAGTGATCACTGGATGCCAGATGATCACCCACTATAACATCAGAAACACTTTCCCCATTTGTAAGCACTAAGTCCAGTATGACCCCATCCCACATGGGTTCCATTACCAACTGCTGGAACAGTTCCCTTTGTAGAGAATCCAGATCTCTACTTCTAGAAGACCCCACAATAGGGATACCCAAATCAACATACGGCATGTTAAAATCACCTTTTAGTAAAACTTCCCCTTTTTTAGATATATTCTGAATGTCTATTATTAAATCTTCGTCTGCTTCTTCATTCTGTGAAGAAGGCTTCTATATCACACCAATGTAAATATATTTACCATTCCCTCTTTCCAAATTGATCCACAGTGTCTCTTCCTTGCCCTGCAGATCCTGCAATTGTGTGATTTTTGACATATATCAGTACTCCCCTTCCTTTTCTTCCTACCCTGTCTTTCCTGAACAGATTATAGCCTGATATAACTACATCCCAATCATGGTTCTCTGTGAACCATGTCTCTGTGATCGCCACTATATCCAACCTTCTTCCTTCATAGCTTCTAGTACAGAATCTTGTTTCCCAAACTTCAAGCATTAGTATATACTGCTTTCCAGACATTGCTCCCTTTTCCCATCCATATAGAAGTATTCAGTGATTTACTTACTTGAGGGCTTATACACACCCAGGGGCTTTGATCACCTGCCCCATCACTTCTAGTTAAAAGCCCTCTTCAGTAGATTAGCCAACCTGCCGGCAAAGACACTTCTTCTCCTCTTTGATAGATACACACCATCCCTGTTCAGCAGCCCTTACAAAATCATCCCATGGTCCAGGAAGCCAAAACACTCTTGATGACACCATCCACATAGTGTGACCGGGTAAGACCTAGACTGGATTAGCCAGAGTCCTGACCAGGGTCATCCAAGCCTCAGCTGAGCGGTTGAATGAGGCATGGAGTGTAGAGGGGTGTCTGCATAAAATAAAAAAGGTCCAACAAAGGTGTTTAGTGTGAATTATTATGTCTTTATTTTCTGGCTTATACCTTGGTGAAAGGAATACAAAATACAAACTTGTCTTGGTGGCTAAACAGCTTGTTAGCCCAACTAAGCTCCACAGTTGTACAGTTCAAATTCTGGCAATTTTCCACAAACATGTGCTTTTCACAAGCTATGCTTTGCCAGTTCTTATTACAAAAACAAAAGACCAAACTCTCCGTATCAAAGTCCTGGAACCAGCTGGGACTGCTCAGCCCGGTTCTTTCCCAGTACTTCTGTGTTTGTGCTATTTCAGGACACAGTTATTCCAACTCTTCTATTAACTTCAATTTAACCAGAAACCTTCTGTTAATAGGGTTTGTGAGACAATTCCACCTTCCCAGAAACAGCATATGATTTCCCCAAGCTTTTAATCAGTAATCATGGTTTCAGGCAAACAGGATTCTACAGGTTCCATTTCATAATCACTTGTATACATTTCTTCTGGCATTTCTACCTCCAAAACAGAATTGTCCCCATCCATCTCTGAATGCTGACAAGATTCAGACCTGAGATTTTCTCCTCGTTTCCTGTGGGAATTGCTGGCTTCTGTCCCCTGATTGCACTGGTCTGCATCTTTCCATGGGTTCAGGCAGGCTGAAGGTTGGTGGCTGCCCCTCTGGCCTAGATACCACACCCTTTTCTCTAGCCTGTGGTTCACTGGTGCTTTGCTAATGAGCCTGGATAGCTTCCCTGCTGACTAGCCCTGCCCCCAGCAGAGCAGATTGCAGGAGCTAATCCCTTTGTGGGTTTTGCTATCACCAGCCTGGTGCCTTCTGGTCCTGTAGTTCTTTGCCTTTAGCAGTCCTTACCCTAGAACAGGGGTGTCAAAGTCCCTCCTCAAGGGCCGCAATCCAGTCGGGTTTTCAGGATTTCCCCAATGAATGCATGAGATCTATTAGCATACAATGAAAGCAGTGCATGCAAATAGATCTCATGTATATTCATTGGGGAAATCCAGAAAACCTGACTGGATTGCAGCCCTTGAGGAGGGACTTTGACACCCCTGCCCTAGACCTAGGCAAGTATAATCAGGTCACTTTTGGGCTGCCTTTCACTGGGGATAAATTCTGCAGGGCAGTTTCCCTAACCTGCCTGCTTCTAGGAGCAGGTTTAGGGATAGTTTTAGAGCACTGCAGGGTTTCTTCCAATAGCCACACATTCATCTCAGGATGCATGCTTCTCTGACCTGGCCCTTACTCTTGACAGGGAGGATGGACAAGAATATCACCTATGTACCTGACTGCTTCACCTGTTCTCCCAGAGCCACAAAGTCACTTTTGATATGTTTGCAGGGGTACCTGGCAGTATCATTAGTGCCAATGTGGATGAACAGCATCAGATAATAGTCATCAGACTTGATGAGTCATGGCAATCTTTCTGTAATATCTTGGGTTTTGGCACCAGGAAGACAGCATACCTCCCGGGATATCATGTGTGGTCCACAGATGGACGCTTCTGTACACCTCAGAAGGGAGTTGCCAACCACCACTACTTTACGCCTCCTAGTGGTCATGGATCCAACGATTTTAGGGATGTCAAGCTTTGGTCCTTCCTTTTCATGGGATGCTCTCATCTCCTCCACTTCCAGGGCAGCATACTGGTTCTTCCGTTCAATGGCAGATGGAGTCACAGTATCAATCTTGCAGAGTTCCGTAATCTGAGTTCAGCTGTCTTTACTCAGCACAGCCTCTTCTTTCCCACTGCTGGAAATCTTTGATGCCTGATGAACCATTTCATCGATGTACCTCTCATTTTACCGGATGCTTCTCAGTCTTGCCACCTCCTCTCTCACTTTCTTTACTTTATTAATGAGGGATTCAAGCTGAAGACAACTTGCACATGGAACCACTCCCTCTGCCTGGCTAACATTTTCTGTCTTCACAGAAACAGAAGCTGTAACCTGAGCAGCAGCTTTGGTGACATGATGTTTCCCAGCCATACTGTAGTTGCAGAAGTACTTACACCTGGAAGAAAAAAGAAAGAATAGAAAAATCCTACCAAAGCAATGCCCTGTTCCTGGTTGGATGAAGAGCCAAAAAAGCTCCACCTGGGGGTGGGGGGTGGGAATTAACTTCAAGGGTCACCTGTGGAGTCTGATTTCTAAAAAAAATCCTCAGAATTCAGTCTCAAACTAAGGCTGAAACCAGCCAGAGGTTTCTCCTCAAGAAGCGCTTTTTAGTTAGGGTGAGAGGGTTTACACCCCCATGAAATATAGTGTACTTGGCCTGACTTTAAGAGTTTTCCAAGCCTCTCTCCCACTTATTACTTCCCGATGTCTCAAAAAGGCCTAAACAGATCCAAAGAATTCTTTTAGCCAACAGATCTCTCTTCAAGCAAATATATGAAAATTATATATGCAGTTCACAGGTTGCTGTGAAAACTATCTTTAATGCTAGCCTCTACAGTCTACAACCTCTCTCTTAGAACCAGGCTTACTGAAGATTAGACACTAGGCTAGCATTCCTCCCCTCAAGGGTCACCTATGGAGTCTGATCTCTAAGAAAGTCCTGACATAATTGTTTCAGTTGTCCAGGTCTCATTGTGGCAAGACCCAGACAACTGCAACAATCATGATAACATCCGTGGAAGCCTAAGAGAAGAAAAGACATATTGCCTAAACAAGGTGGAACCAAATAAGCCACCTACCTGAATGCAATCAGCATTAACATTTATGCAACTCCTATCATCCCCCTAAAGATTTGTCTATTGAGCTAACTGCTAGCTCTTCATACTTGCTGAACCAAAGAACAGTAAACATCTTCATATTCTCTTGGGAGCTCCCTGACAGCACCTGGAAACACACAGATATGTATGAGACAGAAAGCAGGCTAAGGAACAATCTGATAGGGCAGGCCTCTAGACTTATGTCTCTTTATACTGGAAAAAAGATTACGAGGTAAGAACTTAATCTTTCTTTCAGTGCAAAAAACACACAAGTCTTAACAAGTGGGACATACCAAAGCAATCCCCTGAGTTGGGGGGGGGGGGGGCGGGCAGATGATCCTTTTATTAGTACTGAGGATCCAAATGTGGTATCTTTTTGTGTTATCATGTCCACTCTGTAAAACTTTGTGAAAGTAAGGGACGTGGGCCATATAGCTGCCCTACAAATTTCCTTTGGCAGGTCAGCCTGGGATTCTAACCATGTAGAAGCTACACAGCTATTGGAATACACCTTTACCACAGCCAATGTAAGCTGACAAAATAGCCATGCAGACATAGGAACCTTAGAGGCTTAGAAACATAGAAAATGACGGCAGATAAGGGCCGTTGGCCCAACAAGTCTGCCCACTCAAAACTAACCCTCCCTCCCTGGGGTATCCATCTTCTAAGCATAACTCTGTGGTACCCTTACCTGTTTGTCCCATCGCTTCTTGAAGTTGAACACGCTACTGGCCTCAACCACCTGGCGTGGAAGACTATTCCATTGATCAATGGTGTCACCATGAAATCTTCCCCCTTGAGTTTCAGTGGATGCCTCTTGTCGCCGTGGGACCCTTTAAAAAAAAGATTTCTTCCTCTACCTCAATGCGTCCCGTGATATATTTGAATGTTTCTATCAGGTCCCCCCTTTCTCTGCGCTTCTCTAGAGAATATAAGTGCAACCTGGTCAGATGCTCTTCATATGGGATGTCCTTAAGTCCTGATACCATCCTAGTGGCCATTCTCTGGATGACTCCATCCTCTTCACATCCTTCTGATAATGTGGCCTCCAAAACTGGACACAGTACTCCAGATGAGGTCTTACCATGGCTCTGTATAGCGGTAGTATGACTTCAGGCTTTCAGCTGATAAAGCTCCTTCTGATGCAACCCAGCATTTGTCTGACCTTTGCTGAAGCTTTCTCCACCTGATTGGCAGCCTTCATATCTTCCTTGATGAGAACACCCAGGTCCCTTTCTGCAGTAGTTCTTGTTAAGTTTTCCCTGTTCAAGGTGTATGTTCTGTATGGATTTCTGCTCCCAAGGTGCATTACTTTACATTTTTTAGCATTAAAGTTTAGTTGCCAAGCACTGGACCATTGTTCCAATAAAAGCAGGTCCTGTTCCATAGTGCTCGGCCTATTTGCGCTATCAGGTTCTGTTGCCCTGTCCACAGTGTTGCATAGTTTAGCGTCGTCGGCAAACAATGCAACCTTGCCTCGAAGTCACTGAGTCAGATCCCTTACAAAGATATTGAATAGCATCGGGCCCAGGACCAAGCCCTGCAGTACTCCACTGGTCACTCTCGACGTTTTTGAGGGAATACTGTTTACCATTACTCTCTGAAGTCTGCCGCTTAGCCAGTCTTGCACCCATGCTGTCAGTGTTTCTCCTAGTCCCAACGAGTTCATCTTGCTCAATAACCTACGGTGTGGATCACTATCAAAAGCCTTACTAAAGTCCAAATGTACGATGTCCAGGGACTCACCCCATCCAGTTTTTTCGTTACCCAGTCAAAGGAGCTTATCAGAAGGGACAGACCTTCCCTTTGTAAAGCCATGCTGGTGGGGATCCCTTAATCTCTTATCATCTAGAAACGTGTCCAATCTGGTCTTAATCAACTTTTCCATGAGTTTACT
The DNA here is from genome assembly GCF_902459505.1 of Geotrypetes seraphini. Lineage (NCBI taxonomy): Eukaryota > Metazoa > Chordata > Amphibia > Gymnophiona > Dermophiidae > Geotrypetes > Geotrypetes seraphini. The sequence continues at coordinate 90,624,838 of NC_047092.1, forward strand.
CACTATTGATGTGAGACTCACCGGTCTATAATTTTCAGCCTCTAACCTGCATCCCTTTTTGTGGAATGGGATAACGTTGGCAGTTTTCCAGTCCAGGAGAACTTTACCCTTGCTTAGGGAAAGATTGAAGAGCCCGGCTAACGGCTCTGCCAGGACATCACTCAATTCTCGAAGTACTCTAGGGTGTAAATTGTCCGGGCCCATAGCTTTGTTTACTTTTAATTTCGATAGTTCCTGGTAGCTTTCGCTCGCAGTAAATTCCATGTCCCGGAATGGGTCCTTCGAACTTCCCTTTGAATGTAGCTGAGGACCGGATCCTGGTGCTTCGCAGGTGAAGAATGAGCAGAAGTAATTATTGAGTATTTCTGCGTCCGAGTCAGTAAAGCTGCCGTCCGGTTTCTTTAGCCGCCCAATACCACTTGTGTTCTTCTTCTTGTCACTAACGTATTTAAAAAAGGATTTCTCCCCTTTCTTCACCTGCTTAGCTATGTTCTCTTCCATCCGGAGTTTGGCCTCTCTGACTGTTGATTAAACTTTTCTGGATTTAGCTAGATAGGTTTCTTTAGCTTCCGGTCATTGTGATTGTTTTAGGTAACGAAAGCTTCTTTTTTTTTTTTTTTTTTTGCTTTACTAGTTCTGAGATTTCCGAGAACCACTTATGAGCTCAAAAAATTGTCTTAAAAATGAAAATCGTTCATCACCTCTAGATAATGGAGAAGAACTCTCTTCTGTTCCAATAATACAAAAAAACTTTGTTCTTTTACTTTATACCTGAGGAGTGGACCACAGGCAGGCAGTCCTCCTGATTAACATGAACCACTGACACCAACTTTGGCAGAAAGGAAGGCAAAAGACATACCCACCTCCATAAATCTGAGGAATGGCTCTCTACATGACAGAGCTTGAATCTGCAATTCCCTACTTGCTGAAGCTATGACTACCAGGAAAACTATCCTGACAGATCCATCAGTGATACCTTTATAAAGGTTCTTATGGGGCTATACTGAAGGCCTGCAGCTCGGTTCCATGGTGGAAATGGTTGTCACAAGGAAGGATGCAAATGCAACGCTCCCTTCAGAAACCTGGACACATCTAGATGGGCAAAGAGTCTGTTTCCATTCAGACCCTAAACATGAGAGGCTTGCTATCTATACCTTGATGGAATCAACTGAAGAAATGATAAGACGGCAGAAATTGGAGCCCTAAAAAGTTCTACCTTCTGTTCCACACACCAGTGCTGAAAGATCTTCCAAGCCTTAGCCTAGGCTGTAACCATAGTTGGCTTCTTGGATCATAGCATTCCAAACTCTCCAGGCCAATTGAACCCTGCGAGATCAGTGCTGGGTAAAGTTGCGGTCTGACGCTAGAAGGATGCTAGGGTGCATAGGGAGAGGAATGACCAGTAGGAAAAAGGAGGTATTAATTCCCCTGTATACAACTTTGGTGAAATCTCATTTAGAATATTGTTTACAATTCTGGAGACCACACTTTCAAAAAGAAATAAACAGGATGAAGTCAGTCCAGAGGAAGGCACCTAAAATGGTTGGTGGTCTACATCATAACATGTATGGGGACAGACTTAAAGTTCTCAATAGGTATACTTTGGAAGAAAGGTGGGAGAGGGGAGATATAATAGAAATGTTTAAATGAAATGCAAACACCTGAAAAACTCATTACGATGTATTATTCTAACAGAGGAAAACAGACCTCAACATCCCCAGTATCTCATTGTAAAATTAAGACAACTGATTCAGGATTGGGGTGTATCATCATTGGTCAAGACAACCTCTGTGTATTTATTCTTATATCACACTTGTAATAAATTTTCTTTATGTGTTTTCTATTCTCTGTGATATAAATTGGTTTTTTTAATTATTATTAATTATTTTATTTTTTATATATATTGTCTCTAAATAATCATTGTAAATCTACTGAGTCTGCTGATATGTGTCAAAGGTTGGTATTGGTTTCAACTTGGTATAAATCACTAGCACATTCCAAACAATGGCAATAGTGTATATATTTTACTTCCCGAGCTAAAATGCAGGGAATAATGGAACTGGCAAACTATGGTAGTACTGTTGAACTAACCCCCTCTTCTACAAAGCTACACTAGCGGCTGCTGCACGGCAACGGCCCCGAAGCCCATAGAGATTTAAAGGAGGTAGAAGAGGGGGTAAGTGTTATAATTTTAAGCTTTTCAAAGTTTTGAAATTTATTACTTCTCCGATGTTTGTTATGCTTTTCAGGGGAACTTCCTTGAAACAGCTTTGGCAAAATACAGCTCTATGTCGGAACATGATTCCCCTAGCAGCGTTGATACTAGGATGAGTATTAACTTAAACTAATTTAAAGTTAAGTGGCTTGAAGATTAAGCTGCGGGCTTATAACACTGGATGAGCTAGCGAGGATTGGGTTGGTGGGGAAAGGGTTAATTAATAGCAGGAAGGTAGGAGAATAGGTAGTGGGTTGTTAGGCAAGTTAGGAAAAAGGAGGGGTGTGGAAGTAAGAGATGCAAGGATAGGGTAAGAGAGAGAGAGTGTAGATTGGCTGGGGAAGGGGCTCTGGGATTGGAGGGTTTTTGTGAGGAGAATTGGTAGGCAAAGGAGAATTAAGGGTTGGGAGGGAGTGTAGGAAGGTTAGAGTTGGTGAGGGAAATTTGGTTTTCAGTGCCAGGGTTTATTTTCTATACGGTTCTACTTAGTTAAATTAGCGATTTTGGCAGGGTGGGGGCGTGTAGTTGGTGAGAGTTTGTGGGGGGCCGGGTTTTACCTCCTTGCTGCTGTCTTTGGCTTGTCAGCGAGTCGGGCCGGTGCCTGCTTCGGCGACGAGTTGCAGACGCGTAGCGCTCCTGCAGTGCTGTTTTATGCCTTTGCAGACTGCGAGCTGCGTCGGACAAGGCTGCACCGGGATTGTGTGGCCGCAGTATTCTTCCGGCAGAGGCGGAGCTTTTGTGTGAGCCGGGTGTGCCGGCTGTTCGTGGAGGACGCGTTGCTGTGCTGTGCCAGTTTGTGTGCAGCAGGAGCCTCGTTTTGGTGCCGCTGAAGTCCTCAGTGCAGGCAGTGGTGTGGGAACATTGGACTGGCTGTGCTTCCTCTTCAGCACCCGTTTGGCAAGTATTCTGGGTTTTGTGCTGAGAACGTGTGTGTTTGGGGAGGCTTGCTGTGGGTGTGTGCCAGAGACTTTTTGAACGGCTGGGGTGTTTGTTTCTGGTGGGGGGTTCTAGGGTAGTTTACAGTTGTGGGAACTTGTCAGGAGTTTATGTAAAAATGGCACCAGCCACCACGTCTGGTGGTTCCAGGAGAGGGAGGGGCTGTGGGGCTCGGAGGGGACGTGCTGCAGCTGGGTCTAGGGCGTTTGGTCCTGTGGCTGTGTCCTGGCCTGTTGGTGCTGCGTCGAGGGGTTTGCGACGTGGACCAGGTGCTGCGGGTTGTCGTGGGGCAGTCTCACATCAGCGTGTGGGCCCAGAGTCTGCGGCTGGTCGAGCACATAGGCGTCCTTCTGCAGTTTCTGTTCCTGGCCCTGTTCCTGGCCCTTCTGTCAATGCTCCGGCAGCTGTTTCGGGTGAGTCTTTGGGGGTTTTGTCTGATTTGTTACTAGGGGCTGGTGGGGTATTGGGTGGGGGTCTTGAGTCTTCTGGGGCCGATCGGGTGGTTTCGGGGGGGTCGAAAGTCTGTTAGTAAGAGGTTGCGTGACTGCAACTTTTTAAAAAATTTGCGACATGTGGTCCGGCGTTTGGATAAAGAGAAGAAGCAGAGGAGAGGTGTTCTGGGGGATCCGATGGCAGCTTGGCAGTCTTCGGATTCTTATGATTCTTCAGAGTCTTCTTCTGTTTCTTCTTCTTCTGAGGATGAGTGTGTGTCCGGTCTGGACAGGCAGTCTCGGCCGGTTGGTCAGGCCCTTGTGGCTGGGTCAGTGCCCAGTACCTCTGGAGTTGCTGCAGTAGGAGTGACTCGTAATGGTCATACTATGTGTGAGATTGCGCCACTGGATTGTGGTATTTCTAACAAATTGCGGCACAAAATTTTGCGAGGTAAATTTGTGGATGTGTTTAGTTTGCATGATAAGAGTGATAAGAAAAAAGAGGAGGGTAAGGCTGAAGGCTATCGTAAGAGGTCTCATGTGCCGCGTACTATCATGAACTGGTTGTTGGGATTTAATATTTATGCGGCGGTAGTTGGTGCGGCTCGGCCTGTTTTGTATGAGGGTTTATTACGATATGCTGATATGATATTGAGGGCATATCGGACCTATGGAGGCTGGTCGTGGTTAAATTACGATGAGCAGTTTCGTAAAAGTTTGGCGGCAGATAAATCTTGGGCATGGGGTTATCGGGATGTGGATTTATGGTTGGGGGAGATGACACAAGCCAGGTCTTGGTCCTTTCGTCCCACCAGTTCCTTTGGGTTTTCTGGGGGAGCGTCTACAAGTGGAGTCTCTGCTCCCGCTGTGCAGCGTTCCTCCTCAGGGTTTCTGGGCAGGGGGGGAGGTGCTGGGCAATCGGCTGGTCGGGGAGGACCCAGTACCTTTTGTTTCCAGTTCAATGCTGGGCGGTGTGAGAGGGCATCCTGTAAATACCGTAACCTTTGCAGTCAATGTGCCGGTTCCCACCCAGCCTTTCGGTGTATCACTAGTGGTGGGGGAGGCTGGGGTGCCGGAATGCGGCCCGCAGGATCCGTGCCGGGGAGCATACATGGCTAAAGCCCCTTCGCCTATTAATTTGGAAGTGTTGGATGTATGGATACAGCTTTATCCGGTGGAGGATGCTGCACAATTGTTGTGGGAAGGTTTTCACTTGGGTTTTGTTATTCCTTTTGCTGCCCCCCCCCCCCCTTTCACATATGTGTCATAATGCGTCTTCGGTACAGTTGCATATGGAAGTGGTACGGGATAAATTGAAAAAGGAGTTAGATTTGGGACAGATTGCTGGTCCTTTTTCGGTCCCTCCCTTACCTGATTTTGTGGTGTCTCCTTTGGGGGTGATACCGAAGAAGGAGTTGGGAAAATATAGGCTGATTCATAATTTGTCTTTTCCCCCGGGGTACAATGTTAATTTGTTTATTGATCCTTTGTTTTGTTCTGTGCAGTATACTTCCTTTGATGTCGCTGTGTCCATGCTGCGCAGTTTGGGTCCGGGGGCCTTATTCGCAAAGGCTGATATTGAGTCTGCCTTTCGTTTACTTCCTGTCCATCCTTATTCCTTTCATTTGTTAGGTTTTCAGTTCCAAGATGGTTATTATTTTGACAAGTGCATGCCGATGGGGTGCTCTGTGTCCTGTTCTTATTTTGAAGCTTTTTCCTCTTTTTTGCATTGGGTCACTGAGCAGGTTTCCGGTTGTGGCTATATTGTGCATTATTTGGATGACTTTTTGTTCGGGGGTCCTGTGGGTTCTCCTCAGTGTGCGGAGATGGTGGCAGCGTTTGAGGCGGTGACTAAGAGTTTGGGTGTTCCTTTGGCGTCCGACAAATCGGAGGGGCCGGCTACATCCTTAGTTTTTTTGGGTGTGGAACTTGATTCTATTCGGATGGAATCTCGGCTGCCTGTGGCTAAGGTACAGGCTTTGTGTACGGCTATTGGGGAGGCTTTGGGGAAGTCTAAGTTGACTTTGCAAGAGGTGCAGTCATTGGTGGGTCACTTTAATTTTGCGTCTCGAGTGATTCCAATGGGTCGTGTTTTTTCTCGCCGTTTGGCCATTCTTTCCAGAGGTCTTCTTAAAAAGCATTTTCGGGTACGACTGACGGCGGGTATTAAGGCTGATCTTAGGCTCTGGTATCAGTTTTTGCAGAGCTTTAATGGTGTTTGTGTGTGGCAACAAGAAGTGGTCTCCTCAGTAGATTTACGCCTGTTTACTGAAGCAGCTGCAGGTTTTGGTTTCGGTGCCTATTTCGGAGGAGCTTGATGCGCTTAACCTTGGCTAGTCTGGTGGCATGAGCGGGGGTGGGGTGCTAACATCGCTTTTTTTGGAATTATTTCCTGTTTGGGTAGCCACTATGATTTGGGGTGACCGTTTGCAGCACAGGAAGGTGATGCTGTTTTCGGACAATATAGCGGTGGTGCAGGCTGTTAATGCACAATCTGCTCATTGTCCGTTGGTGGACTTACAGCGTCTGATTGTGTTACGTTGTTTGCAATTGAATATTACTCTGACTGCTCAGCATGTTCCAGGCTTGCTTATTGAGATTGCCGATGCATTATCTCGTTTTCAGTGGGCACGTTTTCGGGCTTTAGCCCCCATGGCGGACTTGGAACCTACTGTGATGCCGGTGGAGCTGTGGAGCAGAGTGCTGGATTCTTAACGGAGCTGCTGCGGAATAGTCTGGCTATGAATACTTGGAAATCCTATCGCTCTGGCTGGCGACATTTTCTGTCTTTTCTAGCGGATCCAGTTTCTCGTGGTAGCTTGCCTTTTTCAGTGCCCTTAATGGTGCAGTTTTTAGTTTTTGCCCGGCAGCAGGAGTGGTCGGTAAGTGTGGTGCGCTCTTCCTTAGCGAGCGTGGCATTTCTGTCCCAATTATTGGGTTATACTAATCCTTGTGCTGCATTTTTGGTGCGAAAATTATTTCAAGGCTTTCAGCGTTCCAGCAGTGCTCAGGGTTTGCGGCCTTTGCGTTTGCCTCTTTCTCCTGCAGTGTTGTTGCAGTTTTGGGATGCTTTGCCTAATGTTTGTACTGATGCCTTTGAAGTGTGTCTGTTCAAAGTGGCATTTAGTGTTGCCTTTTTTGCAGCCATGAGGATTAGTGAGCTCGTTGCCCCTGCCGCTTCTGCTGCTGGGGAGACTGGATTGTTGGTCTCAGATGTGGTTTTGCAAGACCGTTGTTTGCGTTTGCGCATTTGTAGATCTAAAACTGACCAACGGGGTGCTGGAATTTGGGTAGAGTTACGGGCATTGGGAGCTGGGGTGGTGTGTCCCATCCTTTGTGCTCTAATGTATGAGGCGGTGCGACCTGTTGGGGGCTTATTTTGACTCATGCATGCCAATGGTGCACCGTTAACGCGTTATAATTTTTAAATAATTTTCAAGGCACCTACTGGAATCACATCTAAGTAGGTGTCTTACGGCACCCAACACCAAAAGTGGCATAAGGTGAGATAAAGCACCTATGTAGGCCTTGAAAACTGTGACCTACATTTCCTGTGCCTACCTTTGCCAGAACTGCAATTCTATAAGCCAGGGCTGCCCAAGTCCGGTCCTCGAGATCTACTAGCAGGCCAGGTTTTCAGGATATCCACAATGAATATGCATGAGAGAGAGATTTGCATACGAAGGCAGTGCAGGCAAATCTCTCTCATGCATATTCATTGTGGATATCCTGAAAACCTGGCCTGCCATTAGATCTCGAGGACCGGACTTGGGCAGCCCTGCTCTAAACAGTGCTGTAGTGTGATTGACATGTGATCAGCAGCCACTTTTGAGGCAACTGCCAATAATCAGAATGTTAGAGAATCCAGGCCTAAATGCCTTCACTTTAACCCTGCACTCCCCCATGAATGATAAATGAGAATGGTACTTGTATACTGATTTTATGTGATTACACATTCAAATTGGTTTACATATATATAGATGTTTATTTTGTACCTGGGACAATAGAGGATTAAATTACTTGCTCAGGGTCACAAGGAGCAGCACAACCTCAGGGTACTGAGGCATCAACTCTACCACTAGGCCACTCCTCACATCACAGGCAAAAATAAAATAGAGAAAAGTACCTGAAATTCTGATCCTCAAAGAATTTTCCTATATAATTGTACCTGAGTCCTCCTTGGTCCTCTTTTGCTCCTCTGGGACTCTGTAGGGGATCATGGGGGGGGGGGGGCATGGAATTCCCCTTAGGGTATACCTTTTGGCTATACCCTGTGGTCATACCTTGCAGCCATGCTACAGGAGCTTGCTGTTCTTTATTCTTCCTGCTGGACCAACAGATGGCATTAATGGGCTAGCGCATCACTGAAAACCTCCTTCTCTCTCTCAGGATACCTATGGGCTGACCACGAACAGGCAACTCTCCTTTACCTCTCTGGAAGCTCGCTGCTCTTTTATTCTTCCCACCAGCCCAACAGATGATGTCAATTGGCTGGTGCATTACTGAAAACCTCTTTCTCTCTCTCAGGAAACCTGTAGGCTGACCATGACCAGGCAAGCAATTCTCCTCTTTTCTCTGATTCTTAGCAAGTAATGAAAATATAAAAAAGTCTAATAAACACTCCTTTTGTTATCCTAATTAGGATAATTGACAATAAATTATGATTATAAGTGAAAAAATATGCTAGGTATAGGTGGCAGTTGGGGAGAGTTAGTTGAAATGAAGACTGAGCTAGGACCTGGTCTACGTTCTCTGTTAATGCTGCAGGCTGTGATAGTTTAGTTTCTATCTAGCAGAAGGTTCAAGTTTAAAACCGTGGGGAAAAGGCTTTTAAAGTATGGAACTAGCTAAGGGCTAGTTTAAAAGCCCTGACACCTTCCAAACCCCCATGACCTTCCATGACCCCCTAAACACCGATACTCCCAACACACCTTAAAGCCCCAACCCACTGACTCTGCATATCTTTTGCTGTAAGACTGACTGGAGGGATGCTTACACCCTCTGGCTGGCAGGCCTGCTCTTTACAGTGGTGGGCCTTCCCCTTCCTGGTGCATCCTGGGATGCACCAGGGAGGGGTCTAAGGAACCTGGGCTAACCAAAGTCTTAGGTCTCTTTCCAAGTGTATTCTGGGATACACTGGGAGTGGCCTAAGACTCTGACCAGATACCTATGAGAGTGGTCTTAGGTATCTGGCCAATCAGAGACTTAGGCCACTCCTAGCACTTCCCAGAATCTCCTCCTATGGGAGGGCCAGTAAGGGCCTTAGGCCCATCCCTGATACATTCCAGGATGCACCAGGAAGGGGAATACCCACCATTGTGAAGTGGGCCTGCTAGCCAGAGGGTATAGACATCCCTCTGGCTGGCCTTACAGAAAAAGATATGGGGGGTTGGGACTTGGGGGGTTGGGAGTATCAGTATTTGAGGGGTCATGGGTTCAGGGTGATTGGGGTTTAGGTGGTGTTGGGGTGGGGTTCAGGAGTATTGGCATTTGGTGCAGGTCATGGGTTCAGAGGGACCTGTAGGCAGGAGGAAGTGGGCATCTCGACTTGATGAAACCCAGTCAACATGGATTCAGGAAAGGGAAATCATGTTTGACGAATTTACTCCAATTTTTTGAGACCGTGAACGAGCAAATTGATAGTGGGAAGCCGGTGGACATAATATACTTGGACTTCCAGAAAGCCTTCGACAAAGTTCCACACGAAAGACTTCTCAGGAAACTACAAAGCCATGGCATAGAGGGAGATATACAAAGATGGATAGGCAAATGGCTGGAAAACCGAAAGCAGAGAGTGGGCATAAATGGGAAGTTCTCCGACTGGGAGAAAGTGACTAGTGGTGTACCCCAGGGTTCGGTACTTGGGCCGATCCTTTTTAATATTTATATCAATGACCTGGAAGAAGGAACATCCAGTGAGATCATCAAGTTTGCAGACGATACAAAACTATGCCGGGCAATCAGATCGCAGGAGGATAGAGAGGAACTCCAGAGCGACTTGTGTCGGTTAGAAACATGGGCGGAGAAATGGCAGATGAAGTTCAATGTGGAGAAATGCAAGGTAATGCATTTAGGCAATAAGAATAAGGAATACGAGTATACAATGTCAGGTGCAACTCTGGGGAAGAGTGAACAAGAAAAGGACCTGGGTGTACTGATAGATAGGACCCTGAAGCCGTCGGCACAATGCGCGGCAGCGGCAAAGAAGGCAAATAGAATGTTGGGCATGATAAAGAAAGGAATCTCAAGTAGATCGGAGAAAGTTATAATGCCGCTTTATAGGGCAATGGTCAGACCACACTTGGAATACTGCGTCCAACATTGGTCTCCCTACCTAAAGAAGGATATAAAACTGCTGGAAAGGGTGCAGAGACAAGCAACAAAACTGGTGAAGGGTATGGAGAAACTGGAATACGAGGATAGACTTATAACACTAGGATTGTTCTCCCTTGAGAAAAGGAGACTGCGTGGGAATATGATCGAGACCTTCGAAATACTGAAAGGAATCGACAAATTAGAGCAGAGAAGATTATTTACATTGTCCAATTTGACACGGACTAGAGGACATGTAATGAAGCTAAGGGGGGACAGGTTCAGGACTAATGTCAGGAAGTTCTGCTTCACTCAGAGAGTGGTTGACGCCTGGAATGCCCTCCCAGAGGAGATTATTGCGGAATCGACCGTCCTAGGCTTCAAGAGCAAACTAGATGCATATCTCCTTAAGAGAAATTATATCGCTGCATTAACTGTCTTCATTCAGTTGTATACTCATTAATTATTCATGGTTCCTCAGCGGGCCACCACATACTCAATTACTCTCATAGTGTGTGGCTTTATGCTCCCACTCCTCATTGGAACCACTATATATTTTTTAGTATTATACTTATTTGCAATTTTGTATAAATATATTCAATACTAAGAATACTTAGCTTTAAGCTGTTAGCTTATTAGCAAGACGCTGTGCAGGGGAGTTTATACGAAAACACCGACATGTTTCGCCCGTATGTATTAATGGGCTTTCTCAAGGCTCCAACTCCCGCTCATAAACATTCAGCCACCAAAGCGCCAAAGCGCTTCTCTTCATCCAAATTGATTTGAACATAGTGCCTAAGTTTACATTTTATCTCCTTAAGAGAGGCATATAAAGATATGGTGGACTATAAATTACGCCAGGTGTACACCTGGCAGGGCCTCCGCGTGTGCGGATCGCCGGACTTGATGGACCGAAGGTCTGATCCGGAGATGGCAGTTCTTATGTTCTTATGTTATCTCTCCTGCCTATCAAGGTTGGGGAGGGCTTCTGGGGTTCTGGTAGGAGGGATGGGCATCCCGCCTGCCGTTTAACTTTGAAGGGGATTCAGGGGTTCCAGCAGGAGAGAGAGGGCATTCTTCCTGCTGATGTTAGGGATGTCCCCTGCTGCAGCTGAAGACTGGCTGATGACTCTGTTAGACAGGTATTTTGCAGGTGGGTTCTTTTTTTCTTTTTATCTGTACAAACATAGTGCTTAATATTTTCACTGTCCACAGTGTTATGGAGAGACTGAGCAATAAACAGAGAAAGAGATAATGGTTACTGTGGATGGGCAGACTAGATGGACCATTTAGCCTTTATTAGCTGTCATGTGTCTATGTTCTAGCTGATCACAGCAGGGGTATTCCCCCATCTCCGATCAGCTGAGCCAGCTTTACTCCCTAAAGTCAGGACTTCAGGGAGCACTGCCGGCTCAGCTGATTGGAGATAACTTCCCCTGCCATGATCAGTTTATGGCTGCTGTGGCCTGATTTTAGGATCCCATGGCAACATATATAGGCGGCTGAAATGTAAGCCAGGGTTTTACGGGCCTACATTTCAGTTGCCTATCTTGCCATGAATCGTGGCTAGGTAGCTGCTTTAGCCCACCTAAAGCCACTTCTGGGGTTGGCCATACCTACTTTGGTATTCCACGGCCTGAAGTGACTACCTAGCCACTATGTCAGCTGCCTTTTATTTAGGCATTGTAGGCACTTCAACACTGCCATTTTTTTGCTGTTTCTGATGGCATTTTTCAATTAACTTAGGTATTAGCAGGGCACTTACCAATACCTAAGTTTAGGCGCTGGTCATAGTATTTCCCTATAAGTGTAATTTCCTAATGGCTCATTCCTACTTATTCCTGTTATTTCCATAAAACTTTGCTTTTGTGATCAGGATAGTCAAATATTGCAATTTACCTATTTAAAATGTTAAAACATTGAATTTATATCTTTTCATTCTTATAAAGTCATAAAAAGCAACATATGAATCACAATTAACATATATGTATATGGAAATTCTACAAAGAATGCCAAGAAGATTTAGAAGTGAGTAATTTTTCAAGATTTGTGATTATATTGTAAGTCACTTTCATGAATCAGCCTCAGGTGTAGTTTCCCATCATGTTCTCATTATATTGTCCTTGGTAGCAGCATTTGAAGTCCAGTAAATCCCGGTAGAAGTGCTCACATTGCTCCTCTGATTATGTTCCCATGTTCTTCTTGAATGTTTCAAGATGAACATCAAGGGCAAGGACTTTGAGAGACATCCTACAGCCCATTTTACTGTAATTCTTTGCCATAGTTTTGTGTTTGCTCAGGAAACCTTGAACCACTGCAACAAAGCTGTTCTAAGCTACCTTCTCTTTCATAGTTAGCTTCTTGGGAAATTTCTTGTACTCCAGGATTTTCTTTATCTGTGGTCCAACAAAGACACCAGCTTTGACCTTTGCCTCATACAGATTAGAGAAGATGTCTTGAAGGTACTTTAAGGTTGCTGACTCCTTATCTAGAACATTAACAAATTGTTTCATTAGGCCCAATTTAATGTGCAGTGGTGGCATCAGCATCTTCCAGAGATATACCAGTGGTTCCCACAGAGAACTTAAGTCTGTTGTGGCCAGTAACTTGGAGACCCATTGGATATGCCACCATTTTGAAGTCTCTGATGATCTCCCAGGTGCCTAGAAAGGTTTGGATGCTATTGTAATCCTCTTTGAGGTGTACCCTTACTTGAGAAGGCACATTGGCTCCCAGTTGCTCATCGCATAGTCTACAAATTATGCCTCCTTACTTTCAAGTCTTTGACATTCAAAACCCCAGCTTTTATTTATAAAGTTTTAATTCCTTACACCTCCTCTAGATTACTGAGGTCGAACGACCAATATTTACTGGTCATTCCATCTTTAAAATTTATTAACACACGGCGGCAATCTATCTTTTCAGTTACGGCTCCTCAATCATGGAATGCCCTTCCAATTTACTTAAGAGAGGAAAAGAACTTGGATAAATTTAAGAGCAAACTTAAGGGCTTTCTTTTTAAAGATGCATTCAATGATTAATAGAATTGCTTATGCCTTTTAGCTTATCCTTTCTGTCTTGACAGTTTTTTTTTTCTTCTCTCTCCCTTTCCTACTGTTTTTTTTTACCTTGATTGTTTCTTTTATAAATAGATTGTATTTCTTCTCTCGCTTTTCCTTTTGTTTGACTTTATATGTATATGCTGATTTACTAAATATGTTCAGTAAATTTGTCCTTGTTAATTATGTATTTGCTGATTTTATAACATGTTCAGTACTATCTGCCCTTGTTAGTTATGTCTGTCTCCCCTGTTATTTTGTAATCTTTTTATCAATTGTACATCACCTAGAATTTGGAATAGGCGATTAATCAAATTTCATAATAAACTTGATAAATTTGATACTGAATGAGCCAATGGAAGAGACAGGAACTTGTTCCTGTTATGGAGTAGCATAGCTTTGATGCTCCTGGATGAGCTGTCAATGAAGAGATGCCACTTTTTTGGGTTACTGGTTATTCCAATTGCTTCAGTGGCAGAAGCAAGATATGATATCTAAATTTGAGTTTAAATGTTTTCTGAAGTGTCCCCAAAAATCAGGTAGAGAAAATAGTCATTTTTGAAACTGTAAAAGTTTATCTTTTTTCTAAAAATGATAATTTATAGATTTCATTTGGATGTAAACAAACACATCCAAATGAAAAATGCACAGGAGGGGGCTAGCATTCTTAGTAGACTGGCCACACAAACATCCTAGCAGAACAGTGGGGCACCCTAGGGGCAATGAAGTAAACTTCACATCTCACTATAACTCCCTTACGGTGTATGATAACATTCCAAAACCCACACAAATCCTACTAGACCCAATTTTACACCACACCAATAGCCCTTATGCCTGCAGGTGGCACCTATATGTGGTTACAGTGGGATTAAGGTGGATTTCGGAAGGCTCACACTCTCCACCAGAAGTGTAGTAGTTAGAGTGGAATATGGGCCTGTCCTAGGCTACTCCAGGAACCTGCTTGTTGCTCTACATAACATCTGAAGCTATTATACAGACAGGTATGTATTGTTTCATTCACATCTTTTTCTTTTTTTTTTTTTTTTTTTTGGGGGGGTTAGTGGGATCAGTGACCACAGGGGAAGTGTGGGGAGCCATGTTTATATCCCTCCAATGGACATCTGGTCAGTTTGGGCACCTTTTTGCTACTTATTTGTTATTAAAATAGGTCTAGTCCCAAACATGCAAATATTTGATTATGGCAGAAAAATGTCAAAGTCATAAGCTCACCCTACTCCCACTCAAACCACACCTCTAGCATGCCCCCTTGAGATTTAGATGAACTACTGATGATAAGCATAGATATCTATCTAGAAAATTGGTTTTGAAAATAATTAATTGGAAGGGTTTGGCAAAAAGCACATGTGCCCTTTTATACCACTTTTTGAATATTTTTCTCTTTTGAAAATGAACTCTAGTTATTTAGCTTCCTCATTCTGCAATCTCTTGTTGTTTTTGAAATCTAACTCTTTTTCCATACCTTTTCAGCTATATTTCAAAACTGCTGCTGTCACCCTTTTATTTTACTTTTAGGTACATATTGTGATGGGGCCAGGGGTAAGCCTAGCGCTGGCAACCCGGCTCCCGCCCCAGGCGCAGGTATTAGCGCTCTTTGAAGGGCCACTCTGGGATAAACACAGCAAAAAAAAAACAAAAAACCTCCACAAATAATTGCCAGTTCCAAGTTTTATTCCCCAGTTCAAAGGCACTGGTTCTAAGGCAGCCACACCGGCTGCTGCGGCTTGGAAAAGATTTATCCTAACCAAAATTTCTCTTTTATAGCAAGTCCATGCTTCATTCAAGAAAGAAAAAAAAACAAAACTATTTCCTTTTAAACAGGATTTCTCTTTCTCCTAGTTCTGCTGCTAGGCTTTCACAGTTCTGGGCAGCCTTCGGGTTTCAAGAACCCCAAATATCAGCATGTAGCTCAGGGGTAGGGAACTCCGGTCCTTGAGAGCCATATTATAGTCGGGTTTTCAGGATTTCCCCAATGAAAATGCATTGAGAGCAGTGCATGCAAATAGATCTCATGCATATTCATTGGGGAAATCCTGAAAACCCGACTGGAATACGGCTCTCGAGGACCGGAGTTCCCTACCCCTGATGTAGCTGCACTCATTTTAGGCTTGGAACAATTACTGTCTTGTGCCTTCAGTTGTTTCAGGAAGATCTCCCCACCTGACCTCCTGAATTATAAACACCCCAACTACCTTCTTTATTTCGGGGCAGGGGCTGGGAACCATCCACCCTTTGTTTTAACGCAGTGATTCCTAAACCTGTCCTTGGGGACCCCCAGCCAGTCAGGTTTTCAAGATATCCCTAATGAATATGCATGAGAGAGATTTGCATACCTGTCACTTCCATTATATGCAAATCTCTCTCATGCATATTCATTAGGGATATCTTGAAAACCTGACTGGCTGGGGGTCCCCCAGGACAGATTTGGGAACCACTGTTTTAACGGTCCAAGATTCCCCTCCCAAAAGTTCCCACTATCAGGGCTGTGCAATGTCAGGTCACTGAATCCACTCCGGGCTTTACTTCTCCCTTTAAGGTTAGTTAGCAGTACCCCTCCAACACTCACTATGCTTAGCTTGCATACAGGGATTCTGGTTTAATTTCTGCTACTAACCAAACCTCACATTCACACCTCCAACACTCATTCATTATACAGTCCTTCCTAAGGACAGAATTGTTTCTTTTAAATACATTAGACCATTGTTACAGCACAAACTTTCATTCCCCTCCCCCACACAGTACCTTACAGACTCATGCTGCATTCAGACCTATAGTCTAAAGCAGTGTTTTTCAGCCACCGGTCCATGGACCAGTGCCGGTCCACAGAAATTTCCTGCCGGTCCACAAGGCCAGCACGTGCCTTGTGCAAGGCCCAAAACAGTGTTCTTCAACTGCCGGTCCACGGTGCGATCGATGCGGCATTATCTTCGAGCCAGCTCCCTCTTTCTAACTGATTCAGTGCACAAAGCCACGGGCAGTGGCTTCTACAGGCATCATGTGCCTGAACCGGAAGCCTTCTCTCTGATGTTGCAATGTCAGAGGGAAGGCTTCCAGATGAGGCACAGGAATTGCAAGGTGCAATTAGTACTATTATGGGGGCGGGATCTGGGGTGGAGATTGGGCTAGAGATGGGCGGGGTCTGGCCCACGAGTTAGCCCAATGTTCTTCAACTGCCGGTCCACAGACCGATGCCTGTCCACAGAATAATTCTTTTATTTCTGCCGGTTCATAGATGTAAAAAGGTTGAAAAACACTGGTCTACAGCAGGGGTGTCCAACTTTTTGGCTTCCCTGACCCGCATTGGCCGAAAAAAATGTTTCTGGGGCCGCACAAACGTGCAAATGCTGCAGCAAGACAGAGGAGGGAGCCGGCAAGATGGTAAACACCCGGGGGCAGCAGAGGAAAACACTGCATCGCCCTTGTCCGGGGCCGCACAAAATATTTCACGGAGGTTGCATGCGGCCCTCGGAGCGCAGGTTGGACACCCTTGGTCTATAACTTCAGGGTTGCAGTCGATGTCATTTAAGAACATAAGAACATTTCTTTCAGAAATACCTCCCTCTACCTCCATGAAAGATTCCTCACTCTCTGAGGCTGGTTACAGGCTATCCTCTGAAGCAGCCTTTAGTAAGCCCTGCTCCTGGAGCCTCTTTCTCTTTCACTTAATCTCTGCTTGGAAAGCAACGTTTTGTTAGAAACATAGAAACATAGAATAAGACGGCAGAAGAGGGCCTGGCGGCCCAACAAGTCTGCCCACTCGAGAACCCTCCCTCCCTGGTGTACCTATCCTTTACGCATAACTCTGTAGCACTCCACCTGTTTGTCCCATCGACTTTTGAAGTCGAGCACGCTACTAGCCTCGACCACATGGCGTGGAAGTTTATTCCATTGACCAATCTCCCGTTCTGTGAAGAAGTATTTCCTGGTGTCACCATGAAATCTTCCCCCCTTAAATTTTAGCGGATGCCCTCTTGTTGCCATGGGGCCTGTAAGAAAAAATAATTCTTCCTCCACTTCAATGTGACCCGTAATGTATTTGAATGTTTCTATCATGTCCCCTCTTTCTCTGCGCTCCTCGAGAGAATATAGGTGCAGTCTGGTTAGACGTTCTTCATATGTGATGTCTTTAAGTCCTGAGATCATCCTAGTGGCCATTCTCTGGATCGACTCCATTCTCTTCACATCTTTTTGATAATATGGCCTCCTAACCTGGACACAGTACTCCAGGTGAGGTCTCACCATGGATCTGTATAACGGTAGTATGACTTCAGGCTTTTGGCTAATAAAGCTCCTTCTGATGAAGCCCAACATTTGTCTAGCTTTTGCTGAAGCTTTCTCCACCCGATTAACAGCTTTCATATCTTCTCGGATGAGAACTCCCAAGTCCCTTTCTGCAGTGGTTCTTGCTAAGTTTTCACTGTTCAAGGTGTAAGTTCTGCACGGGTTTCCGCTCCCAAAGTGCATTACTTTACATTTTTTGGCATTAAAGTTTAGTTGCCAAGTACTGGACCATTGTTCCAACAAAAGCAGGTCCTTCTCCATAGTGCTGGGCCCGGTTGTTTTGCCCACAATGTTGCATAGTTTAGCATCATCAGCAAATAATGTAATTTTGCCTCGAAGTCCCTGAGTTAGATCCCTAATAAAGATATTAAATAGCATCAGGCCTAGGACCGAGCCCTGTGGCACTCCGCTGGTCACCCTTGATGTTTTAGAGGGGATACCGTTCACCATTACTCATTGAAGTCTGCCGCTAAGCCAGTCTTGCACCTTCATGCTGTTAGTGTTTTTCCTAGTCCCAACGAGTACAATTTGTTCAATAACCTACAGTGTGGAACACTATCAAAAGCCTTGCTAAAGTCTAAATACACGATATCCAGGAACTGACCCCCATCCAGTTTTTTCGTTACCCAGTCAAAGAAGCTTATAAGGTTGGATTGACAAGACCTTCCCTTTGTAAAGCCATGCTGGTAGGGATCCCTCAATCTTTCATCATCTAGAAATGTGTCCAGTCTGTTCTTGATCAACTTCTCCATGAGTTTACTCACTATTGATGTGAGACTCACCGGTCTATAATTTTCAGCTTCTGACCTGCATCCCTTTTTGTGGAGTGGGATAACATTGGCGATTTTCCAGTCCTGTGGAACTTTTCCCTCACTCAGGGAAAGATTGAAGAGCACAGCTAATGGCTCTGCTAGGACATCCCTCAGTTCTTGAAGTACTCTAGGGTGTAGATCGTCTGGGCCCATAGCTTTGTTAACTTTTAATTTTGATAATTCTTGGTAGACTTCACTCTCTACTCCATATCCCGGAATGGGTCTTCCAAATTCCCCTTTGTCTGTAGCTGAGGACCGGATCCTGGTGCTTCGCAGGTGAAGACTGAACAGAAGTAGTTGTTGAGTATTTCTGCCTTGTCTGCGTCTGAGCCTGTAAAGTCGCCATCAGATTTCTTTAGGTGCCCAATACCACTTGTATTCTTCTTCCTATCACTAACATATTTAAAAAAGGATTTCTCCCCTTCCTTTACTTGCCTAGCTATGTTTTCTTCCATCCGTAGTTTGGCCTCTCTGACTGTTGTTTTAACTTTTCTGGCTTTGGCTAGATAGGTTTCTTTAGCTTCCGGTCGTTGTGATTGTTTGTAGTTTACAAAAGCTTTTTTCTTTTGCCTTACTAATTCTGAGATCTCTGCGGAGAACCACTGTGGTCTATTTTTTCTGTGTCGTTTGCTCTAGGTTTTGATGTATATGTTAGTTGCTCCTTGCAGGATAGATTTTAGAGTCGACCATAGTTCCTCTACCTTGTCTGATGTGCTTTGGTTTTGCAGCACTTTGTAAACGTAGTCCCCCATGTCCTGAAAGTTAGTTCCCTTAAAATTTAGGACCTTAGTCGATGTGTTTGGCCTAGTGGATCCTTTCTTGAGGTGGAATCAAACCATGTTGCGGTCGCTGGATGCCAAGGTGTCTCCCACTGATACCTCTGTGACGCTGTCACCGTTGGTGAGCAGCAGGTCCAAGATTGCCTGGTCCCTAGTGGGTTCCAATACCATCTGCTTGAGGTGTGCTCCTTGCATGGAGGCCAGTAGCCTCTTTCTGTCGCTGGTTGTAGCGCAAGGTTTGTTCCAGTCCACATCGGGCATATTAAAGTCTCCCACCAGCACTGTATCTCCACGCAGTGTGATGGTCTCTAAGTCATCCATTAGTTCATCGTTGACATCCTCCTTTTGTTTTGGTGGTCTGTATACAACACCAAGATATAGGCATTTGTTATTGCCCCTGGCAAGGTTCACCCAGAGGGATTCTCCCGTATATTTGATGTCTGTGATATTAGTTACTTTGATGTAATCTCTAATGTACAGAGCCACTCCTCTGCCTGATTTGCCCTCTCTGTCTCGACGGAATAAGTTATAACCTGGTATAACCGTATCGCATCCGTGGTACTCCGAGAACTACGTTTCCGATATTGCCACTACATCTAGGTCGGCGTTTCTCATTTTTGTTTCGAGTTCCAGTATTTTGTTGCCCAAGCTACGGGCATTAACATACATGGCTTTCCATTCTATCTTTTTGCATGGAGTGTTTTCTGACTGAGATAGTTTGTCCCCTTCATTCTTGCCTTCACCCCCCTTAATCTTGCCTCCAATTCTGCTTACTTAACTTGATTTAGAGTGGGTCCTCTCCCCCGGCTCACCTAGTTTAAAGCCTTCTGAAGTAAGTGAGCCAGGCGTCGTCCCAAGACGTTCTTCCCTCTTCCGGTTAGGTGCAGTCCGTCCGGTCCCTGCAGTCCCTGTAGTGCATCTCCGTGGTCCAGGAAGCCGAAGTTCATCTCCTTGCACCATCCGCTAAGCCACACATTAGTCCTCTTGATCCGTTCTTCCCTGGCTCTTCCTTTGTCTCTTACCGGTAGGATGGAGGAGAAGACCACCTGTGCTTCCAGCTGCTTCAGTTTTTCTCCTAAGGCTTTAAAGTCTTCCTGTATCTTCTCAGGTGAGTTCCTGGCGGTGTCGTTTGTCCCGATGTGAATGAGAAGCATTGGATAGTGGTCTTGGGGCTTGATTATTCTTCCAATACAGGTTGTCACGTCTTTGATCTTGGCTCCTGGCAGACAGCAGATCTCTCTTGCGTGTAGATCTGGTCTGCATACCGGTCCCTCGGTACCCCTCAGCATGGAGTCCCCAATGATGACCACTCTACGCTTTCTCTTGGGGGGGGGTACTGATTTGTTGCTTCTTGAGTTGGTGCCTTCCGCCGGGTTATGAGGTTCCACTCTTGGAAGTCCTTCTGAGTATCCTCCTGAGTTCCGCTGGCGGGTCTTTCTTGTAGGAGCTGGAATCTGTTGCTCAGGATGATATGTGGAGTCGATGTGTGGTTGTTGTGCTTGCTTGAAGGTACCCAAGTGGAGGACTGTCTTGTTCGTTTGCTTTCAGAGGTGACAAACTGCCAGGTTCCGTCGTTCCGAGTCTCTTCTTGTTTGCTTGCAGAGGTGACTAGTTGCCAGGTTTCATCGTCTCGAGTCTCCTCTTATACCCCAGCTATTACTTCCAATGCTGTATGTCCGGTTGGTTCGGATGTCTTGAGAATGGACCTATCTTCGTGCAGTTGTTCGGAGACCTGACACAGTTCTAAGTGGACTCCATTGATGAAAGCTTCGCTCTCCCAGATACTTCTCAGTCGCTGCACTTCTTCCCTCAGACTTGTCAGTTCCTGCAGGATGCCTCCGTCTAATTGTTGCTGGGTGTCTTCTGTCTGTACAGAGACTGAAGTCATCAGGTGGGGCTCAGCTTCGGTCTGTACAGAGATCTCCACCTTCCATCAGGGGGGGGAGGGTCCTCTTCAGTCTGCATGGAGACTGCCTTCATCTGGATTTCTTCAGTCTTGTTAGTCTAGCCTTCCGTTCCCTGCTCTGTGAGGCAGGCCTTTCCCTCCAGGTTCCTGATTGCCTGTAGTTGTTCCCAGCTGTCTGTGATTTATTCTGCTGGGTAACCTTCACTCCAGTTCTAGCCAGTTCTGCCTGTCAGCTCTACCCCTTTCCTCAACCCTTACTGGATCAGATTTCCTGACAAGAGGTTTACCTAGAGAATTACCAGATGATTTATAAAAGGGATTCTCAGTGGCGTACCTAGCATATGTGACACTCGGGGCCCATCATTTTTTGACATCCCCCCCATCTATATGAAAAATATGATTTTTAGTAGCAATCTATATATCGCACAACAAGAGTGTACCTAGGAAAAGGCAGCATCTTAAACACTGCAGTGAGCACTAGAACACCAACATATACATTGTAAAACTAAACAAACCAGATCCTGCACAGTCAATTGATCCTGCAGTCAATGCCAACTGAAAACTATGTTCTTTTCATACACACAGAACAGAGATACACCCTCGCCCAATATGGAATAATCACAAACTAAAAATAGAAATATGAAGACAAAAGTTAAACTGAACCGCCAAGAAACCAGACTCTGCATACAATGCAACACCAAAACACCACAAAAACAGTAATACATGTCCTCTAATACTGTGCAAAATATAAAGACAGTAGATGTAAATTTGAAAAACTGATACATAACAATCACCACTTTACAAATTAACAAATAAAAATAAAACAAATAATGAGAAATATGAAAATACCATTTTATTGGACTAATCCCCGTAAGCTCGGTCCTCATCCCCACAAACCACCTGATTCCATCCACACAAGCCTTGAATTGTTTTATATTGAACTTATTATATTAAAGTATAAAAAGAAACAATATTCTGTACAATTGTCAATTTATAAATCAGCGTCTTC
Organism: Geotrypetes seraphini; assembly: GCF_902459505.1. Classification (NCBI taxonomy): domain Eukaryota; kingdom Metazoa; phylum Chordata; class Amphibia; order Gymnophiona; family Dermophiidae; genus Geotrypetes; species Geotrypetes seraphini. The sequence continues at coordinate 90,646,596 of NC_047092.1, forward strand.
TCCCCACTCTCTCTTCCCCATTTCCCTTCAGCGTCCTCAGCCCACTCTCTCTCCACTTTCCTTCAGCGCACGCAGATAAAAACAAGCAAATAATTTTATATCATTTTCATTCTATTCATTCACAGAAATTAAAGTCTAAATAATACCAGTCAACATGATTTTACAAAAATAATTCCCTGCAGTCAAGCCTGCAAGGATTACTAGATGTCTTTCAGCAGCTCCCCTCCCTCCCTCCCCATTACCTTTGTGGCCAAGTCAAAATGATCTACCAACAATAAAATTTTAAAAACACAAAGCACATTGTACGCAGAGAAAATGTTAATTATCATTTATATTCCACGGGTTTTCAAATAGGTCAAGGCAGATGACTTTATGCAATGTCACCTCAGTAACAACTATACAAAAATAGACAAATATACCCCCTCCCTTTTTATTAAACCACGATAGCGTTTTTTAGTGCAGGGAGCTGCGCTGAATGCCCCACGCTGCTCTCGACGTTCCCTGCGCTAAAAACTGCTATTGCAGTTTAGTAAAAGGGGCCCATAGTGCAAAATATAGACAGTATATATAAATTCTCAAAACGGACACATTTTGATCACTAAATTGAAAATAAAATCATTTTTCCTACCTTTGGTAATTTCATCAGTCTCTGGTTGCACTTTATTCTTCTGACTGTGCATCCAATATTTCTTCCCTTCTTTCAGCCTCCTGTATGCTTCCTCTCCTCCAGACCTCATTCCCTCCCCCAATTTTTTCTTTGTTTCATCCTGTCCCCTTCTTTCTTTCTCTCTCCATGCCCCCTTTCTTTCTGTATGTCTGTATTTCTCTCTCTCTTCGTGCCCCATTTCTTTCTTTCACCCTGCCCCCTTCTTTCTTTCTCTCTCCATGCCCCCTTTCTTTTTCTATGTCTGTCATTCTCTCTCTTTCCCCATGCCCCATTTTTTTCTTTCTCTCACCCTGCCCCCTTTCTTTCTTTCTGCATCCCTGTCCCCCCCTTGCTTTCTTTCTGGCTCTCTGGCTCCCCCCTCCTTTCTTTCTTTCTCCCTTCCCTCCCCCATGCCACCGCCGCTACCACCACCATGCTGCCACCATCATCGGGGAAAGGCTGCCACTGGCCATCGGAAACAGGCCGGCGCCAAATTCGCCCTCCTTCTTTTCCCGTGGGCCGACCAACTCTGGCTGCCCGACGTCAATTCTAACGTCAGAGAGGATGTTCCGGGCCAGCCAGGCAGTGATTGGCTGGCCCAGAACGTCCTCTCCGACGTAAGAATTGACGTCGGACAGCTAGAGTTGCTTGGCTCGGGGAAGAGAAGCAGGGAGGGAGAATTCAGCGCCGGCTTCTTTCTGATGACGGCAATGGCAGCCTTTCCACGGCGGCAGCCTATTCCCCGGTAAGTGGCCAGCTGTACACCCCCTTGGGCCTTGCACCCGGGGCATACCGCCCCCCCCCCCCTTGGTACACCACTGGGTATTCTGTTCCCCTCTGCCTTCCCTTCCCTGTTCTGCCCTGCCTATCTGCTCTTAGCACTGGGAACAGAGTTAATGGGCAGCTTCCTGGGCTTAGGAATAGGCACATTTGTTTTAGTGGCAAGTTTTAAACCAGTGACAGGAGTTTCCTTGTCACAACATGTCTTTATAAAGTATTGAGAGTAAGCTGGCAGAAACTGTGGCTATACTGAAGTTATGAATCTTTGTGCTTGCTAGGTAGCAGGCATACCTGTTCACGTGCTATATTTGTGGCTGTGTGTGTATTTTGACAATTTAACCCCCTCCGTGCTAGGATTTTTAGCACCGGCCACAGGAGTAACTACTCCTTTGCTCATAGGAATTCTATGAGTGTTGGAGCTGTTACCGCTAAAAATGCTAGCAAGGCTTTGTAAAGGAGGGGATAAATAATGCACAGGTGCAGGCATATTAACCTTTTCCTAGCGTGTGTCCCGGATGATGGGACATTCCAAAAATAACATAGACAGTGGATAAATAATCTATATGGACTAATAAAGAGCCAGGAACACAAAATATTTGAATTTACAGACTTATGACTTATTTACATTATGTTTGCAATAGCCATACATAATGTAAATAAGTATTATTTACGGTGAATAATACAAAACTTTGCTAAACTAATTATGATTGGAACCAGCGTAACATAAAATTTATTACGATAGGAAAAGGTTAAGTGAAGGAGATTGCCATTTTTGGGGTTTGGAAGCATATTAATATTGTTGTAAAGGTATTTCAGTAAACTTTTTGCTCCTGATGGTTGCTATTTGTTCTTTATCAAGGTTACTGTTTTTAAACCTTTTTCCCCTTGATGAAGCCCAAGAGTAAGGCAAAGCTCATTTCTGGCTAGACTTACCTATGTATAAATGTAAAGATAACTTATCTTTTATATTTACATTATCAAGTGGTTCATGACCCCTTACAAGAGCTTTATACAGTACAATGATAAGAACATAAGAATTACCGCTGCTGGGTCAGACCAGTGGTCGATCGTGCCCAGCAGTCCGCTCCTGTGACGGCCCCTAGGTCAAAGAACAGTACCTGAGACCAGCCCTACCTGCGTACGTTCCGGTTCAGCAAGAACTTGTCTTGAATCCCTGGAGGATGTTTTCCCCTATAACAGCCTCCGGAAGAGCGTTCCAGTTTTCCACCACTCTGGGTGAAGAACTTCCTTACGTTTACATGGAATCTATCCCCTTTTAACTTTAGAGAGTGCCCTCTCGTTCTCCCTACCTTGAAGAGGGTGAACAATCTATCTTTATCTACTAAGGGCTCCTTTTACTAAGCTGCGCTAGCAGTTTTAGCATGCTCTTAAAGTGCGCTACATTGCTGTGCACGCTACATGCTAATGCATCCATAGAGCTTGCATTAGTATTTTTTGTATAGTGTGGGGTTAGCGCACGCTAATCTTTAGCACGCGCTAAAAACACTAGCGCAGCTTAGTAAAAGGAGCCCTAAGTCTATTCCTTTCAGTATCTTGAATGTTTCAATCATGTCCCCTTTCAGTCTCATCTTTTCAAGGGAGAACAGGCCCAGTTTCTCTAATCTCTCACTGTACGGCAACTCCTCCAGCCCCTTAACCATTTTAGTCACCCTTTTCTGGATCCTTTCAAGTAGTATCTTGTCCTTCTTCATGTACGGCAACCAGTGCTGGATGCAGTATTCCGGGTGAGGGCATACCATGGCCATGCTCAGACCTTTGGGGTGTAAGTCATATGTTTTTTTAAGGGATGTATTAAATGAGTACCATTTTTAGGTGTATCAAAAAATATATAAATGAATGTAAAAGTGTTAAGGTGTTATTTGAATATATGTTGTGTTTCATATTTAACATTAAAGTAGCAACAATTATTCATGTAAAAATTTAGGACATAATGAAAACAAAAACCACAGTACTATTTCTCTATAAAAAGAAAAAAATTAAATAAAATCACTGCTGCAGCTTTATTTCTTGCCTTAGTCTATCTTTGTCTTCATTTTTCCATATGTGCCCTTCCCTCCCCTTCTCTTTCTTAACCTCTTTTCTTTTATTTCATCTTAGATATTTTTCTAACTGGTGTTTCTGGGTTAGGTGATAACTGCCAGTAATAGGATTAGCATTGATTTCTCTAGCAAAACAGAGATGCAACTGTCCTTAGTCATTTACTGAACTGCCAGCTTTGAAATTAAAAAGAGAAGGAAAATCTGCTGAAAAGATTAAAAAACCTTCATAATGAAAAGAGAAGCTTATGAGTGAATTCATATATCCTTCTTTCTCTATATAGAGATATATAGATATGTTTCCTTATTTATATGGTTTTATTGCAATACAAGAAGATAAAGGATGAAAACACACTTATGTTATAAGCATTTTGTTACCCTGCTGCTAACATATATTATTTTTTAGCAGTTAATCCTTTACATATGGTATCATAATTATTTTAACCCTTGAAATACAGACAGAAAGAAGTGAAGATAACAGCAAGTGCAAGGGTGAAGATGCCTCAGTAAACTACTACAAATACAAGGGTAATTTTAAAAGTTTGGTAAAAAAGGAAGTTAAACAATGCGGTCTCCATCAAGGACTCTTAAGTACCATATTTTTGCTCCATAAGACGCACCTGACCATAAGACGCACCCTAGATTTAGAGGTGGAAAACAAGAATAAAACATTCTGAACCAAATTCTCCCTGCCAGGCTCTGTACCCAACCTTTTTGTCAGACCTGCACCCTGTCTATCCTCCCTGCCAGGCTCTGTATCCTGTCCCCCCTCTGGTGATCTAGTGGTAGGCGTGGGCAGGGACAGGGCACAGGCCTAGAGGCAGGAAGGCAGGCCTAGTGGCAGGCTGACAGGCAGGCAGGCAGGCCCCATCCCCCCTACATACCCCCATTACCTTTTTTAATTATACCTAATGTGACCATTTATTTTTTTCATCAAAATGGGACATCTATTAATATTCAGTCCCGCCCTAGACCCACCTCCAATCCTGCCCTAGCCCTGCTCCAATACCACCCTAGCCCCACCCCCCAATCTCACCCTAGCCCCGCCCCAATTTCTTCCATTCATTTTTCATGTACACACAATATCTTATTATTTCATAATGGTAACCATAAAATTTAAAAAAACACAAAGCACCCTATACGCAGAGAAAGTGTTAATTATCAGAAAATGGAGAAAAAAGAACCAAGATCAAACAAAAACCGACTGGAAAAAAATCAACAAACAATACAAAAATCTACTAAAAGATAAGAGGAAAAGCTACTATACTAATCTCATAGGCACGGAAACCCAAGATTCCAAAAAAATATTCCAAATCCTGAAAGAATTAACAGACACCAAACCATACACTACCACCACGAACACACCTCCACCATCACCCACCCTCTTAGCAGAACACTTCAAGAACAAAATCACCAACACCAGAGCCACACTCATCCTTAACCCATCCCATCAAAATCCAATCACAATCCACCCTACAGGAAAAGAGGCAATCGCAGCAGACAGAATTTGGACTCAATTCCCTAACATACAATGGTCAGAATTCAACAAATTCTACAAAAAATACAGCCATGCCTCCTGTGACCTCAACCATTGCCCCTCATATCTCCTTACCACCTCTAGTGTAAAATTCCGCACCATAACTCTACAATGGATCCAATTCACGCTCACAGAAGGCACATTCCCTGCTGACCTCAGCGAAATTGTCATCACCCCAATCCAAAAAGACCCAAAAGCACCACAAAACCTCCCATCTAACTTTAGACCTATAGCCTCAATTCCGCTATATGTCAAAATTATAGAAGGCCTAGTAGCCAAACTCCTCACCAATTACATAGAGGACCATAACCTACTCCACCCCATGCAATCAGGCTTCAGAACAAACTTCAGCACAGAGACACTACTAGGCTCCCTTATGGATACCGTCAGACAACAACTTAGTACAGGGAAAAAAATGCTACTCATACAACTGGACCTATCGGCGGCATTCGACCTAGTAGACCACAACATCCTTCTACAGATCTTAGATGCAATAGGCATCTCAGACAAAGTATACTCCTGGTTTGAAGGATTCCTAAAACTCAGAACCTACAGTGTAAAATCAAACAAAGAAAAGTCAGAATCCTGGTCAAACCCCTGCGGCGTACCACAAGGATCTCCACTATCCCCTACCCTCTTCAATCTCTACACTGCTTCTCTAGGAACGCATCTGGATAATCTAGGCATAACCTCCTATAGTTATGCGGATGACATCACCATCCTCGTCCCATACGATCATTCTAAACCTACCATGACAGACAAACTTCACCAAACACTTGAAGCAGTCACAACCTGGATGGAAAATCAAAAACTTAAACTCAACCAAGACAAAACCAAATTCATCCTCCTAGAAAATGACAAGATCCAAACCACAACCATCCTAGACATAAACGCAACCAAATATCCCATCCAAACCACCATAAAACTACTAGGCATGACCATAGACAGATGCTGCACAATGCAACCGCAAATAAATAAAACAATTCAAAAATCATTCGCAATCATGAGAAACCTGAGACAAGTCCGAAAATTCTTTGAAAGAACACAATTCCAACTTATAGTACAATCCCTAATACTAGGTATATTGGACTACTGTAACATACTCTTCCTTCCATGTCCTGCAACCACGATAAGACAACTCCAAACAATCCAAAATACAGCTTTGAGACTCATCTACTCATTGAAAAAACATGACCACATCACTGAAGCCTTCATCAACTCACACTGGCTCCCAATCCAAGAAAGAATCCAATTCAAATTCTACTGCATATTATTTAAAACCCTACACGGAGACAGCCCATCATACCTGAACAATCGCCTCATCCAAGCACCCAGTACCAGACACAGAAAAACGCACTCCCCATTCATACCCCCCCCAATCAAAGAAGTAAAAAGAACAAAACTACACGACGGCCTCCTAGCCACTCAAGCCGCAAGACTGGACAACCAGATCTCCAACCTTCTGATGACCACCCCAGACTATAGGACGTTCAGAAAAGAAATAAAAACCACACTTTTCAAGAAATTCCTGAAACAGCAATAACAACACGACCTCTAAATGCTCTTAAGATCTACAACTTACCTCTCTAGCTAATCATTGTAATTCTGTCTTTTTTAAATTAACCTTTTGTAATCCGCCTTGAACCGCAAGGTAATGGCGGAATAGAAATCCCTGATGTAATGTAATGTAATTTGGGGGTTTTTCAAAGATGTCACCTCAGTAACTATAGAAAAATAGATAAATATAGTACAAAATATAGACAGCAGATATAAATTCTCAAAACTGACACATTTTGATCACTAAATTGAAAATAAAATCATTTTTCCTACCTTTGCTGTCTGGTGATTTCATGAGTCTATGGTTGCATTTCCTTTTGACTGTGCATCCTTTCTTTCATTTCTTTCTGCACTCAGGCCCAACAATTGTCCCTTTCTATTCCCTCCCTCCTTCCTTCCTTCCTATGTCCTTAGTGCCCCCAGCTCCTCCTTCCTATGTCCTTAGTGCCCCTTTCTATGTTCTTAGTGCCCCAAGCACCTCCTTCCTATGTCCTTAGTGCCCCCAGCGCCTCCTTCCTATGTCCCTAGTGTCCCCAGCGCCTCCTTCCTATGTCCTGAGTGCCCCCAGCACCTCCTTCCTATGTCCCTAGTGTCCCCAGCACCTCCTTCCTATGTGCTTAGTGCCCCTAGCGCCTCCCTCCTATGTCCTTAGTGCCTCCAGCGCCTCCTTCCTATGTCCTTAGTGTCCCCAGTGCCTCCTTCCTATGTCCTTAGTGTCCCCTGTGCCTCCTTCCTATGTCCTTAGTGCCCCAGATCCAGTGTCAGTTCTCCTTTGTACCTTTGTTCCAGGTCTCCCTCTCTCTCCCTCCGCTGTTATGATCTTGCCTCTCTCTGCTCTTCCTCAGGGGCTCTCCCCCTCTGTCTGCACCTCAGAAAGTCCTGCTTCTGCCTCCTGTCTTTCCGCTTTGGTCCAGGCCTTTATCTCTCTAGTCTTTCTTCTACTTACAATCCCCCTACCTTCTCTGCCTCTTTCTCTCCTTCCTTCAACCCTCCTTACTATGTCCCCCTCACTGCCTTCCAGTCTTTGTCCCTCCCAAAAAGCCTGCCGGCCTACTTCCCCCAAAGCCAGCCTGCCTGCCCACCTCCCCCAGAGCAAGCCTGCCTACCTCCCCCAAAGCCAGCCTGCCTGCCTCCCCCAAAGTCAGCCAGTCAGCCTGCCTGCCTCCCCAAAGCTTGCCTACCTACCTCCCCCAGAGCCAGCCTGCCTGCCTACCTCCTCCAAAGCTAGCCTACCTACCTACCTCCCCCAGAGCCAGCCTGCCTACCTACCTACTCCAAAGCCAGCCTGCCTGCCTGCCTCCCCCAAAGCCAGCCTGCCTACATGCCTCCACCAAAGCTTGCCTACCTACCTCCCCCGGCCAAAGCCAGCCAGCCTGCCAGTCTACCTACTTCTCTGCCGTGCGAAAGCCAGCTTGCCTGCCTACCTCCTTCTCCCCTACCACGGGAAAAAAAAGCCTTCCTCCAGGTCCGATTTAAACTTCCCTCCAGTCCACCGCCACTGCTCCTCTGCTTACCTTCCTGCCGCTAATCGCACCCAGAAGCCTTCTTCCTGATGTCAGTTCTAACGTCCTCTCCGACATCAGAATTGACATCGGGAAGAAAGCTTCTGGGCACGATTAGCTGCAGGAAGGTAAGTAGAGGCGCAGCAGCGGTGGACCGGGGGGGGGGAGGGGAGCTTAAATCGGGCCGGAAGGGATGCTTTTTTTTTTGGTGCGGCAGGGAGGGACAGGAAGTAATCGCCTGTCCCGTTGTCCCCGCGCACAGCTTCGGGACGCTGTCCCTGAAAACGGGACATTTTGGCATCCCGAAGCTGTGTGTGGGGACAACGGGACAGGGGATCCAAAAACGGGACTGTCCCGTTCAAAACAGGACGTATGGTCACCTTAATCATACCCCCCCTTTAAAAAATCCCTCCCTCTCTCCCTAGATGGCTGTCTTGGTATTTTAAACATCCCCCCTACCCCACCACCGATACCTTTTAAAATCCCTCCCTAGATAGCTTTTTTTGTATTTTAAACATCCCCCACCCCCTTTTAAAATCCCTCCCTTGATGGCTGTCTTGCTATTTTAAACATCCACTCACCCCCGGTACCTTTTAAAATCCCTCACTCCCTAGACGGCTGTCTTGCTATTTTAAACATCCCCCCAGCCCCCCTCCCCCCCCCCCCGGTATCTTTTAAAATCTCCTTCACGCTCGCTAGATGTCTCCTTTTCTTATTTCCCAGCAAGCGGCCTGGAGATCAGAAGATCACAGCGGTCAGGAGCAAACCTTTCCGAGCTCCTGCTTGGGCCCATGCTGTTTTCTGAATGGCTGTGAGCACTGATTGCAGCCATTCAGAAAACAGCGCGGGCCAAAGCGGGAGCACGGATAGCTTTGCTCCTGATTGCTGCGCTCATCTGACCTCCGTGCCACTGGCTGAGAAATAAGAAGAGGAGACAGCTAGAGAGGGATCACGCTGAATCAACAGGTAATTTGTAAGCGGTCGGGTGGCCGGTGGCAGCCGGGCGGGGTTTTAAAAAGGTGCAATGGATGGTGGGCGTGCAGGGGGTGGGGTGTTTTACAGAGGTGTAGCGAGTGTGCGATGTGACAGTAGGCAGGGTATTTTAAAAAGGTTCAGCGGCAGGAGGGGTGTTTTTAAATGGTACAGGGGTGTAATTTTTTATACCTTCACTACATGAGACACACCAAGATTTCCACCTTCTTTTGGAGGGAAAAAAGTGTGTCTTATGGAGCGAAAAATACGGTGGTAGTTAGAGTGGCTTATGGGTCTTGCTACTTCTCTCTATGGTTCACTGGCCCACCCACCAGGCTCACTTAGTCCAGTGAGTTTCCAGGTTTTTTTGTATCATAGGAAAAATATCTTACAATAAAACTGGAAACTCGCTGGACTAATCCTCCTCTTCTATTAAACTGCGCGAGCAGTTTGTAGCGCAGAGAGCCATGCTGAATGGCCTGCACTGCTCCCAACGCTCATAGGAACTATATGAGCGTCAGGAGCAGCGTGGCTCACCGTTCTAAAACCTGCTAGCTCAGTTTCGTAGAAGAGGGGTAAGTGTATAGCCCTCAATGGAAACTATTTTGTTTAACTTGCTTTTTTAGCAAACTTTTCAAACCACCCTCATATATTTTATAATTAAACTAGAGGTGAGGCATACTATTAAGTGTGGAGGGGCATGTTCAAAACATATGTCTAAGTCCAATTTGGATGTATGGTGCTAGACTTCCAAAGTTGGCAGTAAGAAAATGACTATTTTTAAAAGGCAAACCACCATATGTCTAGAAATAGTTGTGGGTTGTTTAATTACTGGTTGTTTGTTATATAACTATAAATGTCAATAAAGATGATTGAACTGAAAAAAAAAAAATCTTCTATCTGGACAGCAAAACCATTGGGACGCCCAAACTCCAGGATGTCTATCTTTATACCACATTTTTGACCAAAATTTTGTCCAAGTCCCAAATGCCCAGAACAAGACCATTTGGATGTGGGAGGGGCCAGTCCTCTAATAGACTGTCCACCCAGACATGGCAGCTTAGCATTGGGACACATTAGAGGGCACTGCTGTGAACTTCACATAAAGAGTGCCAGATAAACATCTCACCAGAATTCCCATATAGATTATGGTGAGCCCCCTAAAACCCACTATGCCCACCTGTCTACAACCCGAAGAGCCCTTATGGTTGCAAGTGGCACCAATATGGCAGTAGAGAAGGGTCTGAGTGGGTTTTGGTGGGCTCACATTTTTCACCATTAACGTAGTAGTTAGAGTGGCTTATGGGTCTTGCTACTCCTCTCTATGGTTCACTAGCCCATCCACTAGGCTTCTTAAGACATCTGTGTACAGTTGTACCAGGCTTTCCTATACCAGGTGCTGATGTTCAGGAGACAGGTATATTTGTATTCTGATCTTTGTGTGTATGAGGGGTTCCGTGAGCACTGGGGGAGTGTGGGGGTGTCTTACCTCGATGCATGCAGTGGTCATTTGGTCAATTTGAGCACCTTCTAAAACAGGTCTAGTTCCAAACGTATACGTTCTGTCCAGGATGATTTGCAAAATGTTTATAGCTGCAAGATGTCCATGTTTAACCCGCCCAAAGCCCGCCTATAACACATCTCTACCATGCTCATCTCATGCTCTGAATATACAGAGGCTGGAACACCTCACTAGATGTACAGAAAGACAGTTTTAATTATTGGCACTTGGATATCCTGGTGATTAGGATGTCCAAGTGCTGATTTAGGATGTTTTATTGACATCTATTTTTTTCAATTGTATACCCCTTAGTATGCATTCATAGAATCATCCCTTTCTCTCTCTCTCTCTCTCTCTCTCTCTCTCTCTCTTGCCTCTCAGTTTCTAGCATTGCTCCCTTCTCTCCATCATCCAGCATTGATCCATCTCTCTCTTCCTCCTTGCCATCCAGTATCACTTTTCTGTTTCTTCACCAGTATTGCCCCATCTCTTCCTCTCTATATCACCATCATTTGAAGCAAAGATGTGCTTTATGAAGACTCTTTCAGAGGTATTTCTATATCAGTAGTTTTATCATGTTTGGAAGTATATATGATTCTTGATCCTGTTAATTGTATGAATGGCACCAGCTAGATAATGTGTATGCTTATCATTAAGAGACCTGTACCAGCTGATCCTATCAATTTGGAATAATTAAAGCTTCTCCTGTCTAGCACCTTTTAAAATATATATGGAATTTATTAAGATTTTTTTTAATTAGGTATTCTTATTGTGATTTTTAAACTTTGCAGTCATGTCTGGGGTTTGAGAACTCTTTGTGTACAACTATAAAAATATCTTGCGTGGTCACCTTAGGGAAACATCCTTTTATATTTCTTCACTTTTGGGCATTGATAATAGCAATATTTTGGCTTTGACCATGGTGTATGGTTCTGTGTGATATTATTCTCATGGCAAGCCATGGCAAGGTAGTTCTATGTAAAAGAAAGATCTATTTGCAAATTTGCAAAGTCCCTACCAATTATTTTTCTGATTTTGTTGCATTTTATAGGTGGAATTGCTGCCCATAATTGACAAAAATTGTCCCTGAAGTAGAAATTGAAGTGCCAAAACATGTTTGACATGTGGATATTATAAACAGATTTACAGTTTCCACTTTTATTTATGGCTGCTGACCTAGAAGGAAGACCCAACACTGGAGATGCAAGTAAAGAGTCCAGTGTACAAGTGAATAGTAGGATGTACAAGCCAATAGTGATTTTTTGTCAACTCTCTAAACCGGTACAGCTTTCGCTGATGGGTAATAGCTCATCATAAGAACATAAACATAAGAACATAAGAAATGGCTTTGCCGGATCAGACTCTAGGTCCATCCAGTCCGGCGACCCACACCCGCGGAGGCCAAGCTAGGTGTTCTCTGCTGAGAAACCTTGTTTACTCGTATCCTCCAATGTGATTTGCAAGAAGGTGTGCATCCAACTTGCTCTTGAATCCCAGGATGTTGGTCTCCATCACGACCTCCTCAGGGAGAGCGTTCCAAGCGTCCACCACTCGTTGTGCGAAACAGAACTTCCTAATATTTGTCCTGGGCCTTGCGCCCCTCAGTTTCAGCCCATGACCTCTTGTCCGGGTCACATTTGACAATGTGAATAACGATGTTTCTTGCTCTATTTTGTCAAATCCTTTTATTATTTTAAAAGTCTCTATCATGTCTCCTCGCAGTCTTCTCTTCTCGAGGGTGAACAATTCCAGTTTTCCGAGGCGTTCTTTGTAGCTCAAATTCTCGATACCTTTAACTAGCTTCGTGGCTCGCCTTTGCACCCTCTCCAGTAGGGTTATATCCTTCTTTAGGTAGGGAGACCAGTGTTGGACACAGTACTCCAAGTGTGGTCTGACCATTGCTCTGTAAAGCGGCATTATGACGTCCGCCGATCTACTTGTGATTCCCTTCTTTATCATACCCAACATCCTGTTTGCCTTCTTTGCTGCCGCTGCGCATTGAGCCGAAGGCTTCAGGGTCCTGTCTATCAGTACACCCAGGTCCCTTTCTTGTTCGGTCTTGCCCATTGTCACACCTAACATTTTATATTCATGTTCCTTGTTTTTCTTACCCAGGTGCATCACTTTGCATTTTTCTATGTTGAACTTCATCTGCCACTTTTCCGCCCATTTCTCTAGCTGGTTCAAATCTCTCTGAAGTTCTTCTCTGTCCTTTTGTGACCCAACCACCCGACATAGTTTTGTGTCGTCTGCAAACTTGATTAAATTACTTGTTGTTTCATCTTCTAGGTCGTTTATGAAGATATTGAACAAGATGGGCCCAAGAACCGATCTCTGGGGTACACCGCTTGTCACCTCTTCCCAGTCCGAGAACTTCCCTTTTATGCCCACCCTCTGCAATTTGTTTTCTAACCATTTGCTTATCCATCTTAGTATATCTCCTTCTATTCCATGACTTTGTAGTTTCTTCAGAAGCCTTGCGTGGGGAGCCTTGTCGAACGCTTTCTGGAAGTCCAAGTATATTATATCCACCGGTTCACCGCTATCAATTTGTTTGTTCACCTCCTCAAAAAATTGAAGTAAATTAGTCAAACATGACTTCCCTTTCCTAAAGCCGTGTTGTCTAGCTCTCATCAGGTTGTGATTTTCCAGGTGTTGCTCTATGCTATCCATTATTAGTGCTACAATCATCTTCCCAGGAACCGACATAAGACTCACAGGTCTATAGTTGCCCGGTTCTCCTCTCGATCCCTTTTTGAAGATTGGGATGACATTCGCTATCTTCCAGTCGTCTGGTATTTGCCCGGTTTTAATTGACAAGTTAGCTAGGGATTGTAATAGTTCTCTGATTTCTATCTTAAGCTCCTTTAGCACTCTTGGGTGAATTCCATCTGGTCCAGGGGATTTATCACTCCTCAATTTGTCAATCTGATAATATATCATGTTCAAATCCACATTTACTGTGGTGAGGCTATCCTCAATTTCTCCCTTGAATGCTCTACCTGTTTCTGGCATTGATGCAGAGTCCTCCTTGGTAAAGACAGACGCAAAGAATGAGTTTAGCTTATCCGCAATCTGTTTGTCTTCCTTGATGCACCCTTTTCTTCCTTGGTCGTCGAGAGGGCCCACTGCCTCCTTAGCTGGTTTTTTCCCTTTTATGTATCTAAAAAAGGGCTTGAAGTTTTTGGCTTCTTGCGCTATCTTTTCCTCATAGGCTTTTTTGGCGTCTCTTACCGCCTTGTGACACTTCTTCTGGTCGACCTTGTGACTGTTCCAGGCCTCCGTTGTGTGTACACGTTTCCATTTTTTAAAAGAGTTCCTCTTATCCCTTACTGCCTCCTTCACCTCTTTAGTTAGCCAAGCTGGTTCTCCTTTGTTTTTATTTCTCCTTCCTTTGGATATCCGCGGAATGTAGAGATTCTGCGCTTCGGTGATGGTATTTTTTAGTAGGGACCATGCTTGATCGACCGTTCTGATTTTGGCTGCCTTTTTCTTGAGTCGTTTTTTTACCATGATTCTCATGCTGTTGTATTTCCCTTTTCTGAAGTTAAAGGCTGTGGTTTGAATCTTGGTATGTTTCCCTTTCCCGATGCCAATTTTAAAATTGATCATGCTGTGATCGCTTGTCCCCAATGGAACAGTGACCTCTACATCTGTTGTTATGCCATTTAGGACCAAGTCCAAGGTGGCAGTTCCTCTTGTCGGTTCTCCCACCATTTGTTCTAGGAAGCAGTCCCCTATCATTTCCAGGAACTTGGATTCCCTGCCGCAGTTTGAGATGCCTAGGTTCCAGTTTATCCCGGGAAAGTTGAAGTCTCCCATGATCGTTACATTTCCTGCTCTACATCCATTGGTGATTTCTTTTAGCATTTATACGTCTGTTTCTTCCTTTTGTCCCGGGGGTCGATAATAGAGGCCAATTTTCGTTTCAGTCTCATTTTGTCTAGGAATCTTTATCCAGAGGGATTCCAATTTTTCTTTCCCTTCTGTCTTCCCTTCTCTGATAGACTCTACTCCTTCATGAACATACAGGGCAATACCTCCCCCTTTTTGCCCTATTCTATCTTTTCTGTATAGTTTGTATCCCCTTAGTACAGTGTCCCATTCGTTTTCTTCGTTCCACCATGTTTCTGTTATCCCAATGATATCCAGTCCTTCTCGTCTTGCTATTGCTTCCAGTTCCCCCATTTTGTTTCCCAAGCTTCTGGCATTCGTGTACATACATTTGAGCTCCCTTTGCACATTTGTGTACACACAATTGATTTCTCTTGGGGGAACCTTCTTGGATTTTTCAGTCTTCTTATCCCTTTTTGTATCCTTTTGTGCTCTATCTCTATTACTATCGATTTCAGCATGCTCTTTCCCTTTGTCTGAGCAGACACTTGTAGTTTCTTCTTTGGGGTCCCCTGATGCCCGGGCCATCGACTGATTGTCGACTGTCGGCTCTCCCCTGACCTTTCGTTTAAAGCCTTCTCAATGGTCTTCTTCATGTTTTCGGCCAAGACTCTTGCTCCTTGCTTGGTGAGATGTAGGCCGTCCCTTCTGTAGTATCTGCCACTTCCCCAGTACGCCGTCCAGTTGCGCACGAAGTCGAATCCCTCCTCATCGCACCATCGTCTCATCCAGGTTGATTGTTCGCAGTTCATCCTGTCTCTTTCCATCCGCTCTTGGAACTGGGAGGATCTCGGAGAAGGCCACTTTCACCTCCCTGACCTTCAGTTTTCTTCCGAGTGAGCGGAGTTGACCCTTCAGTTCTTCCCTGTCGTACTTCCTTCCGCTCACATCGTTGGTTCCCACATGGATGAGCACAGCAGTGTCCTCTCCTCCTGCGTTGTCTAGGATCCTGGTGATCCTGCTGGCCACATCCTTCACTCTTGCACCAGGCAGGCAGGTGACCATTCTATCTTCTCTCCCTCCTGCTTTGTGACTGTCCACATTGCGTATGATGGAATCTCCAACGATGATCCCTATCTTCTTAATTCGGGGGTTCTTGGGGGGTCGTAAGTCCGTATCCATGGAGTAGGCCCTGTCTTCATCCTCTACCTCTGCATCGGCCTCCTTGTCCATTGTAGTGGTGCCTCCTTCCTCATCGCCTGGACCCTCTTCCACGGTTGTTGTTCTTGCACTGATCTCCAACCCTGGGACCTCCACATACTGCTGGTGAGCTTCCTCGATGTATCTCTCCAATTCCTCAATCACTTCGGTGGTACTGGACTCCCCTAGTAACTTCTCCTGCTTGCAGTTTTCTTCTTTCCTGACGAGGAGTTTTTCTAATTCTATTACAGTTCCTTCCAGCTGCCGGACTTGCTGTTTCAGGCTTTCCAGTTCCTTGCATCGACTGCAAACATATGCCCTAGTCCCCGAGGGGAGGTAGGCATACATATTGCAGCCGGTGCAGAAGACTGGAAAGCTCACCATCTGGCTTCCATGGACGTTCATATCTTGTTCCCCTTCTGAGTTGTCTGTGCTTTTATCCAGCTGGCTGTGCGTGTCCTGCCCTCCTGTTAGCTGTCCTCCTGTTTCTTATGTGTTGTGCTGGTGCTGCTGAGATCTCTGCGATTGCCTGGTCTCTGTGAGCTGCTGAGTTCTCTGTGGGTGCCTGTTTTAGGTGTGTGCTGTGTGGCTAGGTAAAGGAAACAAAATTCAGTAAGATTGTAACTTACGTTTTGGGGCTCTCAGTTTGTCAGCCTAGCTTCCTGGCTCCTTTCTAAGGCTCCTTCGCAGGTGGAGATTGAGACTAAACTTTTGGTATTTAATAGCTGTCCCTCCCTCTATCAACCAGTCTTCTCTCAGTCTCCAGCAGGTGGTTAGGCAGTGCCGGTCTAAAGGGAGCCTTCCTTTGTTTACCATTGACCTTCCCCCTCTTTTAGAAAGACAGAGGCAGGTTTCTAGTGGGTCCTCTGCTTTGGTAGTGAGTCCCATAAGGGGGGTTTCCCCCTGATTTTCTTTTTGCTTTGTGCAAGGATTACTTTCAAGCGGCTGAGGGTTCTGCTTCTGCCCCGGGGGTCCCAGGGGGGGTTCCCTCCACATCCACTCTGGTTTGGCCCCCTTCAGTGCCAGTCGCATCCCCCCTCCCTCATCCAAGTGGCCGTAGGTGGCTTGGGACGAAGATTTTGTTTCTGAGGAGCGTTTTATTTCTGTGGATGAGGACTTGGACCTTCTGGGAGACCTCCAGGATCCTATTGGGGAGATGGATTCTGGTAGCAGGGCCTTTGCGGTTCCGTCTACCGGTGAAGATATGTCCATGGTGTGCATTTTTCAGTGGGATGAGCTCCCGGAGCTGGTGTTGCGCTTCGAGGAGGAGATGCAGGAGACCCCACGTGTAATGGACCCTCTGCTTTGGGGGATCCGCTCTGCATCACGCTCTTTCTCCATGCATCAGGATATTCAAGATATTGTTCTTGCACAGTGGAAGATGTCAGAGGCGCCCTTTTATTTTGCACGTTTCATGGCTTGTCTTTATCCCATCGCGGAGGGAGATAAGGATACCTTGAAGTCGCCAGTGGTGGACGTGGTGATCTCAGCTATTGCTAAGCAGAATAAGGTGCCCATAGAGGGTGGCTATACCGGTCTGAGGAGTGCAAGTTGGAGGCCCTTCTTAAGCAGAATATTGATGCCTCTGCCTTAGAAGTCCAGGCGGTGGTGGTCTTGTGGCTTGGGCCGTGTTTCAGTGGGCCGAATGTGTCCTTGACAGTGAGTCTGATGACTGATCCTTGGTGAATCAGGAAGTGGCAAAAATTGCGATGGCTGCCTGTTATCTCTTGGAAGCTCTGTATGACTTGTTGCGGACGTTGGCCAATTCCATGTCTCTTGGAGTGGCTGTGTATTGTACCTTGTGACTTCGTGCTTGGGCAGCTGATGCAGCATCTAAGACTAAATTGACAAAATTTCCCTCTCAGGGGTCTTTTTTGTTTGGAGAGGATTTGGACAGGTTGGTTCAGACCTTGATGAACTCTAAAGTACCCCGCCTGCCTGAAGACCGTGCCCGCTTGACTGCTCAGGGTGGCACTGCTCAGGGGCATTTGCATGACTCTGCAGATATCACCCTAGTCGAGGGGCTGCTTCCTTCCCGGCTTCTGGGTCATTTTTTCAGCACATGCAGTATTTTTGGCGGGCCTGTCGGGGGGATATGATTCTTCCGCCAGCCCCTTTGCCGCCCGGTCCACCCAATGGCTCCTTGTCAGCGCTTCACTTGGTTCTGGTGGGCGCTCAGTTGTGAGACTTTTACCAGGGGTGGACCGAGATTACATCAGATCAGTGGGTCCTGTAGGTGATTCGGGACAGTTACGCGCTAGAATTTTCCTGCTTGTTGCCGGCCATTTTCTTGCTTCAGGCGGCATGGAAGAAGCGTGCTTTTCACTAGACGCTTCACAGATTACTAGATCTCAGAGCGGTTGTATCCGTGCCTCCGTCGGAGTGGGGCACCAGCTGGTACTCTATTTTTTGGGGTGCCCAAGAAAGAGGGGACCTTTCAGCCCATCTTGGATCAGAAGGGGGTCAACAGGGCTCTGCGAGTTCTGTCTTTTCGCATGGAGACCCTGAGATCTGTCATTCTGGCGGTTCAGCTGGGGGAATTTCTGACCTGTCTCCATCTGATGGAGGCCAACTTGTATGTTCCGATTTGGGCCTCCAATAAGCGATTCCTGTGCTTTGCGATCTTGGGCCAGCACTATCAGTTTTGTGCACTTCCCTTTGGTTGGCCATGGCTCCGCGAACGTTCACCAAGATCATGGTGTTCATGGCAGCAGCCTTTCGCAAGGAGGGCATTCTGGTACACCCCTATCTGGGTCTGTCCATGCTGGTGCACCCTCCTTTTGAGCCCTTAGGTTCTTGTTAGTTGAAGGACCTTACTTTTAAAACCGTCTTTTTGGTAGTTATTACTTCTGTGAGATGCATTTCTGAGCTGCAAGCTTTCTCTTGTAGTTCTCCCTTCCTGGAGTTTTTTAGGGAGCTTGTTGTGTTGCAGCCTATTCCTTCTTTTCTGCCAAAGGTGGTTTTGCCTTTTCATGTCAGTCAGTCAGTCAGTCCTGGTGTTAGGTAGTCAGGAGGGCTCTTCGGAGAAGAAGCAGTTGTGCAAGTTGGATGTCTGTTGGGTCCTTTGCTCTTATGTTCAGTGGACCTAGGAGTTCTGAAATTCAGATCATCTTTTTGTCCTTTTAGCGGGTCCTCGAAAGGGAGATGGCACTTCCAAGGCTACCATTTGACTTTGGATTAAGGAGACTATCCCTTCTGCCTACCTTCTTCAGAAGAAGTCTGTTTCGGATTTTCTCAAGGCTCAATCCACTCGGGGTCAGGCAGCTTCTTAGGCGGAGTTTTCTCTTATGCCTCCAGTGGATATCTGTAAGGTGGTGGTTTGGTCATCTCTACATTCTTTTGTTCACCATTACCATGTTGACGTTCAGGCACGTCGGGACGTGGTGTTCAGTGAGCGGATTCTGGTGTCAGACCTTCGGAGATCCCACCCATGATGGGTACATCCCATCAGTGAAAGCTGTCTAGAGAGTTGACAAAGATGGAGAAATTAGGTTCTTACCTGCTAATTTTCTTTCTTTTAGACTCTCTGGACCGGTATAGCACCCCACTCTATCTGTTGTCATGTTGCTCTTGCACGTGCAGATTTTTGCTTTTTCTGCAGGTTCTAGTATTTTTCTAGGGCTGGGGAAATCAAAGAACAGCAGTTGGCATAGCTGGTGAGCTGTGGGGACATTTTGCTGAGGGGCCCTATCCTATGCATTTTCTAACAGCATTCCTGTATATTAGTTTTTACTCCAGTTCGGAGTGTTTGTTGATGTTTATGATTAGCTTCTTTTAGTTCTGCTTGGCTATTCGGCAGACTGGTTGATAGAGGGAGGGACAGCTATTAAGTACTATAACCAAAGTTTGGTCTCAGTCTCCACCTGCTGGTCACGATGAGCTATTACCCATTAGTGAAAGCTGTACTGGTCTAGAGAGTCTAAAAGAAAGAAAATTAGAAGGTAAGAACCTAATTTATCCTTTTTTTAACAACTCACAGAGAACGATTTATTTCAGAGATACTTATTCAACCAGGCAACCATTGCCATCCACTTTGAGCTGTTAAAATCATCTCAAGGCTCCAACCCTAAGGAGACATGCCTTGCCTGTGCCTCTGCAGGTCACCACAGCCCTGTATTTCCTTGCCCCTGCAGTTTCCAGCATGTCTTATCTTCCACTCATTGACTCCTTCCTTCAAACTCTGCATGGGAGACTATGTGAGTATGTCATCTTTGCACTCTCTCAATTAAGCAAAAGGCTATATAACAAGTGATCCAATACTGTTCAATAAAAACCCTCTTGCCATATAAAGTCAAGTTTGCAAGCCAATAGTTAAGAAGATTTTAACACTGGGGAGTCTCAGAACGCTACCCTGGTTCGTAAATCTCAGCGTAGCAGCATTCCTCACCAATCTCACCCTGTATATTTCTTAAGTGCCGCAACTAATTGTTTTTATATTAAATAGTTAAATACTATAAATACTTTAAATTTAGAACACTATTTTTCTTATTTTCCTATATTTCTTGTTAATTCATTTGAACTTATTCTTATTAATCTTTTCTTGCAGAATTCATTACTAGTTTCATCAGTTCATCAAAAAAATTCATTTCTAACAATTCATTTTTAAACTTAGCTTAATTGTGTTGTTGCACTGCTCCCCACCAACGCATTTCGATTCTTCTTCAGGACAGGGCTAGTGCCACAACTGTAGGGAACAACAAACACATCTCATCAAATCGCAAACTCTAAGCTAGCTGCTGTCTTTCCTAATTCATTAAAGACACCGCTTACCAACATACTGAGCTTATCAGCTCTGCTTATCCAGCAACCAAAAGATATATTAAAATGGCCATGGCATTCCTTGCAAGCTTGATATACACCCCCCATGATGTCATAATTCTCTAAACCTATCGGAGACAACTACTCCCAGATCATTCAAATTGGCCTCGTTTTTTAAACAAATTCTAACTAAAGTCCCCTAACCACTAAAGGGAACTAAAATAGAGGCAAAAACAAGAGCAAAAACAGGAACAGGATTCAAAACACACAAGCAGATCACACCCATATTCAACCTCATTCAGCCAGAACCATCCAATCACTCGTTTCATTCAAACCATTAGGCTGTATACTATTCAACTCATACATCCAACATAACTCTTTCAAGTTTAGAGTACGAGCATAGTTTCCTTCCTCCCACCCGATTTTGACCATATCAGTGATCCTCCACCTTAAATCCTTGATCGTATGTTTCAACAACTTCCAATGGTGAACTAACGGGGACGTTTCATTCTGGGTATATACGCAGGATTTGTGTTCTGTAAGTCTTACTTTGATGGACCAAGTCGTACGTCCCACATACAGTTTGGGGCAGGGACATTGTATGACGTAAATTACATTGGATGAATTACAGTCTGTGATATCCTTTGCTTGATAACTCCTACCCATCTCTGGGTGTCTCCAACTGTCACCCACATGGCATATTGGCACCATTGGCAGGCTCCACAAACATTGTGAAAGCCTGATACAGTGTTGTTATACTTTTTATTATGGGTAGAATTTAAATATTCCCCTAAATTTCTAGATCTTTTATAAGCAAAGATTGGCACCTCACCTATTGAATCATCAATTAACTGTACTACATGCCAATGTTTACATATAATTTGAACAATTCTCGTGGCTAGGAGGGAGTACTGTTGTACAAATGTGAAAGAATGTTCAGTGGATGTTTTTTGCTGATATTGTAATAATAAAGAGCGCTGGGCAAATTTCGCTCTCAGGTACGCTTGATGGACCACTGTCCTAGGGTATCTTCTCTGATAGAATCGCTGTTTCATTACCCTAGCCTGTTTCTTAAATTCTTCCAGGGAATGACAGATTCTGCGCAACCTTAAAAACTGACTGATGAGTAAACTAGCTTTTAATTTATATGGGTGAAAACTATGGTATCGCAGCAAACTATTTCGGTCAGTTGGCTCCCGTTCCTACACCTTCAACACAAATGGCACCATGTCCACTCCTTGGACTCCATCTTGCGGTGTCCCTCAAGGATCACCCCTTTCCCCTATTCTCTTTAACATCTACATGTCCTCCCTGAAACTCTTTCAACTATCCCCCCTGGAAACAATCTACACTTATGCAGATGACATCCTTGTCCTCCTTGAGACTGACCAGAACCTCACCAACCTCCACAAAAACATTACAGCTTGCATAATGAGACTCCGTGCCTGGTCCCTCTCGGTACAGATGAAACTAAACGAATCTAAAACAAAACTACTCTGGCTCGGCCCAAAATTCGAACACCTGCCCACACTTTTCACACTACCCACAGGCGATACACTACAGCTCGAGTTCTCATGCAAGGTCCTTGGTATCACTATCGATTCCTCTCTCTCCCTCAATGACCACCTCAACTCCTTGGCAAAATCATGCTTTTTCAGCCTTCACATGCTGAGGAAAGCTAGATCCTACTTCAGCCAACAACACTTTGCCATCCTTGTCCAATCCATCATCCTCTCCAAACTAGATTACTGCAATGCCATCTACTTAAATCTATCAAAAAAAGTATTCTAAGACTCCAGCTAATCCAGAATACTGCAGCCAAACTGATCTTCTCAAAACGCAAGTCTGACCATGCCTCCCCACTCCTTGCCAAACTTCATTGGCTCCCAATAATCTCCAGAATCCATTTCAAATGTTCCTGCCTGGCTTTCAAGATCATTCACGGAATCCTGCCTCCTCTTATCCCACTGTCTTTCAACTCCTCCAGTCCCGACTCCTCCAGAACTGCCCAAAGGCTTAAACTAGCCTTCCCCTCTCCACGCGGCATCCACTATTCAGGCAAATTGGGAAAATCCCTTCTCTTCAAAATCACAGGTCTTTGGAACGACCTCACCACCCCGCTGCGGAACCTGAGCTCCCTTCAGTTATTCCGCAAACAACTGAAAACCTGGCTTTTCAGCAAATTGTAGCTCTATCCTTCCCCCCTTTCTCTCCCTCCTTCTACACATAAGTTCATGTAATCCTTTTTCTTCTTCTCTACCCACTATTTTAAGTTCTTGTAAACCGTGTCGAGCTCCATTCTCATGGAGATGATGCGGTATATAAACTTAAGGTTTAGATTAGATTAGATTAGATTAGTTGGCTTATGATAAATGCTGGTAATCAATTGATTCTGCATTTTCAGTATTTTGATGTCCATAAAGGACATCTCTTGCTACTGTATAGTTGCAGTAAACTGGATGTTTTTATCTATCTGATTTATCCATACTATGAACTCGGCTAAAGACTTCCTGGTTGATGTCCAAATATACAAGACATCATCCAGGAAACGCTTCCACACTCGGATGTTCTGAAAATATGGGGACCTATAAAGACAACGTTCTTCCAATTCAGCCATATATAATGTGGCTAGTGAGGGTGCCAATGATGTACCCATTGCAATGCCATGCACTTGTTTGTAAAAACTTCCCTGGTACCAAAAATAACTTTGTGTAAGTACTATTCTCACTAGTTCCATTAGGAACTGGGTGGGGATTCTATCACAGTATTGCTGATGGTCAAAATTGATATGTAATAAATCTAGTGCCCCTTGAGTAGGTATCATAGTATATAGGGCAGTGACATCTAAAGTAACTAATAGCCAATGTTCTTCAACATCATTGATTTCTGCTAATATTTGAAGCATATGAGTAGTATCCTGTACATAGGATGTCACTTTCACTACTTCTTCCTGTAAAAAGTCATCCAAAAATTTAGACAAAGGCTCCAATATAGAGTTTTTCATAGATACTATAGGATGTCCCGGAGGGGATGTTAAATGTTTATGTATTTTGAGTAGAAAATAGATTCTCGGGATCAACATTTAAAGTATTTATATTATTTAACTATTTAATATAAAAACAATTAGTTGCAGCAGTTAAGAAATACACAGGGTGAGATCGGTGAGGAGTACTGCTGAGATTTACGAACCAGGGTAGTGTTCTGAGACTCACCAGTGTTAAAATCTTCTTAACTATTGGCTTGCAAATTTGACTTTATATGGCAAGAGGGTTTTTATTAAACATCTTTGCACTTTGCCAAGAACAGAGGAAGCCAACTATGAAGGGGTTTTATCGCATCACTAAGTTCCCTTCAATATTGGTGGGCCATAGATTGCTCACATGTCATCTTGAAGGTTGAGGACCTATAGGAACTACTGTACAGGCGGTTCACTCAATGAATATGCAGTTGATCCCAAACAGATGTGTGTGATAGATTCCTCTGTACCTGATATGATTTATTCATAATTTCACAGTAAAGGCTGGTTCAAGACTATGCCACAGGAGTACTTAGGAATGTCTGGTTGCTAGATAGGTTTATGCAGAGATTGGGTAAGCACTGCATTGCTCATGAAATCTAAATGGAAACAGGAAGAAACAATAATATGCTAGGGTTGATGTCTGCAGTCTCCTTATTCACATACTGTCCCTTGTACCCTTCAACCCTTCCACTTATAAGGTTTGGGACAAGCATGCATGTGTGAGAGCACCATCATATATGGTTCAGATTCTATACTGTCCCCATATTCAAGTGGACAAAGAGCTGTTAATATGTAAATAGTATACACTGTTGAGGGCTTAGTCAGTGGAGCCCCCAGCTCTCAGTGTGCATGGCTACAGTACAGAAGGCTTATGTAGACATGAAAACAGTGAAAGTGTATTGGGGAAGAAACAGGCTCCATCTTTAGCCACCAAATGCTGTAGAGAAAGCATAGAGAAAGCTGTAGAGAAAGCATTATTTCCCCAATCTATTTCTACATTTTGGATTTGGTAGTCTCCTAACTTGAGTCTGTTAGTAGAAATAGCTTATGAGAGAAGCTAAGTACATATTACTTCTTGCACAGGGTTCATGCTGAAGACATTCCTGGCTATCCCTATATCTAGGATGTGGTAGGGAGAATGCTGGACAGGAAGGAAGGTAGAAGAAGGTCATATTAAGGAAAGATGCTAAAAAAGAAGGCAGGTGGGAGACAAGGAGAAATTCTGAAGAGGAAAGAGACTGGAAACAGATGCTAAAGAAGACAGGTGGAAGGGGAGATCAAGGGATATGTTGGACAAGAGAGAGGGTAGAAAGGGATATTGAGGAGCTGAACATGGAGAAAGATAGAAAATTGGGGAATGAAGATGAATGAGAGATCAAGAAGAGAACTTGAAAGGAGTGCATTTGACATAAGAGACCAGGATTGAGAATGACGCGGGTAAAAAAATGTGTCCCCATCCCTGCCCCATCTCCGTGAGCTCGGTCTCCATCCCTGTCCTGTCCCCGTGAGCTCAGTCCCTGCCCCATCCCTACAAACCATCTGATCCCATCCGCACAAGTCTCAAATAGTTATGATTTTATATTGAACTTATTTTATTAAAGTACAAGAACATAAGAATATAAGCAATGCCTCCGCTGGGTCAGACCTGAGGTCCATTGCGCCCAGCAGCCCGCTCACCCTTCTATCCCCTTTTCCAGCAGGAAATTGTCCAATCCTTTCTTAAACCCCAGTACTGTACTCTGCCCTATTACGTCCTCTGGAAGCGCATTCCAGGTGTCCACCACACGTTGGATAAAGAAGAACTTCCTAGCATTTGTTTTGAATCTGTCCCCTTTCAACTTTTCTGAATGCCCTCTTGTTCTTTTATTTTTTGAAAGTTTGAAGAATCTTTCCCTCTCTACTCTCTCTATGCCCTTCTTGATCTTGTAAGTCTCTATCAAATCCCCTCTAAGTCTCCTCTTCTCCAGGGAAAAGAGATCCAGTTTCTCCAATCTCTCAGCGTATCAAAGGTTTTCCATCCCTTTTATCAGACGTGTCGCTCTCCTCTGAACCCTCTCGAGTATCGCCATATCCTTCTTAAGGTACGGCGACTAATATTGGACGCAGTACTCCAGATACGGACGCACCATCGCCCGATATAACAGCAGGATAACTTCTTTTGTTCTGGTAGTAATACCCTTCTTGATTATACCTAGCATTCTATTCGCTCTCTTAGCGGCCGCTGTACACTGTGCCGTCGGCTTCATTGTCATGTCCACCATTACCCCCAAGTCCCTTTCTTGGGTACTCTCATTCAATAACATCCCTCCCATCGTATAGTTGTACCTCAGATTTCTGCTTCCCACATGCAGTACTTTACAGTTCTCAACGTTGAACTTCATCTGCCATCTTGTCGCCCATTCCTCTAGTTTGTTCAAGTCCCTTTGCAATTTTTCACAGTCCTCCTTAGTCCAAGCTCCGCTAAATAGTTTAGTGTCGTCCGCAAAAACAATATTCTGTATAATTGTCATTTTATAAATCACAAATAATACAGATAAAGGATGAACAAAACCCTTGTCTCCCGTCCCCTCCCCTTCACAAATATCACCTCCACTATCAAGAAAACTGAAAAAGCCAAATTACTACAGAATGCTACATATGAAAATCAAGCTATCAGAATGCTTCAGTCACACATGGCAGGAATAGTGTTAGTGGAGTGCAACTAGGGCAAATGCCCCCTAATCAGAGAGATCCCTAAGCCAGCTGGAAGCTAAAGAAGCATGGCCTGGGCTTGTGGTCTCCAGTTATGTCTAACTCTAGCAGGATACATATTTCAAATCTGATATATTCTGATCACAAAACAGAAAATAAAATGGTTTTTTTTCTATCTTTTATTATCTCATTATTTTATTTTTCAAATCATTTTGGGCTCAGGCTCTGGTCTTTGTTTTCTTTTGTCTTTCTTAACTCATTTGCCAGGGTCTCCTGACCATTTGACATTTTTCTTTTTCCATGCTCACCATCTATCGTCTATCTCTGTATATGTATTGTTCCCCATGTTCAGTATCTCTCTTCTCTAAATCTCCTATATGCCCCTTTCTAGTATTTCCTCTGTGCCCATCTCCCTGCCTTTATCATCTCATCAGTCTATGATCCCCTCCACCTATGTTCAGTATCACTCCTCTATATCTCTATGCCCACTAAAGCCAGCATTTTCCTTCTCTGTTCTTATTATCTCCTATGTCTAGCCATCTTCTCTATGTGTCCATGTACCCTCCTATATCTGGTATTATCCTTCTATGTCCATATACCACCCCCATATAGCATTCCCCTTTTTGTCCCTATTCCTTTGCTCCCATCCATGCCCCATCCGCCCTCTTTTTGTATTTCTCTCTGTGTCCAGCTTCTCCTCTCTCTTACTCCCTTACAACAATGTATCTCTCATCCTCTCTTTCTTTCCTCCCTCCCTCTGCTATGTTCAATATTTCACTCTTCCTTCAGCCCCTGGGTTCAACTTTTATTTTTCCCTTCTCTCTCCTCCTCCCTGCAGATCCTGCACTTTTCTCTTTTCCTTCTAGCCCCCTTCCCATGGGTCCAACATCTCTATCCCCTCCCTTAAGTGTCCAGGCATGGGTCTGGCACCTTTCCTCTAGCTCCAGTTCCCCACCACATGGACCCAGCACCTCTTTCCCTTCCCCCCAATCCCCAGATCAGATCCAACACCTGTCTTCCTTCCCTTCATTTCCAGCTCTGTGGCCAACCAGTTAGCACCCCACCCCCCCCATTGGTCCAGCAGCCAAAGCAACCCCCTCCCCCTTCACAGGTATAGCGGCAGCTTCCCACAATCATGGGTGCAGCAGCCCCCACTTTCCCGATCTTGGGTCCAGCAGCCTCCCTCCCTCCTTCACGATTGCGGGTCCTGCAACAGCAGCAAACCCTGCCCCCTTTAATAGCAGCAACAAAAACAAGCCTTTTGACTCCCCTACTGGGTCAGCCTTTTGTACCTCCAACCCCAGGCCTACCAGCATTTAAGAAGCTTCTGTGACTGAAGAGGCAATGTCACAGGCCTGCTACTGGGCCTTGTTCTGGATTGAGCCAAGGTCTGTGTGCTTTGCCTTCACCACTACTTGGTCCATCTTCTTACATCCCTGATCTGGTTCTCCAACCAACATCCCTGATCTCATTCTCCAACCAACCCCATGTCCAAACATCCTTCTTATGTTGGGCAACGATATATTCCAACTTTCAAAATCTCCCCCGAAGACTTTCATCTCAGTCAGTTGCACTCAACTGTAGGCCATCTGGCCTTTCAGCATCTGTATGAAGAATCTGATATTAAGGATGCCATGGTAGAGGCCTTACAGATGGCCAGCCAAGCACTGAAGCAGGTTCACATCCAGTAGGAGCTAGAGGCTAGGACTGGCCACCAGGAGGCACTAACTCACTGAGTTATAGAAGTGGCTCACTGGCAAACCATGTGGATACCAAGTGAGTGGCTGAAAACTGAAGGAACACAGAGGATAGAGAGTCCAAAGTCTCATTTTCAATGCTCTCAAGGCTTTTCAACATCTTCTTCAAGATCAAGTCATTCTCATTCATACAGACAACCAAGTAGCCATGTACTACGTGAACAAGCAGGGAGGTACAGGGTCTCTACTCCTTTGCCAGAAAGCTCAGAAGATTTGGGAGTAGGCAATCCTTCACAATATCTTCCTGAAAGCTGTTTACATTTAATGAGAGAAAAATTTGTTGGCAGACAAACTAAGCCATATACTGCAACCTCATGAATGGACGTTGAACTCAGCAGCTGTCCGCCAAATTTTTTCTCAGTGGGGAATCCCTCAGGTAGACCTTTTTGCATCTCCCACAACAACAAACTGCCCAATTCTGTTCCTGACTGTACTCTCCTCATCGACTGGAGGCAGATGCATTTCTCCTAGACTGCACAAACAAGTTCCTTTATTTGTTTCCTCCATTTCCAATTAATCTCAAAATGCTTGTCAAACTCAAACAAGATTCTGCCACCATGATTCTGATAGCTCCTCGGTGGCCCAGACAACTATGGTTCTCCCTTCTACTTCAACTCAGCGTCAGGGAGCCTCTTCTGCCAATTTTTCCTTCTCTTCTTACCCGGAATCAAGTTTCTCTTCTTCATCCCAACCTGTATTCTTTATACCTGACAGCTTGGTATCTCTCGGGATAACTTTACTTGATCATCAGTTTTCTCAACCTGTCAGAGACATTTTGAATGCTTCCAGAAAACCAGCCACAAGACAATGTTATACTCAAAAATGGACTAGGTTTTCTGCTTGGTGCAATCTTCATCATCAGGAGCCACAATCCACCTCCTTGGCCTCAATTTTAAATTATCATTTCCATTTGTCCCAGTCGGGCCTCAAATCCACCTCTATTAGAGTCCATCTCAGTGCAATTGCTGCTTTTCATCAGCCATTAGATGGAAAACCTGTCTCTGCTCATCCGGTGGTTTCCAAATTCATGAAAAGACTATTCAGTGTTAAAACCACCTCTCAAGCTACCTCCAGTAGTTTGGGATCTTAATGTACTTGCTCAACTAATGAAGCCTCCATTTGAACTACGGCTCATCTTAAATACCTTACTTGGAAAGTAGTTTTCATCATTTCTCTCACGTCTGCTCACAGTCAGTGAACTTTAAGCCTTGGTAGAAGATCCACCATTCACAGTATTTCATCATGATAAGGTGGTACTCCACACCCATCCGAAGTTCTTACCCAAAGTTGTCACTGAGTTTCATCTCAATGAATCAATTGTGCTTCCAGTTTTTTTCCCAAAGCCTCATTCTCATTCTGGAGAAACAGCTCTTCATAATCTAGACCACTGTTCTTTAACTGCCGGTTCGCGGACCGGAGACGGTCCGCAGGAAATTTTTGCTGGTTCACGCAGGGCCGGCGAGATTGACTCAATTCAATTTCCTGCCAGTCCGCGCAGGGCCGGCAAGATCAACAGCTGAAGACCATGCTGGGCCAGAGAGATCTTGGGGAGCCTCCAACAGTGGCTTTCTCCCCTCTCTGCAGCTCTCCTTTACTTCCTAGTGCAGCGATTCACGAAGGCAGCCTCAGGGCTTTTTTGCTGAGTCGCGGCTGCCTCTGATGATGCAACTTCCTTTTTCCTCAGAGGCAGCGCGACCCAACAAAGGACCCGAGGCTGCCTTCCTGAATCGCTGTGCTGGGAAGTAAGGAGAGCTGCTGGGAGGGGAGAAAGCTACTATTGAAGTCTGGGAAGCTGCTGGGCAAGCGAAAAAAAAGGAACAGCTGCTACTGGAGAGGGAGAAGGAGAGATACTGCTGGGAGGGGAGGAGGGAAAGGAGTCTGGGAAGCTGCTGGGCAAGGGAAAAAAAGGGACAGCTGCTACTGGACCTGGAGGGAAGCTGCTGGGCAAGGGAAAAAAAGGGACAGCTGCTACTGGAGAGGGAGAAGGAGAGATGCTGCTGGGAGGGGAGGAAGTGAAGAGAGTTACTGTTAGACTGGAGGAGGAGGGAAGGGAGAATGAAAAAAGGAAGGAAACAGCTGGCAGGGAGATTAAAGCAGGGGAAGGGGAGAGACAGGCATGAGAAAGTAGAGAGATTGATGATAGGAAGGGGTCAGCAGAAAAATAAGCAGAGAGGGGCAACGATGGTAGATCTGGTGTAGGAGAGATAAAAATGAAGAGAGCAGTGAAGCTGGAATGAATCATGTAAAAAGAAGAGAGGGGCATAGAAAGAAGACAGATACCATATGGAAGGGGGAGAGGACAGACAGTGAATGGAAGGGGCAGATGCTGGATTGAAGAGACAGAGAGAGCAGACACTGGAAGGAAGAGAGTGAAAAGAAGATGAAAGCAGAAACCAGAGACGACTAAAGGTAGAAAAAAATAATTTTATTTCTATTTTGTGATTAGAATATATCTGATTTGAAATATATATCCTGCTAGAGCTGGTGTTAGACATAACTGGGGACTGCAAAGCCCAGGCAGTGCTTCTTTAGCTTCCAGCTGGTTTGTTGCACTCCCCTAAAACTATTCCTGTCATGTGTGACTGCAGTATTCTGTTAGCATGATATTTCTGTGTAGCATTCTGTAATAATTTGGCTTGTTCCGTTTTCTTGATAGTAGAGGGGATATATGTGAAGGGGAGGGGAGACTAGTTTTGTTGATCCTTGCTCTGTATTATTTGTATTTATAAAATGACAATTGTATAAAATATTGTTTCTTTTTATACTTTAATAAAATACATTCAATATAAAATTTCAAGTTTCAAGTTTATTTAGATTTTTATATACCGCCTACCAAAGTTATCTAAGCGGTTTTTACAATCAGGTACTCAAGCATTTTCCCTATCTGTCCCGGTGGGCTCACAATCTATCTAACGTACCTGGGGCTATGGAGAACTGAGTGATTTGCCCAGGGTCACAAGGAGCAGCGCGGGGTTTGAACCCACAACCCCAGGGTGCTGAGGCTGTAGATCCAACCACTGCGCCACACACTCCTCCCATAACTGAGGCTTGTGCAAATGGGATCAGATGGTTTGCAGGGACCGAGCTCGCGAAGATGGGGTGGAAACGGGCTTTTTAAATTTTAGTCCTAGTAGTTTGCCGGTCCACAAAATAATTATTTTATTTCTGCCGGTCCACGGGTGTAAAAAGGTTGAAAAACACTGCTCTAGACTGCAAATGTGCATTGGCCTACTATATGCAAAGGACTCAATCACATAGATCTTCTCCACAACTTTTTGACTCCTTTGATCCAAACTTGTTGGGACATCCTGTTTCCAAGAGGACAATTTCCAACTGGTTGGCTGCTTGCATCTAATTTTGTTAGCTCATGCTGGGCTACAACTGGAAAGTTGTGTCACAGCCCATAAATCTAATCCATGGCAGCTTCAGTAGCTTTGCTAAGTTCTACTCCTATAGATGAAATATGCAAAGCTACTACTTGGTCCTCAGTTCATACCTTCACTTCTCATTATTGTCTGGAATCCTATTCCAGACGAGATGGCCGCTTCAGCCAAATAGTATTACAAAATTAATTTTTTTAATGGCTAACTCTCCCTTAGCTTAGAGGCCATCCATATGTGAGAATATGCTGCCTGCTTATCCTGGGATAAAGCACAGTTACTTACTGTAACAGGTATTATCCAGGGACAGCAGGCAGATATTTTCACAACCCACCAACCTCCCCTGGTTGGCTTCTTAGCTGGCTATCTGAACTGAGGAGCTGTGTACCTATGTTGGGCAATAAGGCACTCGCGCATATGCAGTGTGGGCAGTCACAAACTTTCTAAAGTTCTTAAAGTGCACATACACTTTAGCAGCTGTCCGTACTGGGGCTCCGTGGATGACATCACCCATATGTGAGAATATCTGTCTGCTGTCCCTGGATAACACCTATTATGGTAAGTAACTATGCTTTTTTTGAAAGAGTAAACAAGTGATTCATATCTACTCTTTCTACTTCACTCAGTATTTTATAGACCTCTTTCATAACACCCCTGAGATGTCTCTTATCCAAGCTAAAGAGCCCTAGTCACTTTAACCTATCCTCATAGGTAAGTCATCCCATCCCTTTTATCATTTTCTTTATCTTTCTCTGTATCTTTTCTAATCTGCTACATCTTTTTTGAGATAAGGCAACCAGAATTACACACAGTATTTGAAGTGCAGTCACACAATAGAGTGATACAAGGGCATTGTAACATTTTCATCTTTGTTTTCCATCCTTTTCCTGATAATTCCTAATATTCTGTTTGCTTTCTTAGCCGCCACCACACATTGAGCTGAGGGTTTCAATGTATCCTCAACAATGACACCTAGATCGTTTTCCTAGGTAGTGACTCCTAAAATGAAACTCTGCATCAAGTAGCTATAGTTTGGGTTCCACTTTCCCATCTGCATCATTTTCCACTTGCTCACATTAAACGTCATCTGCCATTTTGATGCCCAGGGTCCTCTTGCAATTTTTCACAATCCTCTTGTGATTTAACAACTTTGTGTCATCAGTAAATTTAATTATCTCACTAGTTATTCCCATCTCTAGATTATTGATAAATATGTTTAAAAAAAATCTTTATTCATTTTTAAACTTTCAATAAGTGTAACATAAGATACAATCATTTTTTTACTTTAACATCACTTAATATACCATCAAATTCAAACTCACATCAAATATCCCCCCTTAAGAACATTTGTTCTTAAGCATAAGAGATCATAAAGCATTCCCTCCCTCCCCACCCTGGTCGTGTATGCAAAAAAGTGAAAACAATTATAATCACTCTGTACAAATATATTAAAAAGCAGTGGTCCCAGCACAGACCCATGAGAAACCACACTATTTACCCTTCTCCATTGAGAATATTGACCATTTAAACCTACTCTCTGTTTCTGTCTTTCAACCAGTTCTTAATCCATACCACCTATCTCACAACTCTCTGATTTCCTCAGAAGTCTTTCATGAGGTATTTTGTCAAATGGCTTTTGAAAATCCAAATATACAATATCAACCAGCTCACTTTTATCCAAGTATTCATTCAGCCCTTCAAAGAAATTTAGTAGATTAGTGAGTCAAGATGTCCCTTGACTAAATACATGTTGGCTTTCTCTCATTATTCTGTGCTTATGTTCTATCATTTTGTTCTAAATAATAGTCTCTACCATTTTGCCTGACACCAACATCAGACTCAGCAGTCTAAAAGTTTCCAGATCACCCTCCAGTCTTCTGGTACTTTGCTGGATTTTAGAGAAAAATTACAAATTACTAACAATAGCTCTGCAAGTTCATTTTTCAATTCTATAAGCACTTTGGGTTGTATACCATCTGATCTAGGTGATTTGCTACTGTTCAGTTTGTTAAATTTACCCATTACATCTTCTAGTGTTACAGAGATTTGTTTGAGTTTTTCTGGTGATTCATCCAAAGCCTGTACAAGAGGTGCCAATACCTCAACAAGTCAATATAACAGAAGGAGATTAGCCAGAGAAGTCATTGAGACTGTACTCTCTGGTTATGGAAGGAACTCAGGAGGTTCAGGACAGCATACTAAGGATGACTATACATTTCAGAAAGAAAAACTGTATTTGGAAGGAACTACAATGTCTCAGGTTAGGATGCCCCAAGAACAGATGAGAGCTGTGATTCCTGAGTGGATAATGGACTGTCAGGGCCAATGGTTGCAAGGCAATTGGTGATGGCGCAATGGCTACTGTGCTTATGTTGCCCTGTTTTTGTATAGATGTTGATAGAATGGTGTGCAATGAATGATTTCGTGCTGGGAATCCTTAGAGATAGAGACCCTGTTAGGGTTGAGCTGAGAATGGGGGTATGTGAAGGAGTAAGGTGTTTTCCCTCACTAAGGTTGCAGTTGTATCACTGGGCAGCAGGGAGTACCAGACAAATGTGGAGGGATTACATCTCCCAGAATACACTGAGCTTTTCAGCTCAGGACTGAGATCCATTAAGGGAAGTAATACAACCCCGCTGAGTCAGAGAGATGAGTCTCAGGCAGGGAAGAATGTAAATGCTCATGTGCAGTAAGACAAGAAAAGGCCCCTGAGAGAGACAGAAGCCCTGGGAAGCTGAATGAAGTTGAATGGCTCTGGAAAGAAAAGCCATCCCTAGCCATGGGTTAGAAAGCAGCCCTAGGAAGAAAGCATTCGACAAGGTTCTACATGAAAGACTTCTCAGGAAACTACAAAGCCATGGAATAGAGGGAGATATACTAAGATGGATAGGCAAATGGCTGGAGAACAGAAAGCAGAGAGTGGGCATAAATGGGAA
This sequence comes from Geotrypetes seraphini, assembly GCF_902459505.1. Lineage (NCBI taxonomy): Eukaryota > Metazoa > Chordata > Amphibia > Gymnophiona > Dermophiidae > Geotrypetes > Geotrypetes seraphini. Next base: position 90,680,723 of record NC_047092.1, read on the forward strand.
CATAAGAACATAAGCAATGCCTCTGCTGGGTCAGACCTGAGGTCCATCGTGTCCAGCAGCCCAATCACGCGGCGGCCCAACAGGTCCAGGACCTGTGCAGTGATCCTTTATTTATACCCTTCTATCCCCCTTTCCAGCAAGAAATTGTCCAATCCTTTCTAAAACCCCAATACCATACTCTGCCCTATTACGTCCTCTGGAAGCGCATTCCAGGTGTCCACCACACGCTGGGTAAAGAAGAACTTCCTAGCATTTGTTTTGAATCAGTCCCCTTTCAGCTTTTCCGAATGCCCTCTTGTTCTTTTATTTTTTGAAAGTTTGAAGAATCTGTCCCTCTCTACTCTCTCTATGCCCCTCATGATCTTATAAGTCTCTATCATATCCCCTCTAAGTCTCCTCTTCTCCAGGGAAAAGAGACCCAGTTTCTCCAATCTCACAGCGTATCAAAGGTTTTCCATCCCTTTTATCAGACATGTCGCTCTCCTCTGAACCCTCTCGAGTAACGCCATATCCTTCTTAAGGTACGGCGACCAATATTGGACGTAGTATTCCAGATGCAGGCGCACCATTGTCCGATACAACGGCAGGAAAACTTCTTTCGTCCTGGTTGTAATACCCTTCATGATTATACCTAGCATTCTATTCGCTCTCTTAGCAGCCGCTGCACACTGTGCCGTTGGCTTCATTGTCATGTCCATCATTACCCCCAAGTCCCTTTCTTGGGTATTCTCATTCACTAACATCACTCCCATTGTATGGTTGTACCTCAGGTTTCTGTTTCCCAGATGCAATACTTTACATTTCTCAATGTTGAACTTTATCTGCCATCTCATCGCTCATTCCCCTAGTTTGTTCAAGTCCCTTTGCAATTCTTTGCAGTCCTCTTTAGTCCGAACTCCACTAAATAGTTTGGTGTCGTACGCAAATTTTATTATCTCACACTTTGTCCCTGTTTCTAGATCATTTATGAATATATTAAATAGCAGCGGCCCGAGCACTGAGCCCTGTGGAACACCACTCGTGACCCTCCTCCAGTCCGAGTAGTGGCCCTTGACTCCTACACTCTGTTTCCTACCCTCCAACCATTTTCTGATCCATCTATGTACGTCACCCCATGGTTCTTCAATTTCCAGAGTAGACGCTCGTGAGGCACCTTGTCAAAGGCTTTTTGGAAATTCAGGTAAACGATGTCTATGGGGTCTCCTCTGTCCATCTGTTTGTTAATTCCTTTGAAGAAGTGCAATAAGTTAGTTAGGCACGTTCTCCCCCTGCAGAAACCATGTTGACTTGTTTTCAGAAGTTTGTTTCTTTCCAAATGTTCATCGATGTTTTCTTTTATCAGTGCTTCCGCTGTTTTCCCCGGAACCGAGGTGAGGCTCACCAGTCTGTAGTTTCCCGGGTCACCTCTTGATCCCTTTTTAAAGATGGGCGTTACAGGCTATCTTCCAATCCTCCGGAATCACTCCTGTTTTCAGGGATAGGTTGCAAATTTGCTGCAGTAGTTCCGCTATCTCCTCCTTTAATTCTTTCAGAACCCTTGGATGGATTCCGTCCGGACCCGGGGATTTGTCAGTTTTTAGTTTTTCTATCTGCCTGCGCACATCTTCAAGGCTCACTTCCATGGATGGTAATTTTTCTGCTTGATTTCCATTGAAGAATTGTTCAGGTTCCGGTATGTTGGTTGTGTCTTTGTTCATAAAGAACATGTTAAGTCTTTCCACGACTTCTGTCTCCTCCTTCACTACTCCCTTCCTGTCTCCGTCGTCCAGCGGTCCCACCTCCTCCCTAGCCGGCTGTTTCCCTTTAACATATCTGAAGAACGGTTTGAAATTTTGTGCCTCCCTGGCTAGCCTCTCTTCATACTCTCTTTTGGCTTTTCGAACCACACAGTGACATTCTTTTTGATACTTCCTGTGCTTTTTCCAGTTCTCCTCAGTTTTGTCCTTTTTCCATTTCCTGAATGAATTTTTCTTATTGCCTGTCGCTTCCTTCACTATTTTAGTGATCCATACTGGATCTTTTGTTCAACTCTTTTTGCATCCCTTTCTGAATCTGGTGATGTACAGATTTTGCGCCTCGCTCACCGTGTCTTTGAAAAAACACCATGCATGTTCTACTGTTTGGCATTTCTTGGAAGTGTTCCTAAGTATCTTCCTTACCATTTCCCTCATTGCTTCATAGTTTCCTTTCCTGAAGTTGAAAGGAAGTTCTCAGACTGGGAGAAAGTGACTAGGGCTCGGTACTTGGGCCCATCTTAGCCGATGCATTTATACATAAGATTAATAATATCCGTAATTCATTTTTTCAACATACTATAAACAATTCTACTAACCTGGATCAAACAAACCTCATACCAACAGCAAGATGTTCTAATTTTAAAATTCCATTACTCAAAGACATCGAATCTCTTCTTTAACAAGTAAACCTAAAAAATTCCCGAACTGAAATCATTCCACCTTTTTATTTGAAAAAACATTTTTTACATTTTGGACCATTCATACTGTCACTTATACAGAAGAGCCTGCACACAGCTACAGTTCCACCACAATGGAAGACTGCGTTAATCACTCCTATTCTCAAAAATCACAAAACTAGTATTAACGAACTTTCTAATTACCGTCCTATTGCTAACATACCATTTATAGCGAAACTGACAGAAAAACTGATTTTTAACCAACTCTCTGATTTCATTGAAAATACAAATGTACTACATCCCAATCAAACAGGATTTAGAAAATTTCACAATACAGAATACTCTTTAATAGGTTTAACCTCAAATATTCAATACTACCTGGACCACCATAAATCAGTCATCCTGTTCTCATTAGACATCTCTGCTGCCTTCGATACCATCGATCATGATCTGCTCTTAAAAAGGCTCGAAGAAATAGGAATAAACTAGAGAGTTCTCGCCTGGTTCACTTCTTATCTGGACAACCGAACTTCTTTTGTCAGATTCAATAATGAAGATTCTACTTCTTATTCTACATCATTTGGAATACCTCAAGGATCCATCTTGTCACCTCTACTATTTAACATTTTTCTTTCACCACTATTAGGAATCTGTCAGTCCATAGGCTTCATTCCATTTTCGTACGCAGACGACATTCAACTCATCCACCCCCTTGACCCAGAAAATGACATTGAAATTGCAACTATCAACCTTAAACTGGAACAAATCCAAAATTGGCTTAATTCAAACAAGTTGGCACTAAATATCAATAAGACCAAAACAATGCTATTCAATTGGAAAAAAGACATAACACTATCAAAACCGTTCACCCTTAATAACATCCCGCTCAATCTGGAATCCTCGGTCAAAATTCTAGGCGTAGTATTAGATGATAACTTAACTTACCACGAACACATATCACTTGTCAAAAACTGTTTCTTTAAATTACGTCAGATTCGTTCAATCACCAAATTTCTTAGTTCTACTTCAATAAATATACTTATTCACTCTTTAATAATATCAAAAATTGATTATTGCAACGCTCTACTTATTAACATCACACAGAAAGAAAAAAGAAGACTGCAGTTAATACAGAACACGGCCATAAAATTAATATATAATGCAAAAAAATTCGATCATGTTTCCCCATTACTAAAAGATGCTCACTGGCTACCAATTAGCCATAGGATAACGTTTAAAATAATGCTTCTCATTTTTAAAACTTTAGCAACTAATGAACCTCAATTTATTTCTAGATCACTAATCCCTTACAAAACCCAACGCTCACTTCGATCTTCCGATCAAAATCTACTTTCCATACCCTCCTTGAAAATTATAGGGACTAGGAGAGCAGACATGTTCACAGTAATGGGACCACAATGGTGGAACGCGCTTCCTCAGTATATTAGAATCGAACGCGACATCGTAACATTTAAAAAACTTTTAAAAACCTATTTATTTAATGACGCTTTTAACACTTGAATTTTATTCGTCTTAGGGACTCTTCTTAAACTGTGCTTTGGATTTTACCCCTTACCTTTTGTGTTTACCTCTTTTACCAAACCCAAAATTGTAACTTTTTAATTCCTTTCCTCCCATCTCAAGTATGTACTTTATGTAATTTTATGGATAAATATGTTAGTTTCTTTGTCTCTTTTACCTGGAATATGTACATCGCCTAGCAATTTTAATAGGCGATCCATCAAATGTTTAATAAACTTGAAACTTAAACTTGAATATTTTCATCAATGACCTAGAAGAAGGAACATCCTGTGAGATCATCAAGTTTGCAGACGACACAAAGCTATGCCGGGCAATCAGATCGCAGGAGGATAGAGAGGAACTCCAGAGTGACTTGTGTCAATTAGAGAAATGGGCGGAGAAATGGCAGATGAAGTTTAATGTGGACAAGTGCAATGTAATGCATTTAGGCAGAAAGAACAAGGAACACGAGTATAGAATGTCAGGTGCAACTCTGGGTAAGAGCGAACAAGAAAAGGACCTGGGTGTACTGATAGATAGGACCCTGAAACCGTTGGCACAATGTGCGGCAGCGGCAAAGAAAACAAATAGAATGTTAGGCATGATAAAGAAAGGAATCACGAGTAGATCGGAGAAAGTTATAATGCCGCTTTATAGAGCAATGGTCAGACCACACTTGGAATACTGTGTCCAACATTGGTCTCCCAACCTAAAGAAGGATATAAAACTGCCGGAGAGGGTGCAGAGATGAGCAACAAAGCTAATAAAAGGTATGGAGAACTTGGAATATGAGGAACGACTTAAGAGACTGGGATTGTTCTCCTTTGAGAAAAGGAGACTGCGAGGGGATATGATCGAGACTCAAAATACTGAAAGGAATCGACAAAATAGAGCAGGAAAAAAATTATTTACAATGTCCAATATGACATGGACAAGAGGACATGGACTGAAGCTAAGGGGGGACAAGTCCAGGACAAATATCAGGAAGTTCTGCTTCACGCAACGAGTGGTGGACACCTGGAATGCTTTTGCAGAGGAGGTTATTGCACAATCCATCGTTCTAGGATTTAAAAGCAAACTAGATGCTCATTTCCTTACGAGAGGCATAGAGGGATATGGGTGACTAAAATTACGCCAGATGTACATCTGGCTGGGCCTCCACGTGTGCGGATCGCCGGACTTGATGGACCGAAGGTCTGATCCGGAGATGGCAGTTCTTATGTTCTTATGAGAAAGAGAGACTGTTAAGTCATAGGAGCATTCTTTGCATGACTGATGTAAGCCAATGATATTGAAGCTGTGGACTGTGCTTTCTCCATATGCAAGTGTGTCCTGGCTGTGGGTATGTGTTGAACTCTCTTAGAAATTTTGACCAGTCCTGTCATAGAGGGGTGCATCATTTTGTGACTAATAATGATGTTAAAGCAGCTGTAGTAGAAAGGTTTAGCAGAACTTAAAATCCAAAATGTGGCACTATTTTACAACACAAAAGTCCTTTAGATATCAAGACATACTTCAGGCTATTGTACACAGTTATAATTATAATTTTCACAAAACAATATTTTTTTATTCAATTTTCTATATCATTCTCCCAGGGGAGCTCAGAACGGTTTACATGCACTTATTCAGGTACTCAAACAGTTTTTCCCTCTCTGTCCTGGCGGACTCACAAACTATCTAACATACCTGGGGCAATGGGGAGATTAAGTGACTTGCCCAGGGTCACAAGGAGTAGTGTTGGTTTGAACCCACAACCTCAGGGTGCTGAGGCTGTAGCTTTAACCACTGCACCACACTCTCCCTGTATATATGAACCCTGCATATCTGGAAAACAGTTTATGACAGTAGCATAAAATGTGACCCCCATCAAGGGTTTCTTAAGCCCCACCTCTGCTCTTCTCTCTCCTGTCTATCTTCTCCCTAATTTTCGGTATAGTCCTCTCTCAGCCTGTACTCTAATAAATTGTATTTAAACTCAAATAACTAAACTACTTATATTTAAACTACTGCTTTTAATTTGCTGTATACTCCCTGTCTTTAAACTGCTACACAGTCTTGTATGTCCAAACATTTTAATCTATTGTATAATCTTATACGTCTAATTACACTTCATTGTGTATGTTTACTTGTAAACCATTCTGAGCTACTGGGAGGATGGGATAAAAATCTAAACAAATAAATAAATAAATAAATTAGCGCCTAAGAAAGGGATCTAGGTGTCATTGTAGACAATACGATAAAACCTTCCACCCAATGTGCTGCGGTGGCCAACAAAAGTAAACAAGATGCTAGGAATTATTTAAAAAGGGATGGTTAACAAAACTAAAGATATTATAATGCTTCTGTATTACTCAATGGTGTGACCTCACCTGGAGTATTGCGTTCAATTCTGGTCTCCTTATCTCAAGAAAGATATAGTGGCACTAGAAAAGGCTCAAAGAAGAGCAACCAAGATGATAAAGGGGATGGAACTCCTCTCATATGAGGAAAGACTAAAAAGGTTAGGGCTCTTCAGCTTGGAAAAGAGAAGGCTGAGGGGAGATATGATTGAAGTCTACAGAATCCTGAGTGAAGTAGAACGCGTACAAGTGGATCGATTTTTCACTCCATCAAAAATTACAAAGACTAGGGGACACTCGATGAAACCAATAGGAGGAAATATTTTTTTCACTCAGAGAATAGTTAAGCTCTGGAATGCTTTGCCAGAAGTTGTGGTAAAAGTGGATAGCGTAGCCGGTTTTAAGAAAGGTTTGGACAAATTCCTGCAGGAAAAGTCCATAGGCTGTTATTAAGACATGGGTGAAGTTTCTGCTTGCCCTGGATCAGAAGCATGGAATGCTGCTACTCTTTGGGTTTTGGCCAGGTACTGGTGACCTTGATTGGCCGTGAGAACAGGCTACTGGGCTTGATGGACCATTAGTCTGACCCAGTAAGGCTATTCTTATGTTCTTACGACTATTAACAGACTGACTTGGACATGCAATTCCTGTATCCTGCAGGTTATTTATTCCTTCTCTTTTCCCCAACTGGCTTTCTCTTCCACCAGTGGGTGATATTCTGCCTTAAACTGAGCTTCCTTACAGCACAGTTTTTTAATCAGCATAGGGTTACCAGATTTTCCATCTGGTAAAAGAGGATGCATGGCCCCACCCCTTTCTGCCCCGGGCATGCCCCTATATGCCCACAAAAACTTTGTCTCTTTGGGCCAGGGCTGGAGTGCATCCATGCATGTGCAGATGCACTCCAGCCCTGGCCCTAATCTCACCAGCTTTTCAAAACCTGGACAAAGTGCTGGGTTCTGAAAAGCCTTCCAGACATGTCCAGGACATCTGGTAACCCAAAACTAGCAGTTCTAGCCACTTGCACTGTTCATGTGCCTGATTGACTTCAAGCAAGATACCCTTCCATTGCCTTTCTGCAACCTGAGTGAGCTCTTTTGCCTTCTCTCCTTCCACAATTAGCTTTGCTACCTGCATCAGTAGTGTTGCATTATAGGACTTCACATAGGTTACCTGCTCTTGTAGCTGGGTAACTTCCTCTGCTTTCTGCTTCAGGCAGTTTTTAACATTCACCAGCTCTTCTATCTTGGCTTTCAATTGGGCTTGTAGCCAGGAATTCTGGCTCTGACCCCATTCTCTCTCTTTCTTCAACTGTTCCTCCCAGTAGATGACGGCCAGTTCTAAGGAGTGGAGCTCCCAGTAGTGTACCTAGCATATGTGACATCCGGGGCCCATCATTTTTTGACACCCACCCTTTTTTGACATATGAAAAATATGATTTTTAGTAACAATCCACATATCACACAACAAGAGTGTACCTAGGAAAAGGCAACATCTTAAACACTGCAGTGAGCACTAGAACACCAACACATACATTGTAAAACTAAACAAGCCAGATCCTGCACAGTCAATTGATCCTGCAGTCAATGCCAACTGAAAACTATGTTCTTTTCATACACACAGAACAGAGATACACCCTCGCCCAATATGGAATAATCACAAACTAAAAATAGAAATATGAAGACAAAAGTTAATCTGAACCGCCAAGAAACCAGACTCTGCATACAATGCAATACCACAACACCACAAAAACAGTAACACATGTCCTCTAATACTGTGCAAAATATAGACAGTAGATGTAAATTTGAAAAAACTGATACATAACAATCACCACTTTACAAATTAACAAATAAAAATAAAACAAATAATGAGAAATAAGAAAATACCATTTTATTGGACTAATCCATTTTTCAATTAGCTTTCAGAGGCCAAATCTTTCTTCAGAACATTATTATTATGGTATCCTGTCCTGACTTGAGGAAAAGGGTTTAGTCCAAAAAATTGCCTTATTTCCATTTCCTGTTTATAAACTTTTATCAATACAGTTACAATACTACTTGATTCTAAGTAAAGCAACAAAAAAATCTTTCTACATTTTGTTGTTTCTGCTTTAATCATCTTCTCTTTGCTCTCTTCTCTCTATACAGTGTTTGTCCTCTCTTCCTTCCATGCAACATCTGCCCTCTCTTTGCCCCTTCCACCCAGCTTGTTCCCTCTCTCTCTGCCCCTTGCATCTACTGTCCACCCTCTCTCTGCCCCTTGCATCCACTGTCCACCCTCTCTCTGCCCCTTGCATCCACTGTGCACCCTCTCTCTGTTCCATATGGCATCTTCCCTCTTTCTATGTCCCTTCAATAAACTGTATATCCTGTGCCCTTTCTCTCCTTTGTACATGATTCATTTTGGCTTCACCCCCCCCTCATGCTCTGGCATCTCCTTTCCTTCCTACCTTTCCACTCCACCCCATGGTCTGGCATCTCTATCTCCTTGCCTTCTCTCCCCCCATGCCCTGGCATCTCCCTCTGGCACCTCCTCTCCTTTCTTTCCCACTGGTCTGGCATTTTGTCTCCTTTAGTTTCACTTCCTTCCCCCCATGCTCTGGCATCTCTCTCCTCTCCTTCCGTCTCCCCCTCCCACTCCATTATCTAGCATCTCTTATCCTTCCTTTCTCTCCTTCCTTCTACCTGGTCTGGCATCTGCCTCCTCCCCCTCCTTCCTGACATCTCTCCCCCTCCTCCATGGTCTGGTAGCTCCTTTCCTTTCCTCCCTCTTGGCATCTCTTTCCTCTCCCTTCCCTGGTGTTCCTTATCCTCTTTCTCTCCCCAATTGGGTGCTGCAGCAGCAGCACTTCTCTTCCCATCCCCCCTCCCCAATTGGGTGCAGCAGCAGCACTTCTCTTCCCCTCTCCAATTGGGTGCTGTAGCATTTCTCTTCCCCCTCTCACCAAAAAATTGGGTGCAGCAGCAAAACATTTATCTTCCCTCTCCCCTCCTCCATTGGGTGCAGTAGCATATCTCTTCCCCCTCCCCCCTTGGGTGCAGCAGTAGCAGCACTTCTCTCCCCCCTCCTCCTCCCCAATTGGGTGCAGCAGCAGCACTTCTCTCTTGATCCTTCCCCAATTGGGTGCAGCAACAGCATCTCTCTTCCCCCCTGCCCCTTGCTTGGGTGCAGCAGCAGCAGCATTTCTCTTCCCATCTCATCCATCGGTGGAGTTGCAAGCTTTCCTCCATTGCTGACCTCTTGCTGCTCTTCCTTGCTTCGGGCCTTCCTCGTTGCCGGGTCCTGCCTTCACGGAAACAGAAAGTATGCAGGACCTGGCAGCCAGGAAGGCCCGTAGCAAGGAAGAGCAGCAAGACAAGTTTTAACTTCCCTCCGTCGCTGATCTGTCTCCCTTAGCTTCCCTCCATCACTGACCTTAGCCCTAATGAACTCATGCTCCGGGGCTCGAACATGTGTGTGCCTTCTCTTTTCCTCCCCCCGGAATGTAACTTCCAGTTTTGGAGGGAAGAGAAGGGAAGCTGGCATGCATACCTTAAAGCCCCGAAGCATGAGTTCACTACGGGCTAAGGTGGGAAATCGCCAAGCCGATGAGAGGTGGGGGTTGGTTTTTTTTTTTTAAATGTTGAGCAGCGGCAGGATTCGCAATAGATGGCAGCCAGGCGATCATCTAAATTAGCCGGGCGCAGCGCCTGGCTAAAAGGCCCTAGGGCAGTGGTAGGCAAACTCATTAGTCAAAAGAGCCAAAATCAGCAGTACGATTAAGATTTTTTTTTGAGAGCCATACCCTGTTCCCGCTTGCGCTATGACGGCTACGTCAACCCGACTGACACCCCGCTGACATCTGCACGTAGTTGAAATAGATTCGTGGCAGATCCTAGAGAATGACAGGGGGGAAAAATTTGTCTCTGTCCCTTCCCCGTCCCCATAAGCTCAGTCCCCATCCCCGCATACCATCTGATTTCATCCACACAAGCCTTGAATTGTTTTATATTGAACTTATTATATTAAAGTATAAAAAAAACAATATTCTGTACAATTGTCAATTTATAAATCAGCGTCTTCTCCCCACTCTCTCTTCTCCATTTCCCTTCAGTGTCCTCAGCCCACTCTCTCTCCACTTTCCTTCAGCGCACACACATAAAAACAGGCAAGTAATTTTATATCATTTTCATTCTATTCATTCATAGAAATTAAAGTCTAAATAATGCCAGTCACATAACAAAACATGATTTTACAAAAATAATTCCCTGCACAGTCAAGCCTGCAAGGATTACTAAATGTCTTTCAGCAGCTCCCCTCCCTCCCTCCCTCTTACCTTCGTGGCTAAGTCAAAATGATCTACCAGAAAAAAAAAAAAGACAGACAGCGGCTAAGGAGAGAGAGAGAAAGAAAGAAAGACAGATACACACATCTATTCTAGCACCCGTTAATGTAACGGGCTTAAAGACTAGTATGCAATATTGTTCTTACATTCAGCAGCAATATGCTCATATTTCATTGTCAGGCATATTGTATTCCACCGAGACATAAACTCATTGGATGACAAATCTTTCCAATTGGATAAAACAATTCTAATTGCTCTAAGTAACAATACATGTAATAAGTGTGCTTAAACCTCATCTAGTTGTAATTGTGATCCAAATGACCCATAATATTGTATGATAGAGTATAGAAAGCCCAATTACACAAGAGATGGTAGACCATATTTTGCTCCAATAATTGACTAATAATTGACAATCGAATATCATATGATGCAATGAACCAGTTGAATTTTTACATGACCAACAGTAGGCTTCTGAGTTATTACTCAGTTTTGATAATTAAGAGGGATCTAGTATGCTCTATCTAATAGAAATAAGGAGGATGGAAGGTATGAAGCAGAGGAACATACTTTTGCTTGGCTACCCATATTTGTTGCCAAGTAGTTTCAGCAATTTTCTGGTTAATATCAGAATTCCATTTCTCCTGTAGTTGTGTTGTACATAAATACTTTTTTAATGTAAAAATGTTACCAATTGGAGACTTCTTTTTTCTTGGAGAAAGTTTGATATATCTCTGGAATATCTGGACAGTTTAAGTAAGATTATAGAGCATGTTTCAACTAGAGCCACTGATAATGATAAGTTGATATTGGCTATATAGGTAATCATATGAGTACCATATGGATCCATCATATAATTGGTTTACTTGCCAGATTCCAGCTTTCTGCCAAGCCTTCCAGTCTATAGTATGGCCTTGTATCTATATTGAGGTATTTCTCCATAATGGCACCAATAAAGTATTATTACTTCATGGATTGTCATTCAGCAGCTATCTTGAACCTTCTTTTAGTAAGAACACATAATGGTAATCAATAAAATTAGGGAAATTAGCTTCCCCATTTTACTTGGTTTGTTTTAGTTTCTTCAGAGCTATTCTCGGTACTTTGTTATTCCATAGATATTGTTACAGGGAAGCTCCTGTGAACCCAGGTTTAAAGCCAGAATCACCAAATACTGGCTTTGTCAAACCTGTTGCTAAACCTAGATACTTGACAGGAAGGAAACCAGACAGTAAAAATTCCTATTTATCTTTTTCGAGGATTAAGCATCCAGGAAAAGGTAAAACAGGGAATCCCTAAATTAAAACTCAGTGCAAGGTGTCAGGCAGAAAGCTAGTGTTAACCAGGCTGACAACACCTCACAGAGCTATTATATTACATTAGTGATTTTTATTCCGCCATTACCTTGCGGTTCAAGGCGGATTACAGAAGAGGATTTCTGGACATGTCCAGAGGTGTTACAGAGTAGAGCAGGTTGCTTCAGAGGATTGAAATGTTTCATACGGTGCTAGTTAGCCTTCATGGATTTCTTGACTAGCAGGGTTTTTATTTCTTTTCTGAAAGTTTTGTAGTCTGGGGTCGCGATTAGTAGATTGGAGAGTTGGTAGTCTAGTTTTGCTGCCTGTGTGGCTAGAAGGCCATCATTCAGTTTTTTCTGTTTGATGTCTCTGATTGTAGGGTATGTGAATAGTGTCTGGATTCTCCTGTGTCTGGTTGTGGTAGTTTGGATTAGGCGGTTGTTCAAGTAGGCTGAGCTGTCATCATTCATGAATTTAAATAATAGACAGTAGAATTTAAATAGTATTCTTGCTTGAATTGGGAGCTAGTGTGAGTCGAGGTTTGCCTCAGTGATGTGGTCATGTTTTCTTAGTGAATAGATTAGTCTCAGGGCTGTGTTTTGTACTGTTTGTAGTTGTTTTATCATTGTGAGGCAGGGGAGATAGAGGATGTTGCAGTAGTCGAGGAGACCTAGGACTAGGGACTGGACCATGAGCTGGAATTGTTTTCTGTTGAAGAATTTTCGAACTTGCCTTAGGTTTCTCATGACCGCAAATGATTTCTGTATTGTTTTGTTGATTTGTGATTGCATGATGCAGCATCTGTCTATCATCATTCCCAGAAGTTTTAGAATGGGTTGAATGGGGTATGTGATTGAGTTTATTACTAGGTTTGTTATGGTTGGGATTTTATTTTTTTCGAGAAGTATGAATTTTGTTTTGTCTGGGTTCAGTATTAGTTTGTGGTCTTTCATCCATGTTGCCACTATTTCTAGAGTTCTGTGTAGTGTGTCTGTCATGGTGGGCATTGGCTGATCAAAAGGAAAGAGAATGGTGATGTCATCTGCATAGCTATAGGAGGTTAAGCCTATTTTGTCTAGGCTGGTGCCAAGGGATGCAATGTAGAGATTGAAGAGTATTGGGGTACGCCACAGGGGTTGGACCATGGTTCTGATTTTTCTTTGTTTATCTTTACTCTGTAGGTCCTGGATTGTAGGAATCCTTGAAACCATGTGTGTGCTTTGTCTGTGATTCCTCTTGTATCTAGTATTTGGTCTACCAGGTCAAATGCTGTGGTGAGATCTAGTTGTATAATCAGCATTTTTTTTGCCTGTGCTGAGGTGTTGTCTAGCTGTGTCCATAAGGGAGCCTAGTAGTGTTTCTGTGCTATAGTTGGTTCTGAAACCAGACTGTGTAGGGTGGAGTAAATTGTGGTTTTCTAGCTATTGGTGAGGTGTTTAGCTATGAGGTCTATTATCTTGACATATAATGGTATTGAGGTTATGAGTCTGTAGTTGGATGGTAGATCTGTTGATACTTTTGGATCTTTTATGATTGGGGTGATGATGATTTCACTGAGGTCTTGAAGGAAAAGACCTGTGAGCAAAGATTGTATCCATTGTATGAGGAGAGTGCAGAATTTTGGGCTATAGGCTTTTAACAGGTATGGAGGGCAATGGTTGAGGTCGCAGGCTGCATGGCTGTATTTTTTGTAGAGTCTGTTTAGGTCGGACCATTATATTGTGTTGAAGTTGGACTAGGTTCTGTCTGCTGCAGCTGATTTTTTTTCTGTGGAGGGCATTGTGATCTCATCAAGGTGGACTGGGGTCCCTGCGAAGGTTTTCCTGGCTATTGTAATTTTGTTTCTAAAGTGTTCAGCTAGAAGGGTGGCTGAAGGGGGTGGAGTGTCATTATTGGCCAGGAAGGGTTTAGTGTCTGAGTTCTTTTAGTAATTGGAATAGTTTTGTTGTGACTTGAACTTCTATGCCTATTTGGTTGGTGTAGTATGTCCTTCTCTTTTCTTTTAGCTTTTGCTTGTATTGTTGGTTTAGTTTTATCCATGATGTTTTTGTGTGTTCTTTGTTACTTTTTCTCCATTTTCTTTCTAGTTGTTTGCATTGTCTTTTGAGTAGGAGTAGTTCATTGTCGAACCATTTGTCTGATCATCTGCTGATTCTGGTTTTTATTTGTACTGGGGCTAGTTCATCTAGGATAGCTGTACTTAGTTACTTTCTTGGATTGTTATATCTGCTTTATTCCAGAATATGGAGGGGTCGATGTATTTACATGATTTATAGGTTAAGCTTTGGGATTTTGGTTTGATTTTGCCTTTGGCCCAGTTGATATTGAAGGTGTATGTGAAGTGGTCTGACCAGAGAGATTGGGACCAATTTCCTTTTGAGGTGTAAATCTCTGGTAGAATGGGCTTTTGGGACATGAAGGCTGCAATGTCAAGTTGGTGGCCTTTCTCATGTGTGGTTTGTGGGTCTAAGATCTTGTAGGTTAAGGCTTTGAGGTAAGATAGTAGGCTTTCTAGAGAATTGGTCTTTAAGATGGAGATTTAGATCTCACATTCAACCCACCCTAAGACGATAGATAGAATCTGTACCATGCAACCACAAATCAACAAAACAATACAGAAATCATTTGTGGTCATGTGAAACTTAAGGCAAATCCGAAAATTCTTCGAAAGAAAACAATTCCAGTTTGTGGTTCAATCCCTAGTCCTAGAACTTCTAGACTACTGCAACACCCTCTATCTCCCCTGCCTCGCAACAATGAATAAAACAACTACAAACAGTACAAAACACAGCCCTGAGACTGATCTATTTGCTGAAGAAATATGACCACATCATTGCTGCATACCTCGACTCACACTGGCTCCCAATACAAGCAAGAATACAATTCAAATTTTACTGTCTATTATTTAAAGCAAAGAATGGAGACAGCCCAACCTACATGAACAACCACCTTATCCAAACTGCCTCAACCAGGCTAAGGAGAGCCAGACACCATACAAGCACCCCCCAAATCAGAGATGTGAAACGCAAAAAAATGTACGATGGCCTACTGGCCACGCAGGCAGCGAAACTTGACCACCAACTATCCAATCTACAGATCACGACACCAGACTATAAAATTTTCAGAAAAGAAATAAAAACCCTGCTATTCAAGAAATCCATCAAGACAAACTAACTCCACAGGAAGCATTTCAATCCCCCCATGTATCCCGTTCAACTATGCAAATTTCTGGAATTGTCCAGATAACATCTTTTGTAATCCGTCTTGAACCGCAAGGTAATGGTGGAATAAAAGTCACTAATGTAATGTAATGTAATTCGTAAAGTTGCAGGATAAGGCAATATAAAGCGGTTTGCGTTACACCAGTTCAGCACAAATATGTGAAAACTTGCATCGCTTGTCACACAGGGAAACAGAATAATCATGAAACAAGCAAATTTAGGTTTCCTCAAAAGTGAGAGGGTCCCGATTCTGTCAGTATTGGTGAAACAATGCCACTTTATGTGCATAGTTATGCACGTTCGTGAAATATAAAAAAACCCCAAGAAGAGGAATGCAGAAAGGACTACAGGGTGAAACTGAAAGAAGCCAAGAAAGAGATACGTCTGGCGAAAGCACAGGCGGAAGAACAAATAGCTAAAATGTAAAAAAGGGAGACAAAATTTTTTTCTGATATATTAGTGAAAGGAGGAAGATGAAAAATGGAATTGTTAAACTAAAAGATGCTGGGAACCGATATGTGGAGAGGGATGAGGAAAAAGCAAATGTGCTAAACAAATACTTCTGTTCTGTGTTCACAGAAGAAAATCCTGGAGAAGGAACGAGATTGTCTGGCAAAGTTATATGAGAAAATGGAGTAGATTCTGCACCGTTCATGGAGGAGAGTGTTTATGAGCAACTTGAAAAACCGAAGGTGGACAAAGCGATGGGATCAGACGGGATCCATCCCAGGATACTGAGGGAGCTCAGAGAGGTTCTGGCGGGTCCTAGTAAATAAATATTTATTCAATAAATCTCTGGAGACAGGAGTGGTTCCCGGGAATTGGAGGAGAGCAGAGGTGGTCCCTATTCACAAAAGTGGTCACAGGGATGAAGCGGGAAACTACAGGCCAGTGAGCCTCACTTCGGTTTTTAGAAAAATAATGGAAATGTTGCTGAAAGAAAGAATAGTGTACTTCCTTGAATCTAATGGGTTACAGGATCTGAGGCAACTAGGCTTTACAAAAGGTAAATCATGACAAACAAACCTGATTGAATTTTTTGATTGGGTGACCGGAGAGCTGGATCGAGGACATGCAATTTACTTAGATTTCAGCAAAGCCTTTGATACGGATCCTCATAGGAGGCTGTTGAACAAACTTGAAGGACTGAAATTAGGACCCAAAGTGGTGAACTGGGTTAGAAACTGGCTGTCGGACAGACACCAGAGGATGGTGGTTAATGGAAGTCGCTTGGAGGAAGGAAAGGTGAGTAGTGGAGTCCCTCAGGGTTCGGTGCTGGGGCCAATCCTGTTCAATATTATGAAAAAGGATCTGCAAAAGTTAGAGGAATGGTATAATGCCTGGCAACTAAAATCAGTGCAAAGAAATGCAGAGTAATACATTTGAGGATTAATAATATGCTGGGAGGTGAGAAACGGATATGCACGGATGGGGAGAAGGACCTTGGAGTGATAGTGTCTGAAGATCTAAAGTTAAAAAACAGTGTGACAAGGTGGTGGCTGCTGCCAGAAGGATGCTGGGCTGTATAAAGAGAGGCGTAGCCAGTATAAGGAAGAAGGTGTTGATTCCCCTGTACAGGTCTCAGTTGGAGTATTGTGTTCAGTTTTTGAAGTGGTCCAGAGGAGGGCGACGAAAATGATAGGTGGCTTGTGCCAGAAGACGTATGAGGAGAGACTGGAAGCCCTGAATATGTATACCATAGAGGAAAGGAGGGACAAGGGAGATATGA
The DNA here is from genome assembly GCF_902459505.1 of Geotrypetes seraphini. Classification (NCBI taxonomy): domain Eukaryota; kingdom Metazoa; phylum Chordata; class Amphibia; order Gymnophiona; family Dermophiidae; genus Geotrypetes; species Geotrypetes seraphini. The sequence goes on from NC_047092.1 coordinate 90,697,565, forward strand.
TTCAGACGTTCAAATACTTGAAGGGTATTAAAGTAGAACAAAATATTTTCCAGAGAAAGGAAAATGGTAAAACCAGAGGACATAATTTGAGGTTGAGGGGTGGAAGATTCATGAGCAATGTTAGGAAGGTCTACTTTACAGAGAGGGTGGTGGATACCTGGAATGCGCTCCTGAGAAAGGTGGTGGAGAGGAAAACTGTGACTGAGTTCAAAGAAGCGTGGGATGAATACAGAGGATCTAGAATCAGAAAATAATATTAAATATTGAACTAAGGTCAGTACTGGGCAGACTTGCACGATCTGTGTCTGTATATGGCCTTTTGGGGGATGATGGGCTGGAGAGGGCTTCAATGGCTGGGAGGGTGTAGATGGGCTGGAGTAGGCTTTGACGGAGATCTTGGCAGTTGGAACCGAAGCACAGTACCGGGTAGAGCTTTGGATTCTTGCCCAGAAATAGCTAAGAAGAAAAAATTTAAATTGAATCAGGTTGGGCAGACTGGATGGACCATTCGGGTCTTTATCTGCTGTCATCTACTATGTTACTTTTGAAATTACCGTATTTTTCACTCCTTAACACGCACCAGACCATAGGATCAGTGGCGTACCTAGCATATGTGACACCCGGGGCCCATCATTTTTTGGCACTCCTCCATCTGTACGAAAAACATGATTTTTAGTAACAAGCCACACGTCACACATGAGTACCTAGGAAAAGGCAGCATCATACATATTGCAGTGAGCAGTACATCAATACACCCATTGTAAAACTAAACAAGCAAACCCTGTACAGATCAATCCTACACCATCAATTCTAACAGAAAACCATGTCTTTCGAACACACAGAACACAGAAAACACCTTCGCCTAGTATGGAATATGTCATCACAAACTAACCCCTCCCCCTTTTGCAAAGCTGTAGTGTGGATTTTAGCCATAGTGGTAACAGCTCTGACGCTCCTAGAATTCTGAGCATCAGAGCTGCTACCACCACGGCTGGTGCTAAAAAACGCTCCACAGTTTTGTAAAAGGGGGATAAAATAGAAATACATAGACAAAGGTTAAATTGAACAAGCAAGAAGCTGGACTCTGCATAAAATGCAACACCACAGAAACAGTGACATATGTCTCCTAAAGCAATAAATAAATAGAAAATTTTTGTTCTATCTTTGTCTTCTCTGGTTTCTGCTCTCCTCATCTTCTTGTTACTGTCTTCCTTCCATCCACTGTCTGCCATCTCTCTGCCCCTCCCTATATGGCATCTTCTCTCCTTCTATGCCCCTTCCAGAAATTGTATGCCTCCCCCTTCCATCTCTCCTCTAGACCCCCCCTTTGGTCTGGCATCCATCATCTGCCCTCTGTTCCCTCATGGTCTGGCATCCTTCTCCTTTCATCTCTCTTTCCCTCCCCCCTGTGGTTTTTAGCATCTCTCTCTTCTCATTTCCTACACTAAGATCTGATATCTCTGTCTCCTTCTCCGTTCTCTGGCATTTCTCTCTTCCCTTTCCTTCTCTGGTCTTCCTTCTTTATTTTCTGCCTCCGTTTAAATTAAATTCTTTCTTACTATGCAGTCCTCAATTTCCCTCTTTTCACTATGTCTACCCACAGCATGCCACCCCTTTATTTCACCCCTCCACTATCTAACTAACTATCTTCTTCCCCCATCCAGCATATGTCCTTTTTCTTTATCCCTCCTTCCATCCAGTATGTGTTCTCTTTCTCCACTTTCCATTCAGCATTTGCTCTCCCTTCTCCCCACTTCCATCATCTGACCTCTTCTCTCTCCCCTTTCTCCCCATTTCCATCATCTGCCCCTTCTCTCAATCTCTCCATCCACCACAGGCCCATCTTTCTCCCTTCCTCACCTTTCCGATTTTGACAACAAGATTTGCAATGCCCTTCCCCCCCCACCCCGGACAACAGGCCCGGTCCGACAAACCTCCCTGCCCTGTGGCCGTCAATGTCTAAACTGCCTTCTTACAGCAGCCGGAGCATTGTAGTTGCATATGGCTGCCGTAAAGGTCGTCTCTGATGCAACTTCCGGTTGTGTCAGAGATTACCTTTACGGCAGCCACATGCAGCTTCAACGCTCAAGCTCAGGGATGCCCACACTTTTTGGGCTTGCAAGCTACTTTTAAAATGACCAAGTCAAAATTATCTACCAACAATAAAATAAAATAAAAAAACACAAAGCACACTGTACGCTGAGAAAATGTTAATTATCATTTCTATTCTGGGGTTTTTTCAAAGAGGTCAAGGCAGATGACTCTATGCACTGTCACCTCAGTAACAACCATACAAAAATAGACAAATATACCCCCTCCCTTTTTACTAAACCACAATAGTAGATTTTAGCGCAGGGAGCTGCGCTGAATGACCAGGGCTGCTCTCGACGCTCATAGGCTCCCTGCGCTAAAAACCACTATTGCGGTTTAGTAAAAGGGGGCCATAGTGCAAAATATAGATAGCAGATATAAATTTAAACACATTTTGATCACTAAATTGAAAATAAAATCATTTTTCCTACCTTGTCTGGTGATTTCATGAGTCTCTGGTTGCACTTTCTTCTTCTGACTGTGCATCCAATCTTTCTTCCCTTCTTTCAGCCTGTATGCTTCCTCTCCTCCAGACCTCATTCCCTCCCCCAACTTTTTCTTCCTCTCTCCCTGCCCTTTCTTTCTCCCTGCCTCCCTTTCTTTTTTCTCTCTTCATACCCCCTTTCTTTTTTTCTGTTTCCCTTCTGTCTCCCTGCCTGCCCCCTTTTTTCTTTCTCCCTGCCCTCCATCAAGCCACTGCTGCCACCATCGGGGAACAGGCCCCAAAGCCACCGCCGCGGCTGCCCCAAGCTCTCTCTGCTTCCCAGCATCGGCCGACCAGCATTCCTCTCCCCAACGTCAATTCAGCCGTCGGAGAGGAAGTTCTACCCAGCCAGCCAGCGATTGGCTGGCCCGAACTTCCTCTCCGATGGCAGCCTTAGGGGGGGGGTGCACAGCCGGCCAGGTCCAGAAAATGGTCGATCGCCAAGGCAAAGTGAGTCTATCACGGAGCCCGGGATGGGCTCCGCGATCGACTCACTTTGCCTTGGCGATCGACCATTTTATGGACCTGGCAGACTGTGCCCCCTACCTAAGGCTGCACCCGGGGCAGACCGCCCCCACCTTGGTATGCCACTGCATAAGATGCATCCATGTGTAGAGGAGAAAAAACCAAGGAAAAAAATTTGGTTCAGAATTTTTTTTCTTGGTTTTTCCTCCTCTACACATGGGTGCATCTGGTGGTCTGGTGGTCTGAGGATACTTTAGGGACATGTGGGTGATGCAGGAGCATCCATCAGGGTAGCGTTTGAGCAAAGGAAGTGCAGAAGTTTGTAGATCTGGAGCTAAGTATCCAGAGAGAGTGAAGGGCTTTCTGCAGCCTTTGTTACTTGCTGCTGGCTTCCCTCCATAAAGAAGATGGTCCCTGTGCTTCAGGGCCTCATATCTCCCCTCCTCTCCTCCTTCCCTTTCCTTTCTGGTTTCCCTCCTTAAAGAAGACAGTTCATGTGCTTTAAGGCCTCAGAGATCCCCTCCTCTCCTACCTCCCTTTCCTCTCTGGCTTCCCTCCATAAAGAAGATGGTACCTGTGCTTCAGGGCCTCAGACCTCCTCTTCTCTCCTCCACCCTCCCTTTCCTCTCAAGTGCTACGAGCACCATGACACTCCCCCCACTCCCACCGGGCCCAGTGGAGCAGCCCATCTCCCTTGCTGCTGCGGAGTCTGGAGGTCACTCACCTTCATAGCAGACCTTCTTCTTCCCTCTGCCTTGACTGTACACCATGGAGCAGGCGGAGGAGCGATGAGTTGGCAGCAGAGAGCGGGAGCATGCGGGGAGAGGGGGTGGGGCCGGGCTCTAGGAGCAACCTTAACCTGAAGAAGGGGTCTGATCTCTGCTCCAGTGGCAAGGCAGGGGGAGGCGTGTGCCACAGGGCTTAGAGAAGAGAGCGGCCCAAAGTAAGGAACATAAATGCCTAGTGGGGGCGGGGCCAGCTGAACCTTCCTGAAGTGCATTATAATTGGCTACAGCAAGACCTGCCTTGGCAGCTGCTGCTCTGACCCAATATAATGATCAGAGAGGTGGGGCTCTGTGGATCTTGGCTGAGGAAGGAGCGGGGCTGAGCACGAGGAAGCAGCATTTAAAAAAAGGTACTGGGGAGAGGTGTTTAAAAAAGTGTATTCATTCTATAAGATGTACCCACTTTTCCACCCACTTTTTTGGGTGCGCTTTATGGAGCGAAAAATACAGTACTATTCTAGGTCACAGTTGGTTTTCAGGTTTGCGGCCTAATCAGTGTACTTGTTCAAAATGAAGAAGACTAATTCCTGGGGGAAGTGGGAGTTTTGCGTGTAGCCATTTTTCAAGCTGAGATAAGAGATTACAGTCCAAAATAGTTTCTAGGAGTCCCACAAAATGGATATTATTCCTATTCAAACCTTTCTTAAAACTAGCTATGCTATGCGATCTTACCACAATCTCTGGCAATGTGTTCCAGAGCATAACTATTCTCTGAGTAAAAAAAATATTTCCTCCTATTGGTTTTAAAAGTATTTCACTAGTAGTTTCATAGAGTGTCCCCTAGTCTTTGTAATTTTTGATGGAGTAAGAAATCGATCCACTTGTACCCATTCTACTCCACTCAGGATATGATTTCAATCATATCTCCCCTCAGCCATCTCTTGTCCAAGCTGAAGAGCCCTAACCTTTTTAGTCTTTCCTCATATGAGATGAGTTCCATTCCCTTTATCATCTTGGTCACTCTTCTTTGAACTTTTTGTAGTGCTGCTATATCTTTCTTGAGATAAGGAGACCAGAACTGAATGCAATACTCCAGGTGAGGTCACACCATGGAGAGATACAGAGTCATTAGGATTTTCTACAATAAATTGTGTCTATTAAAAGAAACAGACAGAGTTTGACCCACTAGCCTCAAATACATCTAATCAGTCTATTTACCTGTATCTGGGCCATAGGCTTGGTGTCCACCATGCCTACACCTGTCCACAATATTTAGACAGAAGTGAATCTATTTTCTTATAAAAACTGGGTTGGAATAATATTGGTATCATGTTCAAAGAATATATTATCTTAGGTGCAATCATCAATTTAATTGACTCCATTCTACCTCACCAGGAGAGATTCAATGGAGACCATCCTGATAATCGTTCTTTAATAGTATTGAGAATATTATTTGTGTTATATTCAAGAGTGAGATCATTTGAAGGTCCAAAGTATATGCCTAAATATTTGAGCTTTTTAGCAATGAAAGTTGAATTTATTCAATTCTGACTTTATCACATATCTATTTAATAACATGAGTTCTGTTTTTGTGGAGTTTTTTGTTGTTGTTTTTTATTTATTTATTTATAAACTTTCAAATATAATCAATCAAGTGAAACTTGTACAGAAAGCAAGGTCCAAGAAATAAAGAGAAAAAACATCCAACATAATACATACATTCCAATAAGAAAAATAATTCTATCTTAGATCTCGCTCAAGTCCTCATATAGGATCCAAGATTAAATTAAACGGAATTTAAGGTAATCAGTTAAAAAAGAAAAACAATTATAGGTTGAAACTGTAGTAAGGCAGTCATCTCTTCGTCATGAGCTTTCTCCAGCCTTGACAGCGACAGGAATGTTGTCAGTTGTGAAGGATCAAAGAAAACAAATTTATGCGATTTATAGTGAACAATACATTCGCATGGGTATCGGAGAAAAAAGGTAGCTCCCAGGACAGTAATTGCTGGTCTTAGCAACAAAAATTCTTTTCTACGCCTCTGTGTGTCCCTGGCCAAATCAGGAAACATTTGAACTTTTAGTCCCAAGAAATCTTTGAATTTATTTTTAAATTCCATATTTTATCCAGATTGAGTGCTACTGAAAGAAGCAGAGTAGCCGGAATGCCTACTTCCCTGTCTGAAGACTCTAATAAGGCAGTTATGTCCAAGGGTTCTTGAATCACTTTTTGGTTCACTTCTTAATGATACCTAACATTTGGAGGAAAGCAAACCAAATGTTAGGTATCATTAAGAAGGGTATCTCGACCAGAACGAAGGAAGTCATCCTGCCACTGTACCGGGCTATGGTGCGCCCGCATCTGGAATACTGTGTACAGTACTGGTCACCGTACCTCAAAAAGGACATGGCAATGCTTGAGGGAGTCCAGAGAAGAGCAACTAAACTGATTAAGGGTATGGAAAACCTTACATACACTGACAGACTGAAGAAGCTGGGGCTGTTCTCCCTGGAAAAGCGGAGACTCAGAGGAGATATGATAGAGACCTTCAAGATCCTGAGGGGCATCGAAAAGGTTGACAAAGACAGATTTTTCAATTTGAAAGAAACCACAAGAACAAGGGGTCACTCGATGAAATTGAAGGGGGACAGGTTTAAAACAAACGCAAGGAAGTACTTTTTCACACAGAGGGTGGTGGACACATGGAACACCCTTCCGGAGGCCGTGATAAGAAATAGCACAGTACAGGGTTTCAAGGATGACCTGGATAGGTTCCTGGAAGACAAAGGGATTGAGGGGTACAGATAAGAGCAGTGGAAGGTTTAGAGATAACTGTAGAGGTAGGCAATAAAATTAGTCAGGGACCGCTGACCAGGCAATATGCCTGATGGGCCGCCGCGTGAGCGGACCGCTGGGCTGGATGGACCTCTGGTCTGCCCCGGCGGAGGCGACTACTTATGTACTTATGTACTTATGTACTTCTTGAGAATTCTTTTGATCAATGGTATCTTTAACAGGCAAATAGTAGACCTGTGTAAACGGTGGAATAGAAGACTCAGGAATTTCAAGTATTTCAACTAAGTAACGTTTGAGCATATCTCTAGGAGTTATTGTAGAGATCTTAGGAAAATTTATTAATCTAAGATTATTATTCCTTGAAAAATTTTCAAGTGATTCAAGCTTTCTTCTTAAGTTAGTATTATCCTTAATTAGGGCCTCCTGTATTACTTTGGAGGATTTAATGTTTTGCTGTTGAGTTTCAAATTGTAATTTAAAGTCGGAGGCAATTTTCTGTAATCCCAAAATTTCTTTATCATGCTCTTTGAGCCTTTCTTCCACTTGATTAAATTGAGAGGTTATAGTTTTAGGTATAGTAGCTACCAAGTCCCACAAGGCGTCTAACGTTACTTCCTGGGGTTTAATAAGTTGAGGAAATTTTAAATGTAAAGTTTTATGCTCACCCACTGGCAAGTCTTCCAGCTGCTGTTCAGGCTGTGTTAAACCAGCTCCCACAGACATTGAAGCCTCCAACTCCATGTTCAGGCTCCCCAGCAAAAGCTGGGAGCCTGAATCACCATTCCCCGGATTCTCTGCTGCCTCTAAGGAGGGAAGCACTCCAACTCCCGGAAGCTCCCCCTCCCTCGGGGTACTGGCCGTTTGAGGCTGCGGGGGCGGTGCTCGTGTTTCAGGGCTGAAGGTTGTCTCGAGTCCCAAGGAGGGCAGCTGCACGCCATTCCCCTGCAGCGTCTCCAGCGGGGGCAGCCCTGTCTCTACTGACGTGCCCTGCATGCGCCGGATAAGCTCCTCAATGGTGCCGGCCGAGGGAGTCCCGGAGCGTCGCGAGGTGCCAGCGACGCTTCTCCCTCTCCGTTTGGGCATTCTCGGTAGGTAATTAAAATTGCTAAGAGAAAACAAATCGCTGATTCGAGGAGGTTGTCAGGAGCAAACTCACTTCCAACATATGCAGTCGCCATCTTGGATCGAAATCCTGTTTTTGTGGAGTTTAATTTATACCATAGTATTTGAAATATTCACTGATTGTTATTATTAAATGAGATAGAGATGCAGGATTCATATAGATTAACAAATCATCTGTAAAGGCTGACAATTTCACCTCTTCCTGTCTACATTTTATGCCCTTGATTTTAGAATTGTTACATATGCTTATTAGAAGAGGTTCAAGGTCAATATTATATAATTAATACCTACCTCTGGTAGGATGAAAGGATTTGGATAGTGATACATTGATTCTGACATAAGTAGTGGGAGCAGGATAAAGAATCTTGACCATGCAAATAAATTTGTCTTCAAATCCAAACCATAGCTATTTCAGCATCTAATGCAAGTGCAATGAATGATAGTAAAATTGACCAGCATATTGTATGATATTAGTGACAAACTGCCAGCCATAAAGCCATTTTGATTGGATCCTATTATTTTAGATAATAAATTATAAAGATTATAATTATAAAGAACTTTCTGTTTACTAGTTTGAAATGAGATTATTATGGCTCTAATGTAGGCTTTGTAAGCATCCCATGTGCAAATCCAACTTGTGTCTTCTGCTTTATTATATATGAAGAATTCTTCAATTGCTGTATTCATACGGTCTATAAAACCAGATTCTTGTAGTAAAGCATTATTAAATTTCCAGTCTGTGCTTCTCATACTACTTGTTAAGCCTGATATGCGAAGTTCAATAACAGCATGATCTGAAATTGAGTTTTCATTAATTGTCATGTTTGTTATTTTATTAATATGATTATTATTAACTAGAAAAAAGTCAATTCTGGAATAAGAATTATGAGGAGGTGAATAGTATGAATAATTTGAGTCAATCTGCATCAATCTCCATGCATCAACTAAGTTTAATTGAAAAATCATATTATGAAGACTGAGCCAGGCTTTTGTGATGTTATATTTCGATTTTGATTTTCTATCCATTGATGGATCCAGTACTAGGTTAAAATCACCTGCAACTATATAAGACTGTGACTCATCTTCCAAAATATCCATCTGTAGATCATTAAAAAATTCAGGATCATCAATATATGGTGTCACAGCCACCCTCTGGCTGCAGCGGGTCTGAGTGGCATGTGACAGGATTATTGTGCACCTCTGGAGGACGCACAAGGATTCAGGAGACTACTGAGTTCTGGTGTTCAAACATCACTATACCACACACCAACTGTAGCTTAAATATGTACTATAAGAACATAAGAACATAAGAAGTTGCCTCCACTGGGTCAGACCGAGGTCCATCTCGCCCAGCGGTCCGCTCCCGCGGCGGCCCATCAGGTCTGCGACCTGTGAAGTGGTTTCTGACCACTTCTGTAACCTACCTCAAGTTATATCTGTACCCCTCTATCCCCTTATCCTCTAGGAACCTATCCAAACCCTCCTTGAACCCCTGTACAGAGTTCTGGCCTATCACATTCTCCGGAAGCGCGTTCCATATGTCCACCACCCTCTGGGTAAAAAAGAACTTCCTAGCATTTGTTCCAAACCTGTCCCCTTTCAATTTCGCCGAGTGACCCCTAGTGCTAGTGGCTCCCCACAGTTTGAAGAATCTGTCCTTATTCACTTTCTCTATGCCCTTAAGGATTTTGAAGGTTTCTATCATGTCCCCTCTAAGTCTCCTCTTCTCCAGGGAGAACAGCCCCAGCATTTTTAACCTGTCAGCGTATGAAAAATGTTCCATACCTTTTATCAGTTTAGTCGCCCTCCTCTGCACTCCCTCGAGTATCGCCATGTCCTTCTTGAGGTACGGCGACCAGTATTGAACACAGTACTCCAGGTGCGGGCGCACCATTGCGCGATACAGCGGCATGATGACCTCCTTCGTCCTGGTTGTAATACCTTTTTTGATGATGCCCAGCATTCTGTTTGCTTTCTTTGAGGCTGTTGCACATTGCGCCGATGGTTTCAGTGTTGTGTCAACCATCACCCCCAGGTCCCTTTCAAGGTTACTCACCCCTAGCAGTGTTCCCCCCATTTTGTAGCTGAACATCGGGTTCTTTTTGCCTACATGCATGACCTTGCATTTCTCTACGTTAAAACTCATTTGCCACTTTTTTGCCCAGTCTTCCAGTCTCGTTAGGTCCCTTTGCAGGTCTTCACAGTCTTCCGTGTTTCTAACCCTGCTGCAGAGTTTGGTATCATCAGCAAATTTGATAACCTCACATTTTGTCCCTGCCTCCAGATTGTTAATAAATATATTGAACAGTAGAGGTCCCAGCACCGACCCCTGCGGAACTCCGCTCGTGACCCATTGCCAGTCTGAGTATTGGCCTTTTACTCCAACCCTCTGTTTCCTGCCTGCCAACCAGTGTTTGATCCATCGGTAGATATCCCCTTGCACCCCGTGGTTCCACAGCTTTTTAAGTAGCCGCTCGTGAGGTACCTTATCGAAGGCTTTTTGGAAGTCAAGGTAAATGATGTCTATGGATTCCCCCTTATCCATCTGGCTGTTTATTCCCTCAAAGAAGTACAGCAAGTTCGTGAGGCATGACCTTCCCTTGCAGAAGCCATGCTGGCTCGCCTTCAGTTGTCCATTGTTTTCTATGTGTTCGCAGATTGTGTCCTTTACCATTGCTTCCATCATCTTCCCTGGAACCGAGGTCAAGCTCACAGGCCTATAGTTTCCCGGGTCACCCCTTGATCCCTTCTTAAAGATGGGCGTGACATTTGCTATTTTCCAGTCCTCTGGGATCTCCCCTGTTTTTAGGGAGAGGTTACATATTTGGCGAAGTGTCTCTGCTATTTCGTTTCTCAGTTCTTTTAGTACCCTTGGGTGGATGCCGTCCGGGCCCGGTGATTTGTCGCTCTTTAGTCTGTCTATCTGTCTGAGGACATCCTCTTTGCTTACCTCTAGTTGTACCAGCCTTTCATCATGTTCTCTGTTTATAATCACCTCGGGTTCCGGAATATTGGATGTGTCCTCTCTGGTGAAGACTGACGAGAAGAATTTGTTTAACCTGTCAGCTATCTCTTTTTCCTCCTTTATCGCTCCTTTCCTGTCTCCGTCGTCCAGTGGTCCCACTTCTTCTCTGGCTGGTTGTTTCCCTTTCACATACCTGAAGAAGGGTTTGAAGTTTCTTGCTTCTCCTGCCAGTCTTTCCTCATATTCTCGCTTTGCTTTCCTGACCTCTCGATGACATTCTTTCTGGTGTCTTTTGTGCTCTTCCAGGTTTTCCTTTGTTGGTTCCTTTTTCCATTTCTTGAAGGATGATTTCTTGTCGCCTATCGCCTTTTTAACTGCAGTTGTTATCCATGCTGGGTTTCTAGTTCGATTTTTTTTGCACCTTTTCCTAAACCTTGGGACATACAGGTCTTGTGCCTCGAGCACTGTGCCTTTAAGCAGTGTCCAGGCTTCCTTTACGGTCTTCACCTTCCCTGAGCTGTTGCTGAGCTTTTTTCCTACCATCTTCCTCATGTCCTTGTAGTTTCCTTTTCTGAAGTTAAGTGCTGTCGTTGTGGTTCTTTTCGCCTTTGATGTTCCCATGTTTAATTTGTACTGGATCATATTGTGATCGCTGTTTCCTAATGGTGCTAGTACCACCACTTCCTTTGCGGGTCCCTCTAGCCCGTTGAGGATTAGGTCTAGAGTGGCATCCCCTCGCGTTGGTTCCGTGACCAGTTGCTCCATGAAACAGTCCTTTATCGCCTCTAGGAATTTAGTTTCTCGCGTGCAATTTGAGTTCCCAATGTCCCAGTCTATTCCCGGGTAGTTAAAATCCCCCATAACCACCACTCTTCCACTTTTGCACACCTGTCTCAGTTCGGCCTCCAGGTCCAGGTCGTTTGTTTCTGGCTGTCCTGGTGGGCGATAGTACAGACCCAATTTGATGTCAGCTCCTTCCCCTCCTGTCAGTTTAACCCATAGCGACTCCAGACTGTCTGCTCTTATTGTTGTTTCTGTTCTGGATGAAGGAATGGAGTCTTTTATGTACAGTGCTATTCCTCCCCCCTTCTTGTGTGCCCTGTCCCTCCTGTAGAGTTTGTACCCTGGTAGGGCTACATCCCATTTGTTGTCCTCCGACCACCATGTCTCTGTGATTCCTATTATGTCTAGGTCCTTTTTTCCGGCTATAACTTCTAGCTCCCCCATTTTAGTCCTTAGGCTCCTAGCATTTGTATATAGGCAATTTAAGTCCCAGTTTGTTACCTTTTCTTTTGGATCTACTCTTGTTTTGTTGTTCCTGCTGGTCTCCTCACGTGCTGCCTCATGTGGTGTGTCTATCCCGTCCTCTGCCCGCTTCTTTGTTCTTTGATAGCCCTCTGGTTCCGGCTGTTTCCTCCTTGTCTTGCTCTTTAGCTCTAATTTCCCATCGGGTCCCTGTGCTGCATCTTTGGGTTTATGTCCATAAAATGTCAATTTTGTCTCTAGTCCACTATTTCTAGATTCTGTCTCAGTATCTTTGCTCGATACTGTGGTCCGATGTGTCGAGGTCAGGTCGACTATCGGCTTTCCCCTTGTTATCAGTTTAAAGTCATGTCTATGCAGGTCTGGATGTTACGTGCCAGCATCCTCGTCCCAGCCGTGCTCAAATGCAGTCCGTCTCTCCTGTAGAGCTTGCTTTTCCCCAGGAAGGTTGACCAGTTCCGTACAAAGAGGAAACCCTCCTCGTCACACCATCGCCTTAGCCATCCATTTGTTGCTTGAAGCTCGGTCTGCCTCCTCTCATCTGCCCTTGGTACTGGCAGGATCTCTGAAAAGGCTATCTTCCCTGTCCTCAGCTTCAGCTTCCTCCCCAGGATCTTAAACTGCTCGGTCAGTGTAGTCATGTTGAAATTCCTTCTGCTGACGTCATTTGTTCCGACTTGGATTATCACTGCTGTGTCCTCTGTCTCAGCTCCCTCCATGATTCTCTCGATTCTGTCGGAGATGTCCTTTGTCCTCGCCCCTGGGAGACATGTCACTAGGCGATCTGCTCTGCCTCCTGCTATGTGACTGTCCACCTCTCTCAGGATTGAGTCTCCCACCACGATAGCAGATTTTCCTCTCCTCAGCTTCCTCCTGGGTCTCAGGTCTGTGTCGATGATTGGGTCCTCCAATCCTTCTTTCTCCTGGTTGGTTCCTCCGCAAGGTTCCTCTCCCTCGGCTCCTGGTGGGTCCTGGTGGGTCCCGGTGGCTCCTGGCGGGTCCTGTCCTCCATCCATTTGTTCCCTTCTGAAGAGTGGGTGATCCCGTGTCTCTACCATCCTGTTGGCCTCCTCGATGAATCTTTCGAGCTCTCTGACCTGTTCATTGATGTGGTTTTCTCTGGTGGTGTCCTCAGTTGATTCTAATTCCCTTGGTTCCTCTATGGAGCGGAGTCCCTCTAGCTCCTGTACTTTGATCTGCAGTCTCCCGACCTCCTTCTTTAGGCTAGCCAGTTCCTCACATCGACTGCATATGTAGGCCTGTCTCCCGGAAGGGAGGTAGTCATACATGTGACAATCAATGCAGTATACTGGATAGCCTCGCTGGCCTTCTGCTGCCTCCATTATTCCTTCTTTGTGACTAAAGTTGATGTGCTGGAGTGTGCCCGACGTGTATCTGAAGGCCCTTGTGTGTAGGAGTGGTACACGGCGTGCAGCTAGCTGAAAGAATAGATAAAGAAGAGAAGAATGAGAACAGAAGAAAAGTACCTTTTTTTTTTTTTTTTTGAGTTAGAGTTAGAGTTTGAGTTAGAGTTTGCTGCTGGGCTGCCTGTGCTCCTGGCTCCTTCTCTAGGCTCCTTCGCAAAGGCGCTCTCGCTAAGGCGAGTGCCTTTGCCGCTCGTCTTCGCCGCACGCCGAACGGCCGCGCGCCGTTGGCTTGCCTCCTTTTAAGGGGGAGCCTGGGCGCTGACGGTGTCTCTGACGCGTTGGGGGGGGGGCGGAGCTCCCTCTAGCCGCTACCCCTGCTGATAACCTGCCTGTCCGCCTTTCAACTCCTTCGGCGGCTCCCTTCTCCTGCCTCTCCGAGTCTCTCCTGCTGTTCCCCGCTCTCCTTCACTCCCTGCCTATCCTCAGCACGCGGGTCTTCAGTGCAGGTCGCGCTCCGGCTTGCCTCCTTTTAAGGGGGAGCCTGGGCGCTGACGGTGTCTCTGACGCGTTGGGGGGGGCGGAGCTCCCTCTCGCCGCTACCCCTGCTGATAGCCTGCCTGTCCGCCTTTCAACTATACTTTATTAGTACTCAATTCAAAAAGTATCTGGTTTTTCCTCAAACATCAAAAAAGTGCAAAAAGGCAAATTCAAAAAGACAAAAACCAAGATACAGTCCACAGTGTCAGAATGCTCCCAATCAAAATGAAATCTTAATAATAGTCCATGCTTGTAGCAAACAGCAAAATAACAAACATCAGGAAACAATTCTTGGGCTTCTCTGCGCCTCACAGACTTCAGCTGTGTTCATTTATGCCACATGCAGTGCAGGCACAGAAATTCAAAGAGATAAATTTTTTAGGAAAGAGTTTTGCATTCACACTGCTTGTAACATACAAGATAACAGTCAATCATAGTAGGTATAAAACAAAAACAAAACATATGCTGAGCTAATCATCCCAGTCTCAGTGCAAAACACTGAATGGTCTCCTGCACAAGCAGAGAAAAAACACACAAGAAAAAACACTTCCAACTGTTCTTCATGGAACTCTCTCAAACAGTACCTTTTTTTGTCTTAGTTCAAGCAAACTTATATTTCTTGTTGGTCTGAACTGAATTGTTCAGTGTAGGGTTGTGCCTCCATAGGCTCACTCTGGAAACCCTGCCTCTTGTAGGTCCATGGCCTGTGGCAGTTCAACTTCTGCCTGACCACTCAGCCCTGGCTGTACCCTGCCATGCAGCTGGGATTCTCCCTCCTTCTGTGACTCTCTCCTCCCTCTGGGATGCTCTCCACCCCTCTAGGATTGCAGTCTTAGTATTTAAGAGGCTAGTGCCCCACCCCCTACCACCAGTTGCCTGCTTTCTGATTAGAGTGCTTAGCTTCTCTGATGTGTGTGCTGTACTACAGATCAATATGCTCCCTTGCTCTCTCTGGTGCTTTTGGAGGAAATAACACCAGTTTCAGGAATTTCTGCTTTTAAATGTGAAGAATGCTCTGTGTCAACTTCATATGGCTCTGCAAGCATCAGGACTCTCCTAGCAGACACACCTTGTCTATCACAATGGTGCATAAACATTAACAATGGATAAAATGGTATTACCTATGTTAAGTTTAATTTTAACCCATCTGCCATTAAGATAATTTGTTTGGGATATTAGTTTAACATCTGTTCTGTTTCTTAATAATATAGCAGTACCATTTTTGTTCTATATTGAAGGAGAAATATAACAGGAACAGACAATTTTATATTCAATTTAGTAGCCTCCAAGGCATCCAGATGTGTTTCTTGAAATATAACAGTCAGGAGCTTTCTTATCTATGTAATCCAACTCCTTTCTCTTCTTGATTGGGTTATGAAAGCCCTTGACAGTTAGAGAAAGTAGTTTCTATGCTATAAAAGAGTTATATGATTGTTATGCAATGCATATTGGAACTTGTAAACATATGTCGATGTGTAAAAGAGAGTAGTACTGTAAAAAATTAACATGAAAGCATATCTAAAAGCCAAAACCATATAACAAAAACCCAGCTCAATTATAACAATGATAAAGGAGACAGGGAGCGAGAAAATATCTTGAGGAAAGTGAATGATCAAGTGCAGCTCAGTAATGCTAACCAGTGGTATATGAAAACAGAAGTAATATGTTCATCATTACTAAACAGGAAATATGAGAGTTAAATAACAACAATACAACATC
Organism: Geotrypetes seraphini; assembly: GCF_902459505.1. NCBI lineage: Eukaryota > Metazoa > Chordata > Amphibia > Gymnophiona > Dermophiidae > Geotrypetes > Geotrypetes seraphini. Next base: position 90,713,099 of record NC_047092.1, read on the forward strand.
ATGAAAATGGAATGATTATCGTATTTTTTTTGCTCCATAAGATGCACCTGAACATAAGACGCACCCTAGATTTAGAGTAGGAAAACAAGAAAAAAAACATTCTGAACCAAATTGTATACTAATATATACTAGGCTCTGTACCCCACCTTCCTCACTCCCTGCCAGGCTCTACACCCAGCCCCCCTCATTCCCTGCCAGGCTCTGCACCCTGTCCCCCCTCCTCTCTATATCATTTTGCTAACTGAAATATATTTAAAATACACAACACATGATGTTGGACTTTACAAAGCCTACTGAGGTCTATTTAGTAAAATATACAAAAGAGCTTGTCTTACTGGAATATTTCACAGAGTTCCAAGCTTCTCCTGGGTGGGGGGAGGGGAAGAAGCAAGGCAGGGGCTGCTATCGACTTGGCCATTAGCTGTAAAGGCTGAGGGAAGGAAGGAGCTGTGGGAGCTCAAGTCAGAACCAATCCTGGGATTCAAGCATGGTCTCCTCCCAGATTGGATCCGAGCCAGCACCAATCACAAGCCAGGCACCATCTCTATTTCTCCTTCATACTCTTTCTGATTGGCATAGTTCTTGCTTAAGGTTATCAGGGACACCTTTCCTCCAAAACTGAGACCCAAATTTCTCTTTAACAGCAACGTTCCTTTCAGGAGCCACTGCATCTAAGGTGGACGTTAGACTAGTACTCCAACCCCGAGTTGGATCAGAGCCTGAGTCTGAAACAGTTTCCTCTGATCTGGATCCTCCCTCTGAAACTGCTCCCGAATCAGGCATCATCTCCTCCAGATCGTAGTGCTGCCTCTCTCCCTCCCCGATGAGCAGATTGTGGGGTGCTGTGGGCCAGTCCTGGCTACTTCTTGATTGTGCACCACTTCCCGCTTGTGCTGGTTGCTGGGCGGCATCCAACTCATGCTGTCGGAGCCATTGGCGCACAAGCGAGCTTCTGCATGGGCCCACATGCCATTAGTTCTCGTAAATCTCGCAAGAAGTGGTGCGTGCCCATGCAGGAGCATGCTTGTATGCCGCTGGCCCTGACATCATGAGGAGGCTGCCAACCAGCAAATAGCACAATTTCACCCACTTTTTTGGGGGAAAAAAGTGCATCTTATGGATCGAAAAATAGGATAAGTTGAGTAAGTATACTATATACCAGAGGTGCCCACACTTTTTTGGCTTGCGAGCTACTTTTAAAATGACCAAGTCAAAATGCTACCAACAATAAAATTTAAAAAAACAAAAAAAAAATATTAATTATCATTTATATTCAGGTTTTTTACAAAGAGGTCAAGGCAGATGACTTTAAAATATGCAATGTCACCTCAGTAACAACTATACAAAAATAGACAAATATACCCCCTCCCCTTTTACTAAACTGCGATAGTGGTTTTTAGCGCAGGGTGCTGCGCTGAATGTCCCACGCTGCTCACGACGCTCATAGGCTCCCTGCATTAAAAACCGCTAACACAGTTTAGTAAAAGGGGCCATAGTACAAAATATAGACAGATATAAATTCGGACACATTTTGATCATTAAATTTAAAATAAAATAATTTTTCCTACCATTGCTGTCTGGTGATTTCATGAGTCTCTGGTTGCACTTCCTTTTTCTGACTAACTCCAATATTTATTTATTTCTGCCTTTCTTTCTGTCTCCTGCATGCTTCCTCTCCTTCAGACCTTATTTCATTCCCCAACCAATATCTCTCTGTCCCTCCATGAGTCCAACTTTTTCTTTCTCTCTTCTTACCCCCTCCCCTTCCTGTCTTTCATTCTTTCTCCCTGTCCCCTCTCTTTCTTTCTGTCTTTCTTTTTCTCTCCCAAGCCACCATTGCCAATTTCACCCTGCATCCCCGAAGCCAGGTCAGGCGCGTACAAGTGCCGGATCCACAAGCCTCCCCCCCCCCCAACATCAATTCTGACATCAGAGAGAGATTCTGGACCAGCCAGGCAGCAATTGGCTGGCCTGGAACTTCCTCTCTGATGTCAGAATTGACGTGGGAGGAGTGGGGGGGGGGAAGGGGGAGAAGGCTGTGGGTCCGGTGCTTGTACACGCCTGGCCTGGTGTCGGGGAAGCAGGGAGAACAGAACGCAAAGGCAATGCAAGTCTATTGCGGAGCCCGTTGCCTTTGCGATCTACTGGTTGATCGCGATCGACCTTTATGGCACCCCTGCTATATACTATTTAACATTGTGTAAGACTTGCAAGCTGAAGCTAGAGATGCTGAATAAGCTAGTGACAATACAGCAGTGTAAGTAAAATAGCTGTTAAAGATTTAAAGTCTATTACAGATTGTATATCAAGCTAACAATGGCAGATCCTTTGTAAAGCACGTCAACTCAATAACAGCACACAAGTGTTAATCCAACTGCAGTGAAGATGAGCATAGATTGGATGATGTTAGAAATGATATTAAATTTTCAATTTTAATTAAATAACCAACAATTGAGAACTCCTATTAAGGACACCTCAGAATTAATGCACTGAGAAAGGTCTATATATTCAGCAAAATCTTGCCAAAGTTAGTTGTTCGAAAAGAATTAGTGACAGTAGAGCAAATGAGAAATTACTTTTGTTAAAGAAACAAAGTGTGCAATAGCACACACATAGATTTTAATACCAGTTTGAACTGTGTGGTATTCACCATTGTCATAGTATCCTCTAATGCATGGTATAACGTCCTCAGCAAGAGTATATGAGAAGTGTTAACAAAGGTGGCTGAATGGATTCAAACATGAGTTAAATAAGAGTGCGCTAGATGTTGTGTATTTAGATTTTAGCAAAGCCTTTGACAGTGTTCCACACAGATGTCTAATAAGTAAACTGAGTGCCCTTGGGAAGGGGCCTAAAGTGATGGGCTGGGTCAAGAACTGGTTGAGTGGAAGGTGACAGAGGGTAGTGATCAATGGAGATTGCTCTGAGGAAAGGGATTTTACCAGTGGTGTGCCTTAAGGTTCTGGTCTTGGGCCTGTTCTTTTAACATTTTTATAGACGATATTACTGAAGGGCTTTTGGGTAAGATTTGCCTCTTTGCAGATGATTTCAAACTCTGTAATAGAGTAGACACCCAGGATGGTGTGAATAACATGAAGAAAGACTGGCAAAGTTTGAAGAATGGTCTGAAATTTGGCAACTAAAATTTAATGCTAAGGAATAAAAGGTCATGTATTTGGGCTGCAAAAACCCGAAGGAACGGTACAGTTTAGGGGGTGAAGAACTTATGTGCACGACAGAAGAGTGGGACTTGGGTGTGATTGTATGTGATGTTCTTAAGGTGACCAAACAGGTTGAAAAGGTAACGGCGAAAGTTAGAAGGATGTTAGGGTGCATAGGAAGAAGTATGGCCAGTAGGAAAAAGGAGGTATTGATGCCCCTATATAAGACTTTGGTGAGACCTCATTTAAAATATTGTGTACAATTCTGGAGCTAATTACACAACCAACTGGGGAGATATTCAATATTATTCTGTGATGATTATTTAATCAATTATCAAGTTTCAAGTTTATTCGTTATTTGATTGATCGCCTATCACAATTACTAAGCGATTTACATATACAAGAAATACATGATAAAATAATAACAATAATCTAAAAAAATAAAAATCATTTAAAAACTAGACAAATTACAACAGGAAACACTAATCACAGCTATAAAAATCACTAATCACACTAATCATACTAATCACACATACTAATCACACACATACTAATCATACTAATCACACTAATCACACAAAATCATACTAATCACAGCTATAAAAATAAATAAATATATTTAATATGAAGTGCTCAGACCATTACCCTTTGATTCAGTGATCTCACCAAACTGGGGTATATTAGTGACCATCATATCACTTCATTGTCCCTATGCCATCCTACATCAATCTTTTAACACTCTAAACAGTGTAATATGTAAGTAAAATTCACATATCTTTAAGATGACTTGAATGAAATAGGTTATACCTTATTTCAAAGGTCAATGCCACAACTTTATATATATATATTTTCTTAGGGCTTCAGACATGCCATTTGGTCTCCCGTTTTTATTCGGTGACACAAATATCTTGATGGCTATGGCTTCTTCATTTGCCCACTCTATGTATATTTTCAACGCTTTTGTATTATTTTTCTTATGTTTTTGCTTATTGGTAAGCTATTATAAAGTGCTTAGTGCTATCATAAATACTTTTAAATTATAAACTTATCTTAAAAGATGTTGTTTCTTGATCGAATCGGGTCAGGGACTTGTCACATCGACATGTTTCGCCGTGAGGCTGTTTCAAGAATAAGTCCCCCTTTCACCACTTAAACAGACCATCCCGATAAATGTATTTTCTAATCTGACAGTGGTGAAAGGGGGACTTATTCTTGAAACAGCCTCACAGCGAAACATGTCGATGTGACAGGTCCCTTACCCGAATTGGATACATTTTTAATTGGAATACTTTATACCCTTATGGATTAAATTCGGAAATAGAATGGTCAAATCTATAATGAATTACCCTTACCGGTAGTTATTTAATGTCATTTCCGGGTAATTGGATACCGAGGTGGGGGGGTGTCAATACAAAAGTATAGCGGTATATATAAAACCCCTAGCGGGGCATATTCCCAGCGTGCTCTTTTTTCGATGTTAACCCAGATGTAGAATGCCTAACAGGTATTTAATTTAGATTTAAGGTTGATTTGTTATAATTGAAATGAAAGGTTTAATAGTAATAAAAGAATTGATTCAGGCATGTATACATTAATAAATAGGTTTTAGCCAGGTTTTAATTAAATTTGTTTTTAACAGGGACCCCTCCTGACGAAGGACCCGAAACTCGAGTCAGGGGGCCAGGCAGAGTAATAGTAAATTTTAGTTGTCACGTCGGTTAAGCCAAGCACAAGTAGCACACAGCACTTTATTTTCAACGCACTTTATTCTCAACGTAGCTGGAGGTCCAAGATCATGCCACCTATTTCATTCAATAAATCAAATCAATGCACTAATTTTAGATGTTTATCAAGATGTCAATATATTCAAATCACTCTTATAGCCAGAATATACACTTTCTTAAGGCTATGAAAACACCTTGTTTAAATTTTCCCCGACCCTCAGTGGCACCACTCAGGACTCAAACTTCTCATCGTCCTAAGCTTTATGTGTCGGTTCGTCATCGGGTCTATTACTTTTTTAGTAGAGCTTAATCTTATTTATATTATTTGATAAATTCTTATAAAGGTGAATACTTAGCTTAAAATATGGCTAAGTCTTCTTGGTTAGAGATGTCAGCACTATTAAGGGATGTCAAAGCCGACATGTTTCGCCTAGCTTGCTTTTTCAAGGCTCAATCCCTAAAGAAATAACCAACATAACCATAAATTAAAACCTGTTTCAAGTCATTTATAACTAAACCAATGCTTTTATAACCATAAATTAAAACCTGTTTCAAGTCATTTATAACTAAACCTTTATATGAATAAATTTGAAGAGAATGAGATATACCCTTCAGCTTTCTTTAAACATATTTTGTTTTGGAAAAGGTTTTTGGATGATGTTTTCTTTCTTTGGAAGGGAACAGAACAAGAATTGTTAGACTTTCTTGCATGGATTAATACCAGGGACATTCATCTTCAGTTTACCCTTACTTATGACACTCAGACAATAGATTTTTTGGATATGCGGTTAACAAAAGAAAACACTCAGTTGACTACAAAACTCTTTAGGAAACCCACAGCCTGTAATTCACTATTACATTTTTCAAGTCACCACCCCTACCATTTGAAATTCAACCTTCCAGTTAGTCAGTTCCTTAGAGTGAGAAGGGTTTCTTCTAACATAAAGGATTTTAAGGAAGCAGCAAGTGAACTACAGGAGAGGTTTAGAGCTAGAGGTTATCCAATTAAATCTATCCATCGAGCTCATTTACGAGCCAAATATGCTAACAGAGAATTACTTCTAAGAGAAAAAAGTGACACTGAAGAAATGGATAAACTCATTTGTGTGCTCCCGTACTCGGAAGCAGCTAAGGCTTAACCAGATAAAACGTTACTGGCATGTATTACAATTACATAATATTTTCATGGAAATTCCAATGTTTGCTTTCAGGAAAGGAAAAACAATAGGTCAAATTTTAATTCAACAAAAATTAGGCTTTAGGTATAGCAACGTAATAGGCAGCCATAGTAAGTGTGGGAGCTGTCAATGGTGCAGTAGCACCATTGAAGGCAGTACATGGACAGATCCTCAAACTAAAAAAACGATTACAGCATCTACAATTACAAATTGTCGGTCAGAAAGAGTGATCTATATTTTGATTTGCCCATGCAATCTTGTATATGTAGGGCGGACATCCCGGTCTATCCATGTGCGATTAAACGAGCACAAGTCTAGGATAAAAACTAAAATGCTGCAAGCACCGATAGTGGAACATTGTATAGATCAAAAACATGACTCAAGCCAGTTAAAATGGAGGGTCATAAATCAGGTAAATGAAGGGGGGGGGAGGGAATGGTGAATGTGGAAGAAAAACTCAACTATAAAGAACAACGGTGGATTTATACATTAAATACAGTGATTCCACATGGGCTCAATATAGAGCTTGAATGGCTGTCTTTAGTTTGACCCAGTACGATAGAAGAAAGGAGGGAGGAGTTCAAAAGGAAAAAAGTACAGTAATGGGAGCTCCAAGACATCGGATGACACGTCATTACGTCTCTTCCGGCTGATTGGACCTCACAAGATATTTAAACAAAAGAACGCTGTCGCTCCCGCTATAAAGTATTGACTGTTACATAAGAACATAACATAAGAACATAAGAAATGCCTCTGCTGGGTCAGACCCGAGGACCATCGTGCCCAGCAGTCCGCTCACGCAGCGGCCCAACAGGTCCAGGACCTGTGCAGTAATCTTCTATCTATACCCCTCTATCCCCATTTCCAGTAGGAATTTGTCCAATCCTTTCTTGAACCCCAGTACCGTACTCTGCCTTATAACGTCCTCTGGAAGCGCATTCCAGGTGTCCACCACACGTTGGGTAAAGAAGAACTTCCTAGCATTTGTTTTGAATCTGTCCCCTTTCAACTTTTCCGAATGCCCTCTTGTTCTCTTATTTTTCGAAAGTTCGAAGAATCTGTCCCTCTCTACTCTCTCTATGCCCTTCATGATCTTGTAAGTCTCTATCATATCCCCTCTAAGTCTCCTCTTCTCCAGGGAAAAGAGACCCAGCTTCTCCAATCTCTCAGAATATGACAGGTTTTCCATACCTATTATCAGACGTGTTGCTCTCCTTTGAACCCTCTCGACTAACGCCATATCCTTCTTAAGATACGGCGACCAATATTGGACGCAGTACTCCAAATGCGGGCGCACCATCGCCCGATACAACGGCAGGATAACTTCTTTCGTTCTGGCTGTAATACCCTTTTTGATTATACCAAGCATTCTATTCGCTCTCTTAGCGGCCGCTGCACACTGTGCCGACGGCTTCATTGTCATGTCCACCATTACCCCCAAGTCCCTTTCCTGGGTACTCTTATTCAATAACATCCCTCCCATTGTATAGTTGTACCTCGAGTTTCTGCTCCCCACATGTAATACTTTACATTTTTCAATGTTGAACTTCATCTGCCATTTCGCCGCCCATTCTTCTAATTTGTTCAAGTCCCTTTGCAACTTTTCGCAGTCCTCTGTAGTCCGAGCTCCATTAAATAGTTTGGTGTCGTCCGCAAATTTTATTATCTCGCACTTCGTTCCTGTTTCTAGATCATTTATGAAGATATTAAATAACAGCGGCCCGAGCACCGAGCCCTGCGGGACACCACTCGTGACCCTCCTCCAGTCGGAGTAGTGACCCTTCACTCCTACCCTTTGTTTTCTACCTCCAACCAGTTTCTGATCCATCTATGTACGTCTCCTTCCACCCCATGGTTCTTCAGTTTCCGGAGTAGACGTTCATGAGGCACCTTGTCAAAGGCTTTTTGGAAATCTAGATATATGATGTCTATGGGGTCTCCTTTGTCCATCCGTTTGTTGATCCCTTCGAAGAAGTGCAATAAGTTCGTTAGGCACGATCTTCCCTTGCAGAAACCATGCTGGCTGGTTATCAGAAGTTCATTTTTTTCAAAATGTTGATCGATGTTTTCTTTTATCAGTGCTTCTGCCATTTTCCCCGGAACCGAAGTCAGGCTCACCGGCCTGTAGTTTCCCGGGTCACCTCTTGATCCCTTTTTAAAGATGGGCGTAACGTTGGCTATCTTCCAATCTTCCGGGATCTCGCCTGTTTTCAGGGATAAGTTGCAAATTTGCTGCAGTAGTTCCGCTATCTCCTCCTTTAATTCCTTCAGAACCCTTGGATGTATGCCATCCGGACCCGGGGATTTGTCAGTTTTTAGTTTATCTATCTGCCTACGAACGTCCTCAAGGCTCACTTCTATGGATGTTAATTTTTCTGCCTGACTTCCGTTGAAGAATTGTTCAGGTTCCGGTATGTTGGACGTGTTTTCGTTTGTAAATACAGACGAGAAGAACATGTTAAGCCTTTCTGCCACTACCTTCTCCTCCTTCACCACTCCCTTCCTGTCTCCGTCGTCCAGCGGTCCCACTTCCTCTCTAGCCGGCTGCTTCCCTTTAACATATCTGAAGAATGGTTTGAAATTTCTTGCTTCCCTGGCTAGCCTCTCTTCATACTCTCTTTTGGCTTTTCGAACCTCACGGTGACATTCTTTTTGATGCTTCTTGTGCTCTTTCCAGTTCCCCTCAGTTTTGTCCTTTTTCCATTTCTTGAATGATTTTTTCTTATTGCCTATCGCTTCCTTCACTGTTTTGGTTATCCACACCGGGTCTTTTGTTCGATTCTTTTTACACCCCTTCCTGAATCTGGGGATATACAGATTTTGCGCCTCGCTCACCATGTCCCTGAAGAAGGACCAGGCATGATTTACCGTTAGCCATGTTTTGGAAGTGTTCCTAAGTTTCTTCCTTACCAATTCCCTCATTGCTTCGTAGTTTCCTTTCCTGAAGTTAAAAGTTGTCGCAATGGATCTCTTGCCTTTTGACACTCCTACCTCAACCTTGAACTTGACCATATTATGATCGCTGTTTCCCAACGGTCCCACTACTTCTACTTCCTTTGCAGGTCCCCTTAACCCATTTAGGATTAGATCCAGAGTGGCATTTCCTCTCGTCGGTTCTCTAACAAGCTGTTCCATGAAACAATCCTGTGTAGCTTCCAGGAATTTTGTCTCCCTAGCGCATTTCGAGCTTCCAAGCCTCCAGTCTATCCCAGGGTAGTTGAAGTCTCCCATAATAACCGTGTTGCCGCTTTTGCATTCACGCTTCATCTCGGCTTCCATTTCCTCATCGATATCTCTGGTTTGCCCCGGTGGGCGATAAAATAGGTCCATCTTTATTTCAGGCCCTTTCCTTCCCGGTATTTTAACCCATAGAGATTCCGGCTTGCTGGCCGTCTCTGCTGTGTCCATTTGTGTGGATTGTATGCCTTCTTTTATGTATAGGGCTATTCCACCTCCTTTTTGTCCTGTTCTGTCCTGGCGATAGAGCTTGTATCCCGGTAGTGCTGTATCCCATTTGCTTTCCTCATTCCACCATGTTTCAGAGATTCCAATGATGTCGATGTCTTCTGCATTGGCCAAGGCTTCTAGTTCCCCCATTTTGTTTCTTAGGCTCCTTGCATTAGCATATATGCATTTTAGATCCTGGTATTTTGCTGTCCTCCTTTCTTTTCCCTGTGCTTCGGTCCATAATTTCTTCTCTTTTGCTGCAGACACTGTAACCACTTCTTCTGGGTTAGTCGACTCCTGCAGTTTGTCCCTTGTTCCTTCCCAGCCATTTTTCCCCTCGGTATCTTCACAGGATACCGTCTTCCGAATCGTCGACCCTTTGTCAACTGTCGGCTTTCCCCTTCTTCTTAGTTTAAAGCCTGTTCTATTCCTCTCTTGACGTTGTTTGCTAGGAGTCTAGTTCCTGCTGCGCTCAGGTGCAGTCCATCTTTCCTGTATAGCTTGCTCTTGCCCCAGAACGCCGTCCAGTTCCTCACGAAGTGGAATCCTTCTTCGTCACACCATCTCCTCATCCACGTATTTATTGATTGTAGTTCCTCCTGCCTTTTCACATCTGCCCTCGGTACTGGTAGGATCTCTGAGAACACTATCTTCTGGGCCCTCATCTTCAGCTTCCTTCCCAGAATCTTGAATTGTTCTAACAGCGTGCTTCTTTTGTAGTCTCTCCTGCTGACATCGTTCGTCCCGATGTGGATCACTACAGCGGTCTCTTCTGTCTCCGCCCCTTCCAGGATCATTTCAATTTTGTCCACGATGTCCTTGGTTGTTGCTCCCGGAAGGCAGGTCACCAGTCGGTCCTCTCTCCCTCCTGCTATGTGGCTGTCCACATGCCTAAGGATCGAGTCTCCCACTAGGATCGCTGACTTTCCTCTCTTTAATTTTCGCTTCGGTCTCAGGTCAATGTCCTCAATGTACTTCACTCTTTCTTCTTTTGGGCCTCGACTAGCCAAAATCTCCCCCTCTTGCGATAGCCCTCTGTGGGTGTCATCCTTGAGGTAATCTTCTTCTTGCTCTCCCTTGCATGTTGGTATCCGTGTAGCTTCTTCTTTCATCTGAAGTTCGTTCTCTTCCACCTTCGTCCTGTATGCCTCTTCAATGAATCTCTCGAGTTCCCTGACTTCCTCCTCAATGTGTCTCTCCGTGGCGTGAAATCCTTCTAGCTCCTGAATCTTGTCCTCTAGTCGCTTGACCTCCTTCTTCAAGCTTTTCAGTTCCTGACACCGACCGCATACATACGACTGTCTCCCCGAGGGGAGATAGTCGTACATATGACAGTCTGTGCAGAACACTGGAAAGCTCATCTTCTGGCTTCCTTCTGCTTCCATTGTTGTTCCTTCTTTAAGATATCAGTTGAGATTACTTGTGACTTGTGCCCGCTTTGTGTCCTTTCTCTCTCCCTATCTGCTGTTGGTGTCCTCCCTGACTCTCTCTTTGTGCTGGTGCCCTCTCTTTCTTTCACTAACTGTCTCTGGTGTCCTCTCGCTCACTGCCTGTTGGTGGTGTCCTCTCTGTCTCTTCTCTCTCTGTGTTGGTGCTCTGTGCTGGTGTCTCTCTCTCTCTCTCTCTACCTGCTGCTGGGGTCCTCTCTCTCTCTCTACCAGCCGCTGGTGTCCTCTCTCTCACTCTCTCCCTCTGCCTGCTTGTTATACTTGTGTGAACGGCTTGGCCCTTTGTGTCTGTGTCTTTCTTACCTTCTGTGCTTTCCTTCTGTACTTGTCGCTTCTTTACCTTCTGTCTTACACCGTTGCCTTGTCCCTTCTCAAAGGCCCTTCGCAAAGGCGCTCTCGCTAAGGCGAGCGCCTTTGCCGCTTGCCTTCGCCGCGCGCCGAACGGCTGCGTGCAGTTGGCTCCGCCCCCTTTCAAGGGGGAGTCCGACGCTGCCTCTGACGCGGTGGGGGTGGGCGGAGCGTACTCTCGCCGCTTCCCCGAGTCCTGTGCTTCTTCCTGCCTCCTTCCCCTGCGCAGAACTCTGTGTCTCCGACTCTCCCTCTCTGTCCGGCTACCAGAGCACGCTGCCTTCTTCTCCTTTGCTCTGGCAACCCGATTCAGCGCTCGCTGCGTTGGCTCCGGAGATAGATGGCTAAGGGTGAGTAACGTTTCAGTAACACGCTGGATAGGAAAGAGCTTGTTTTGAGTTCAGTTTATGGTTATAAAAGCATTGGTTTAGTTATAAATGACTTGAAACAGGTTTTAATTTATGGTTATGTTGGTTATTTCTTTAGGGATTGAGCCTTGAAAAAGCAAGCTAGGCGAAACATGTCGGCTTTGACATCCCTTAATAGTGCTGACATCTCTAACCAAGAAGACTTAGCCATATTTTAAGCTAAGTATTCACCTTTATAAGAATTTATCAAATAATATAAATAAGATTAAGCTCTACTAAAAAAGTAATAGACCCGATGACGAACCGACACATAAAGCTTAGGACGATGAGAAGTTTGAGTCCTGAGTGGTGCCACTGAGGGTCGGGGAAAATTTAAACAAGGTGTTTTCATAGCCTTAAGAAAGTGTATATTCTGGCTATAAGACCTATTTCATTCAAGTCATCTTAAAGATAAGTGAATTTTACTTACATATTACACTGTTTAGAGTGTTAAAAGATTGATGTAGGATGGCATAGGTACAATGAAGTGATATGATGGTCCCTAATATACCCCAGTTTGGTGAGATCACTGAATCAAAGGGTAATGGTCTGAGCACTTCATATTAAATATATTTATTTTTATAGCTGTGATTAGTATGATAATTGTACAATTCTGGAGGCCACACCTTCAAAAAGATATAAAAAGGGTGGAGTTGGTCCAGAGGAAGGCTACTAAAATGGTGCATGGTCTTTATCATAAGGCATATTGGGACAGACTTAAATATCTTTGTCTGTATACTTTGGAAGAAAGGCGGGAGAGGGAAGATATGATAGAGGCTTTTTCTCCACCTATTATAAATGCACTTTCATGGAGTATCTCCACCACTAGGCTAATAACAATTTTTTTGCTGATTGTATTTATATTTTGTTATTGTGATTTGGATTCTTGAGAGACATTTAAATGCCTACACAATGTAAATGCACATAAGTTGAATCTCTTTCATCTGAAAGGAAGCTCTGGAATGAGAGGACATAGGATGAAGTTAAGAGGTGATAGGCTCAGGAGTAATCTAAGGAAATAATTTTTTACAGAAAGGGTGGTAGATGCGTGGAACAGTCTCCTGGAAGAGGTGGTGGAGACTGTGTCTGAATTCAAGAAAGCCTGAGATAGGCACATGGGATCTCTTATAGAGAGGAAGAGATAATGGTTACAGCGGATGGACAGACTAGATGGGCTATTTGTCCTTTATCTGCCCTCATGTTTCTATGTTTCTAATGTTAGTCAGCTGAAGATCTTCCAGGAAATCAGCAAGAGCTTTTGGATCTGAAAAGTCCTTAGATGTTTTGTTGACAGTGACCCTCAGCCTTGCAGGATAAAATATACCATACTTCACTTTAATGTCTCTACATTTTGGTCTGTATGCAAGTAGTTGTTTCCACAGTTGGATTTGCTGAAATCTGGAACAATTAGTATATTGAAACCTTCATAGTTTTTAGATGATTTTATTTTAGCTCATTGCATGAATTCTGTGATCTAACTGTTACGTAATAAGCATACTACTATGGGCCTGGGATAGCAAGTGTTAGACAGCCTATGTGAGGAACCCCAATGGGATCTGTTGATCTCAAAATCTTTGGTAAATTTCAGGTCAAAGAACTTGGGAATAAAAGTTTCCAAGAACTTTACCATGACCTTCAGGAATGCCCAATATTCTGAACTTGTGCTGTGATCACATATTGGCCTATTCTAGATCTTTCTCAAGCTGTGCCATGTGCTTAATCTGTCTCTAAGGCATTAATTGTTTCTTGAGCTGATGCTTGCTTGATTTCGATATTCTCCATTTGAGTTTTAAATTTTGCAAGATCAGTTTTCGTGGACGTCAAATCAGATTTATCTCAGTTAAATCATCCTTTGTTTCAGCTAGCAGATCGTGCATGGCATGCAACTCAGAAAATATGAACTGTGATGAATCGTCATCCTTATTCTCGGAAGCTGTTTTTTGTGGCAAGGAGGGCTCAGGTATATGACTCTTGCCTACTTTTGTATTAGCCATCTGTTAAATAGGCAGCATTTAATTATTGAGCCATTTAGATGAGTAAAGATCATGATGAACTAGATTTTAGCTTAAACAACTGCCAGAGCAAAACAACTATGCTGCCATTCCTTGAAATGCTCACTAGCATCCCCATGATGTAACCTTTATACGTAGTAAATATTTGCAATTACATTGCAACAGGTAACTGAATCATATAGGAAATATGGAAAACCCTTATAAATTTAATTTAATTACACAATAACTAATTAGCATAATATACCTTGCTTCAATATGATAAGTAAGTACAGGAAGAAACAAAAGAAACACTTCCTTCCTATGTATTGCAAACACAAGGATAACCCAATAAAATAGCAAAACATATTTCACCAAATACCAAGAAAGCAGATAGCTCTGTAAGAAAAAAATAATCTTTATTTAAACTCTCAATCTCAGAGATGGATCTGGTTCCTGGCTTCTTATTCTGAAATATGCAATAAGAACTTAAGAACATAAGAATTGCTGCTGCTGGGTCAGACCAGTGGTCCATCGTGGCCAGCAGTCCACTCACACAACGGCCCTTTGGTCAAAGACCAGTGCTTTAAATGAGTCCTGCCTCACCTGTGTACGTTCTGGTTTAGCAGGAACTTGTCCAACTTTTTCTTGAATCCCTGGAGGGTGTTTTCCCTTATAACAGACTCCGGAAGAGCGTTCCAGTTTTCTACCACTCTCTGGGTGAAGAAGAACTTCCTTATGTTCGTACAGAATCTATCCCTTTTCAACTTTAGAGAGTGCCCTCTTGTTCTCCCTTCCTTGGAGAGAGTGAACAACCTGTCTTTGTCTACTAAGTCTATTTACTTCAGTATCTTGAATGTTTCAATCATGTCCCCTCTTTTCAAGGGAGAAGAGACCCAGTTTCTTTAATCTCTCACTATACGGCAACTCCTCCAGCCCGTAACCATTTTAGTCACTCTTCTCTGGACCTTTCCAGTAGTACCATGTCCTTCTTCATGTACGGAGACTAGTGCTGGATGCAGTACTCCAGGTGAGGGCGCACCATGGCCCGGTAGAGCAGCATGATAACCTTCTCTGATCTGTTCATGATCCCCTTTATAATCATTCCTACCATTCTGTTCGCCCTTTTCGCCGCCGCAGCATTTTGCACAGATGGCTTCATTGACTTAACGATCAGAACTCCCAAGTCTCTTTCCTGGGAGGTCTCTCCAAGTACCGCCCCAGACATCCTGTATTGGTGTATGAGATTTTTGTTACCGACATGCATCACTTTACACTTATTCACGTTGAACCTCATTTGCCATGTCGATGCCCATTATTCAAGCTTGATTATGTCACGTTGCAGATCTTTGCAATCCACCTGTGTCTTTACTACTCTGAATAACTTTGTATCATCTGCAAATTTAATCACCTCACTCGTCGTACTAATGTCCAGATCGTTTATAAAGATGTTGAAGAGCACAGGTCCAAGCACCGAGCCCTGTGGCATCCCACTGGTGACGTTCTTCCAGTCCGAGTATTGTCCATTTACCCCCACTCTCTGTTTCCTATCTTCCAGCCAGTTTTTAATCTACGTGAGTATTTCACCCTCGATTCCATGGCTCGCAATTTTCTGAAGTAGTCGTTCAAGTGGAACCTTGTTGAATGCCTTCTGAAAATCCAGATATACAATGTCGACTGGGTCACCCTTGTTTATCTGCCTGTTTACTCCCTCGAAGAAGTGCAGCAAGTTCATCAAACAGGATCTGCCTTTGCTGAAGCCGTGCTGGCTGGTCCTCATCAGATCGTGTCTATGCTTTGAACTTTGCTCAGCTGGTGAACTGTGTCCTTTTAGCAGCACAAGTTGCTATTTCCTTGTGGTCACTCCAGGGCGCACTGATCTTTATCCCTGTGGCAGAAGTTGGGTCCTCCATCAAGCTGGTAGACCCCATCCTCGCTACAATGTACAGCCCTAATAATCTAAAAAATGTCATAGGTTCAGCATGTTTTTGTTAAGATATTATATTCCAGTACTCATTACTTATCCATAATGGTACTGTTTACGTATATTTATATGAATAGTGAGATATCAATGATAGTAAATTTTGATTTTATGGTTTAACTGTTGGTATTTGTGTAAACTAATCCCATGGCTACAGATTTTAGAGCAGTGAGCTCTGGCAGCCTGTTTTCACAAATGCTCCATTATAATTATTGTACCACTGGGGTCACACTGTCTTGTACATGCTGATCTTTTTCTACCCTCAGGGAAGAAAAGTAGTCAGCTCACATTTACAAACACAATCTCTACTGGCTTTTGACCCCTAAATTGACTGCAGAAGCAGCTAATCCATGCTTAGTATTGAGTGGTCTGAGCCCTGCCTTCTTTCCAATTCAAACTGTGCAGTTGGGAAGCAGCTATATTGTTTGTGGAATGAATGTACCTGAGAAAAATCTCTATTATTCTAAGGGTGCTCAGCATCTCTACAGTGGATATATGACTAGGAACATGGAGTAGAATTTGAAACTATATAGATTTGACCCAAAATATTCCAAATTAAGAATTCAGCTCTGAGTGTTCTAGTTATGAACTACAATACCTCATATGTATAGTAGGCAACATAAGGAAAGTGGTAGGAGTTGGCTTAGTCAGTACTAGAGGCCTGAATTTTTTAATGGTGATAGTAGTCGAATCTTCTGCCTAGGTAATTAGTAAGATAATAGTAAAATAATCTTTTGTGGCACAATGGTTAGAGCTACAGCCATACTACCCTGAGGTTGTGGGTTCAAATCACATGCTGCTCCTTGTGGTCTAGGGCAAGTCACTTAGTCCCCCATTGCTCTAGGTAAATTAGATAGAGTATGAGTCCACTGGAAAAATGCTTGAGTAACTGAATGTAAACCACTTAGAGGGGCATAATAAAAAAAAACGTCTAAGTCCCCTTTTGGCCTAAGGCCCTAAACGTTGAAAGTAGAAGAAGAGAAAATGTCCATTCTCAAAAAAAACGTCCAAATGGAGTTTTTTTAAAAATAATGGCCTGCCTCTAAGTTCAGCTGTTTAAATGCCCAGACCACCACTACATCTAAACTTACACCATATAATCAACCTAAAAAAAGCCTAAATCCCAAATGCCCAAAAGAAGGGCTTTTAGGCAAAAGAGGGGCC